>NC_072838.1:18192500-18530000 GCF_027744805.1 Dunckerocampus dactyliophorus | reverse complement strand
GAGGGGAGGCAGGAAATGTTCCAGAAGCTCCTGCGGGCGGTGAGAAGGTTGAGGAGAAGGACAAGCGTGCCATGTTGACGTGCTATAAAGTGCTTTATTTTGGCGTACATGCCGTTAAAGTCCAGGATGTGAAAAGGTCCCCCGTTATGGAAAAGCAACTTTTCATGACATTCTAACAGCAGCAGCCTGTTCATCAGCACCAGACGTCTCCCTCAGCAGCGTGTCCCACTTTTGAGAGAGGACAGGCTTTGCTACACATCTTAAAATACAGCATTGAGTCTCTTACAGACGTGGGAGCTGCAAGTTTGGCCATTTTGTTTTTCTTCATAGGCTAACCTTGCATGACGTTGATGTTAAAGGAATTTTTTGGAATTTTGGAATCATCCACAATCCTTATGTGAGGCAAGAACACAAACGTCTTTCTCTTTTCTGCGCCTTCGAAAGACATGAAAACAGCTAAAAAGACACAGCTAAGAATGCACGTAATGGGACGCACTTATTCCGGCAACCGGACTGGACCAATCCTGTGGCAGAAGCAGACACTATCTGATCTTCAAAATACAGCAGATTAGCGGTCGATCCCGATCCTGAAGATCGAATCGGGACATTCCTACTTATGAGAAACACCAACACTTGCCTGTCTCTTTTCATGTGGGGTCTAAAGTTACAAAAACAGATAAAAAGAGGCAGCTAAGAATGCACGTAACGTATTCTGCTTCGAAAAGCCTTCTGAAAAAACCTCCAAAAGGTGCCAACAAGGCTCCACTTCGATCATGTGAGCTGCACAGGAACCACCTTGTTATTATTGTTATTAACATTGTTACGCCCAAGAACTACATTACACCTCGCCACGCCACAACGGTTAGCTACTACTGTAGCGACTATCTTCACCACACACTAGCCAAAGGTAACGCTACATATTGGAGCTGCCACCACTGCTGCTGTGTTTTTGTTTTTGTGTAGCGATCCTTTCTATGTTGCTATGTGACACCAATGCACCCAGGAAGGACGTATTCCATGTTATCATGAATGTAGCTGCTACTACATGCTAACACCATGGATAGAAAACCACTCAACCTTGTTGGAGCTTTTTGGAGGTGTTTCATAGGAGGAATAGGTGCGTCCCATTACGTGCATTCTTAGCTGCCTCTTTTTATCTGTTTTTATATCTTTAGAACGTACAGAAAAATTCCAAAAATAAGTGCACTTTTCCGCCTGCTAGCGTTATGTTGGACGAGTGCATAGCAGACAGTAGCGCTTCTTGGGGACGCACACAGCTCATTAGCATTAAAGTTACAGACACAGAAAACGGCGCGTTCCAGTCGGGCTTCCTGAAGGACTTTTAAAGCGTAAAAAGTATGACAACACCTCTGCTGTATGTGCTATTGTGCCACCTGTGCTATTGTGCCACCTCTGACACTAAAGTCACTGAAAAACAGTTCAGTCGTTCCACGCACAATTCACAGTTGTGTTCAAGCCACTTTCATAAAGGAGAAACACCCCCCTCCTCCCCTTCACCTCCCCCCAAAAGAAGGCGCCTTAATTTCCTCCAAACCACGCAGGCATCATTACTTTAATGAGACTTTGGTGAAAGGAGTGGAAACGAGCATGTGTGCTTGATGCAGGGCATGAAGGGGGAGGAGGAGGTGCTGGTGGTGGTGGTGGTGGGGGTCTGGGAACAGACGCTGTATTTTGCATCCCTGCAGTCCAGTCTTGGCTTGGCTTGAGCGCAGCACCCCGCCTCCTCCCCGCTTCAAACCGCTTCAGCACAGCCCAAGCAGGCTGGCAGCGTTGCAAAGCACATCCCCTTCATATCAAAGCCACACTGAAGAAGCATTTAGCCTTGAACGCTTGTCCCGCTTGCACACGCCACCAGACTGCACCGGAGGACGCTTGCGCTTCCACCGCTGTAAAGATGGTGAGGGGGCATCCTGTAGCTGTCAGGAATTTGGAAAAAAACACAGCGGCCAAATTTGTTTCTTTCGAAGGGTGTTTGCTTCGCGTGCCTGGCAGGTGGAGACGTCTCCTGATGGAGCAGGCGGGCTTACTGCTTATCTCCCCAGCAGGCGGGTGCACCCACTGTGGGTGGTATCGCCGCACGGCAGGCCACCTTTGACCCTTCCATAACACCTTTCCAACACAAAAGCCAAAAATCCCTCAGCGTCCACGTTGTTATTGCTGCCGTCAAGAGGATAAACACATGTAAACAAAAGGGCCAGAAGCGATTTAAAGCAAGGAAAAGCCGCACGCGCCCAAGCAGTGGGACATGACATGACAGCTTGTGAATGACATGTGCAATCTCAAACAACAGCAGTGTTAGCCTGCACCAAATCTCCGCCAAGGCGCACCACAAGCACATTTGGAGATGCCTGTACACCCGGTTCATTCCAAGTTGCAAATCCCATAGTTTGCATGTTTGTTGCGAGCGGCGACCTGTCCCGCTTTGTTCAACGGTCCTTGACCGCACCATCTACCTTTCTGCCGCGCTGCACAGATAGACTACTATACTGTATTTTTGTATGTGGGAAAGCGTGAAGGTAAGATTTGATGACCTTATTGCGCATACTTGTCTGAAAAACAAGCTCCAGGCTGGTACTGGTGGATGCTGGCTGTGTATTCATTTTCATCTTCCTCATAGACACAATCAAACATACTTGGTCTGCCAGAAAAGAAGATGTAGCAGGAGGGATCAGTATATTTACAAGTGTTCCAACCCCTCGAGATATTTTTGTTTAAAAAAAAACCCCGATTTGGATAAATCTCGGGAAGAGACTCTTGCAGACTCTACTAAGAAGGCGCGTATTGCTCTTCTCAACGAGCAGTGGGTGCTGCTGTGGGCCCCTCCCCCATCTGACTGCCTTGTTGGTGAAAAAACAAGACAAAAAACAAGTGTCCAAAGAAAACATTTGTTTCATTTTTTTTTTTTACTCACTTTGTGCAAATGCGTCACGGCCGGTTATGTTAATTTTACGATGATGTCATCCCCCCGCAGCCCAGCGCCACCACAAATAGTACGGGTGTCACAAGACCTCGCAACATTTAAATGCGATAAGATTTTTCATTTAGAAAAAAAAATATGTCTCATGGGCACGAGGCCCGGGACCATAAAGTAATGAATCACACAATAAATGAAAATCAACTCGATAATTTTGCCTGCTCGCCATGTGTGTGCGTGTCTGTTTTCCTCGTCTCCGCCCCCAAACAGGCAGGAAGAGGGTTCACTCTGTGCAGTGCTTTCTGCACATTTGTTCCGTAGAACAATGGCATGAATGGAGTGAGCCCGTGTGTCAATCATAGTCTCTTTGTCCTGGTGGGTGGAGGCGGGGCTGCTGGCATAGACACACAGAGTGCACAAGAATGTAAGAAAATAGTGTAGTAGAAATTATATTAGTAGATTGTCACATATTGTGGATATTTTTTCACTGTACTTGTCTTAAAAGTCTTGTTCAAATCTCGTCTGGTATCGTTCTCGTAGACCCGATCTTGTATATCGTCTCGTCTTGTCACACCACGAAAAAATAGCTTGCAGCCCACGGTAAACACTGTAGTTCAACTTGCATGTCACCTTTATTTTCTTTTTGCACCGGTACAGGCATCGTTTAAGCACCGGGACCACTTCAAAAGTGCCAATAAGATAATATGCCAACGATAACCAACCCTGCCCTGCTTGCCAATCAGTCCCAGGGCACGCACGCATGTACACACAAATACATATCGACAAATGACCATTTGGATACTTTAGAGCAGGGGTGTCCAAAGTGCGGCCCGCTGCACATTCAAAAAATAACTAAGTGCCCTGTGATTGGTTGGCAACCAGTCCAGGGTGTACCCTGCCTCTTGCCCCAAGTCAGCTGGGATAGGCTCCAGCATACCCCCGCGACCCTAGTGAGGATAAGCGGCATAGAAAATGGATGGATGTTTATTAAATAAGAATACAGCAGCAAAAAGTAGCTAATATGCTCTGCAGCTATATACGTGTTTACAAAGTACAAATATCAACTTGGCCTGCCTGAATGCTTTGATTTTTTTAGTATGTGGCCCTTGTTGGCCTAAGTTTAGACACCCCTGCTTTCTGGTCTCCAGTTAGCCAAAGACTGACCAAAGACACCGCGTCCCAAGGAGCCTAACCACTTCAGGCCTGTTGCCTTGACTTCTCACCTGATGAAGACCATGGAGAGGATTATCCTGCAGCACCTGCGACCCCTGGTGGGCACTCAGCTGGACCCCCTGCAGTTTGCTTACCGGCCTGGGATCGGAGTGGACGACGCAGTGATCTACCTGCTGCACAGATCACTGCTACACCTGGAGGACAGCGGGAGCGCTGTGAGGGTCATGTTTTTTGACTTCTCCAGTGCCTTCAACACCATCCAGCCGTCACTACTCAGAGTGAAGATGGAGAGTGTGGGAGTAGACCAACACCTGACTGCATGGGTTATAGACTACCTCACCAACAGACCACAGTATGTGAGGCTCCGTCACTGTGTGTCTGACATGGTACTCTGCAGCACAGGTGCCCCTCAGGGTACGGTGCTCTCCCCTTTCCTCTTCACCCTCTACACCTCGGACTTCACACACAACTCCACACAGTGTCACATCCAGAAGTTCTCCGACAACACAGCCATTGTTGGTTGTGTTTCAGAGGGGAATGATCTGGAATACAGGACGGTCATCAGGGACTTTGTCAGCTGGAGTGAGCTTAACCAGCTGCAGCTCAACACCAGCAAGACAAAGGAGATGATCATTAACTTCCAGAGGAAAACATCTCACTTCACACCGGTGAACATCCAGGGAGCGGATATAGAGTTGGTAGACAGCTACAAATTCCTGGGTGTTCACCTTAACAAACTGGACTGGTCCGTCAACACCCACGCCCTCTACAAGAAGGGCCAGAGTTGCCTCCACCTGCTGAGGAGACTGAGGTCCTTTGGTGTGTGCAGGACTCTTTTACGGACCTTCTATGACTCTGTGGTGGCCTCAGCCATCTTCTATGCTGTGGGCTGCTGGAGAGGGGGCAGCACGGACAGGGACAGGAGCAGGATCAATAGACTGATCAGGAGAGCGAGCTCTGTCCTGGACGGTCCTCTGGACTCCGTGGAGGAAGTGGGGGAGAGAAGGATGTTGGCTAAGCTGACATCCATCATGGACAACACCTCTCACCCGCTACATGACACTGTGGGTTCCCTTAGCAGCTCCTTCAGCAGCAGACTGTTACACCCACGGTGTAAGAAGGAGAGGTTCCGCAGGTCCTTCATACCGACCGCTGTCAGGCTCTACAACACCTGCACCACCTGAACCATGTTGTAGTCACTATGTATTCTTTACTTGCGTATCTTGCTTGCTGCTGTAACAAGTGAATTTCCCCGCTGTGGGATAAATAAAGTACAAATACAATACAACCGTGCATGCTGCGCACACACCCAAAATATGGACCCAAATCCACAAAACATAAATGGCTGATGAGATATAACTGCATGAACACGTTAACTGGAGTTCTTTGTATGTTCCCTTCAATAACAATCATGTGACATTGACAGTATTATGCCCTTTTTGTGTGGGGGTTCTCACCAAAAGTTCATGAGAGCATCCTGATAGGAGTGTACTTAAAAAAAATGTTTGCGGAAACCACCAAATAGATGACACATACCCTATCTCATAAAGTGTCCGTACAACCGCCGCCCGTCCAAAAAAAAAAACGAGTGCACACGCACACACTATGACCTCACGACACATGTCGTTTGATATCAGTGATGTTGTACGCTATCAACACTGAAAGACTCCAAAGTCGACAAAGAGTCCGATGTAAACATAAGCGAGATTCGTATGGGATGCGTGTGGCCTTGAACCACCCCATCGTTTCTGACAACAAGTGAAATTGCCCTTTCTCCTTGTGCCCCTGAAAGCCACCGCTGGCCCACTGACCCACTGCCCCAAGAGACGAACTCGCTCGCGTTTTATTCGTTCCTAAAGTTGCGTTTAAACTCACCTTTTGTCGATGTTTTTTTTCTTTTAAGCACACTAAGTAGCTCCTCAGCGGCGTTTGTGGGGCTCGTCTACCTGCTCCCCGCCATCCATCCACCCATCAATCAATTCAACCATTCGTTCACACGTCACACGTAGCTCGCGCTCTCCACAAAGCTAAAAAAAAAGAAATTAAAAAAGATAAAATCTCATAAAAGTCGGCGATGGTGGTGTTCCGGCGTCGGCGGTGCACAGCAAACAGTGAAAGACACCCACTCCCACACATTCCAGTTTGTGTTGGTTTCGCTCCTCCTGGGAAACCGCCAGCCAATAGGAAGGCGAGGATGTCACCGAGGGGCGGGACCAGTCCCCCCTTTTTTTGTTCATAAGTGCTTCCTGTGTTTGTATGGCAGAGGTAGTTGGCCAGAAACAAGAATGAATCCAGATTAGAGTGTGTCCCCTGCCCGTCCATTGTGTGCCTGTTTACATAAATACATCAGTAAAAAAGCACTGCTCTTAACATGAACTACTTCTGACTAAAAAACTATAACAACGTGGATATATTTTCCTGGGATAGACCTGACACACTTAGAAAAGTAGAATATAAACTTCCACTGGTCATGGATGCCATGTCAGCAGGGATGTAAACCTCTTTGGGATAGCCGATTCAATACGCATCGAGACACACGGGTTCAGATACCAGGAAACAACGCATACACTTTAGGATAACACAACCATTCCATACAGCGTACACACCATTATATTCCATACGATTCTACAGTTACATTAGTTCAACTTGCATGATAAAATAAAGAAGACAATTGCATAAAAGTGGCTTTCTTACGGTACTGTACATTCACATGTGTAAAACGGCACATCACAACCTGCTATAAGGCGGGGGTCCCCACCCGCCGAGCGTAAATAACTACATCACATTTAATGTAAATGGATTTTGGAAATATAGGCCATTATTTTATTCAAAAAATAGCATTTAAAGTTACAAATGGCATAGTTTGCATGTTTGTTTGTAGCGAGCGGCAGCACGGATAGACTACTATAGACTACAATAGACTACAATAGACTACTATAGACTACTATAGACTACAATAGACTACTACAGACTACTACAGACTACTATAGACTACAATAGACTACTATAGACTACTATAGACTACAATAGACTACTATAGACTACTATAGACTACAATAGACTACAATAGACTACAATAGACTACTACAGACTACTACAGACTACTATAGACTACAATAGACTACAATAGACTACTACAGACTACTACAGACTACAATAGACTACTATAGACTACAATAGACTACAATAGACTACTACAGACTACTACAGACTACTATAGACTACAATAGACTACAATAGACTACTACAGACTACAATAGACTACTATAGACTACAATAGACTACAATAGACTACTATAGACT
The DNA here is from genome assembly GCF_027744805.1 of Dunckerocampus dactyliophorus. Lineage (NCBI taxonomy): Eukaryota > Metazoa > Chordata > Actinopteri > Syngnathiformes > Syngnathidae > Dunckerocampus > Dunckerocampus dactyliophorus. Next base: position 18,522,589 of record NC_072838.1, on the reverse strand, counting down.
ACTATAGACTACAATAGACTACAATAGACTACTACAGACTACTACAGACTACTATAGACTACTACAGACTACTACAGACTACAATAGACTACTATAGACTACAATAGACTACAATAGAGTACTATAGACTACAATAGACTACAATAGACTACTACAGACTACTACAGACTACAATAGACTACTATAGACTACAATAGACTACAATAGAGTACTATAGACTACTATAGACTACTACAGACTACTATAGACTACAATAGACTACTATAGACTACAATAGACTACTATAGACTACAATAGACTACTATAGACTACTACAGACTACTACAGACTACAATAGGCTACAATAGACTACAATAGACTACTATAGACTACTACAGACTACTACAGACTACAATAGACTACAATAGACTACAATAGACTACTATAGACTACAACAGACTACAATAGGCTACAATAGACTACTACAGACTACAATAGACTACTATAGACTACAATAGATTACAATAGACTACAATAGACTACTATAGACTAAAATAGACTACAATAGACTACTATAGACTACAATAGACTACAATAGACTACTATAGACTACAATAGACTACAATAGACTACTACAGACTACTACAGACTACAATAGACTACTATAGACTACAATAGACTACTACAGACTACAATAGACTACTATAGACTACAATAGGCTACAATAGACTACTATAGACTACAATAGACTACTATAGACTACTATAGACTACAATAGACTACAATAGAGTACTATAGACTACAATAGACTACTACAGACTACAATAGACTACTATAGACTACTATAGACTACAATAGACTACAATAGACTACTACAGACTACTACAGACTACAATAGACTACTATAGACTACAATAGACTACAATAGAGTACTATAGACTACTATAGACTACTATAGACTACAATAGACTACAATAGAGTACTATAGACTACAATAGACTACAATAGACTACTATAGACTACAATAGACTACTATAAACTACAATAGACTACAATAGACTACTATAGACTACAATAGACCACTATAGACTACTATAGACTACAATAGACTACTATAAACTACAATAGACTACAATAGACTACTACAGACTACAATAGACTACTATATATGCTCACTTTTTGACTGCAGCTTTTGTATTGGCTCACACACCCAGCAGGGCCCCAGGCGGGGACTGGTCCATTGCACATGCACACCTGCCCCCCCAGCTGCAGGGCGAACCCCCCCCCTCTGAGCACCAGACTGAACCAGCTGTGGAGCTGATTGTGAAATCCACTTTGCTTGACTCATCATGTAAACAAACGGGATCAATGACGCCGTGATGAAGCGCACGGGCGCATGGAAACTGTCTGTCATGTGATGAAGAGTGACTCCTCTGTGTGCTCTCCCGCCATCATAAGTGGACGTGCCGTTCCACCGAGCCCGTGCAAATCCGCTTCTTTCCGAGAAGCAACGGGAGCAGAAAATGGTTTGTCGCTTTTAATCGATCAGTCGGCGTTAGGGAAAGCAGGAAGGGCTTCCGTAATGACTCTGCGGCGGGCGACATAATTAATCTTAATGCAGGAGTCACCGCCGATCCTTCTTTGCCGTTCCGGTTGTTCCTCGTATTAAAAAAAAGACCGCAAGGTTTCGGTACGCATCCTTCTGAAAACACAACTAGGCCACCATTAGGTAAGACGAAAGCCACATGATTGGATGAGTGGTGAGTCTACATTAAAGAGTAATGAGTCACCGCATCCACCAGATGGTGCTGTGGCGAAAAAAGCTTTTTACAATCTTACATTTAAACTCTACTACTCCTGAACTATAGTTCAGGGTGCTGGGAGGGATCCCCTCCAATTCCCCATCAGTATCGGAATTGGCAGCATGCGCATCTTCCGCAGCATTTTGAGCCCAACCCATAGGGGGCGCCACAAATTGTTGCCATGGAAACAGCATCGCTAATGCTACTGGAATGTGCTTTTGTTATTGGGCAGGGCCATCTCCTGCCTACACCAGGTAGAGCACGTCAAAGCCCCACCGGTGCTACCAATGCGCTAAAGCTGGTCATCAGCACAAACAAGAACATATGAGGAGCAACAAACTCATGTTCAGCCTTCTCAGCTGCGTCCTGTAATTAGTCTGTCATCTTTGCCCTCCCCCCCGCCTGGTAGTGAAAAACACCACCCCTCCCTCCACTTGCAGGCAGCGAGAGAGGGGCCAGGAAGGTTAAAAGGACGTCCAGCTGATAGTCGTTCCTAAATATGCTGAGTGCTGCCATTTCTCAGGTTACCCGTCCTGTTTTGTTGGACTGGAGGCAGGCACAGCAGGAGATGGATGGGGGGGGGGCTTTCCTGGAGCAAAAGACAAAGTAGCATGGCCCTGTCAGCTCCTTGCTAGCTTTACTTTTCTGCACAGGCTGGACTCATGGCCAAGCGGGCTCCGTGCTATGACTGCTTAATGACAGGTTGTAGTTGCTGCATGTTCCTCCCAAGAGGCCTGTGGGAGCACCGCCCACGCCACGGAATGCCAACATCATCCCACCGTGCTGTGGACGGGACGTATTACATAAGTACGTACTGTATGTGTATTCAGTGCCTTTGAATGCTCAGGCAAGCGCTATATGAGTGGCAGTGGCTCAGGAGGTAGAGCAGCTCATCCAGAAACCGGTTCCATCCTCGCTCCCTCCACCCAAGTCGCCGTCGTCGTGTCCCTGGGCAACACACTTCACCCACCTCCAGTGCTGCCCCCACGGAATGAATGCTTGGTGGCAGTCAGAGAGGCCGTAGACCACGTTTCCATCAGACTACCCAGGGCAGCTGTGACTACAGATGTACATTACCACCACCAGTAAGTGAAGTAAGAGTAGAATGAAAGAATGAATAATGGCTTCACTTCATTCTCAAGCACTTTGGGTACCTTGAAAAGGGCAAAACATCTAATCCATTATTATTACTATTATTATTATTATTATTATCATCATCATTATTATTATTATTGTCATCATCATCATCATCATCATTATCATGATTATTATTAATCATGACCTGTTGATTCACGGGCCACATTGGGTTAAAAAATGTGTCCAAGGGGCCGTCTACATATCGGCGGTCATCAAACAGAAGGACGTACTTCCTCACGGTGCAACAAAATGACACAATGCATCCACAGCAAGTTACCGCATTACATAAGTCAACTACTACTACTACTACATGTAATAATAGTAATAATAATGTGGTGTGGCAAGGTGTCACTACGCCTGTAAGGTAGTTCTTGGGCGTAACAATGTTAATAACAATAATAACAACGTGGTTAATGTGCAGCTCACATGATGGACATGAGAGTTTTTTTCAGAAGGCTTTCTAGGTGGAATAGGTGCGTCCCATGACGTGCATTCTTAGCTGCCTCTTTTTAGCTGTTTTTATATCTTTAGTAAGCACAGAAAAGAGAAAGACATGTGTTCATGTCTCACAGAAGGATTGTGGATGAGGGGCACTTTTCCTTTGATGTTACGTTGTTGTTTGTGATACACTGGATCTGTGCAGAGTTACAGTGTATATGCAAAAAGTAGCACATCTTGGCGCTCCTTAGCATTAAAGCTACAGACACACACACAGTTTCCCCACTTGGGCTGACTAAAAGCACTTTTAAAAGGACCACACACTTCCAACACACTTTTGTGGAGCCTCGGAGTACCGTACAATGGAACAAAACCCCAGTGAGAACCTGTTTTTCACACTGCGACCTTAAATAAAGTCAAGAAAAATGCATGAGATGATAATGGTAGCAGTGTTCTGTGGCTAAAGTAGGTCAGTGAGCGCTACTGTCACAAGCCATGAAGAAGATATGCGCTAACGTGCTGGCTACGGGCTACACTCGTAGGTCCCTTCAGGTTGCACTACCAACATGGGGCGCACACACACGCACGCACGCACCAGGAATAAGTCATTGCAGGCAATGACATCATTTTAGCTCGCCTAATTGTGGTAGCCTCCATCACCTGAATGTGAAAGATGACTGACGGCGTTGGGAAGCATCGGTCAGAATGCGATGCGTGTCGAGTGGAGTCGACAGCCACGATCGTCCTTGCTTGATGGTCACACCGAGGGACGCCACAGGGACACTTCATTAGCTTAATGAGTTTGGGTATTTTAAAAGTCTTCACGCACAAAATGCGATTTAGGTCACAAAAAAAATAGACTTTTTGGATGACTTTCCGAAACATGATTAGAGCCCTCTAGATGTGAACTAACACCCCTATAGTCACCTTTACACTCATATTAGCCAATACTGTAGACATAATGAAGTAAATAAGCCATTTAAGACATTAATAAGACTCATGCGGGTGTGTGTTGCTATAAATGTGTTCCCTGGGGGAGCTGAGACGTGACAAGAAGTGATGTTTTAGCTTGATGTGGGATTATTGTGCATGTTGTGAGCCTCATTCAAACCTGCAATAAAAGTCTGGTGCTTGTGTGTCTCATATTACAGTAACACTACCGACACCCAGTGGCTAGTGTTGAATATTACGTGTCATCACAACGTCTTTGAATGCAATTTAATTTAGTAACAAAACTGTAATATTTGCTTCAATATGCATATTTTGGACTGATAATAGGCCCTATTCAACCACAAAACTGTACGACTTATGAACATATTTTTGAAAACGGTGATCGAGTGAAGCTGCTAAATTCAAGCAGCAAGGTGGCGAGAGATGACCATCTTAGTAGGTTGCCATGTGCATGCCAAAGCCACAGGAGGTGCTATAGCGCTTTACTGTTAGCGCATATTAGCTGGAAGAAAGTGATTTCCTGGAAAAGGTCCCTGTGTCACCAAAGGCAAATCAGAAAATAGGGAACAACAGGTGTAAATCAGGGGCCTCAATGACAATTTATCTCTGCAGACACTGTGAGGGCCAGATGGTGTTGTTAAAAAGAAAATCTTCATCATAGTAATAAAAGAAAAACTGTTATTATGTTGACTATATTGGGTAATACAGGGTGTAAAGGTGACTATAGGGGTGTTAGCTGGTGTTTAGAGGGCGCTAATAATGTTAAAAAACATATTTAGAAGGTTGTAAACAGGTTTTCTATGCTCTAATATTCCATTTATAAATAAGAAATACCACTTTGTGGAAATTCGCTTATCAGTGTTAGGTTTGGAACCGACTAATCGTGACAAACGAGGGACTACGGTACATGTAGACAGATTATGTTTTATAAGACGTCTTTTATTAGGGTTGTGCTTGGCCAAATGGGTGTTACGGCGCCACCTGCTGCTGTGGCGTGCACTTGAGAAGCCGCCACACTGGGTTGACTCTAAGGCGCAAATGTTGGCCTTCAACCGACACCACCATTCCTCAAAATAACCCCAGTTGTCGCATTCGTGGTCTGTTAGGTTAGAACGCGGCCCAAAAACAGTAAAGACGAGCGCTTTAGCAGTTTTGGCCGCAGTGAAAACCCTTCATCACGGCGTCAACGTCACGTAGTAAGCACCCGTCGTCACGTGATTCCTTCGCCCTCGGGGGTTTTTGGGATCTAAAAGCATCCGGTTTGCAGCTCAATGGGAGCCAAAAAGCGTCTGGGCCTGAAGGAATGTTCAAGAAGGCAAACGAATGAGCGCGGCGCTTTTGTCAGCTAATTGGGCAGGGAGGCGACGGAGAAGCATCCTATTGCAGATGCTAACAAAGGCTAGCAGGTCAAAGCAAACTGTTGCTGAAAATGGACTAAAACGGCGCACAAAGCAGCGCTTAAAACAAGCTTTCCTTGCTTTATATTTAGACACCACACGGCACCACCCGTCCTACGAGGCCTCCATGCCGCCACTTCCTGCTGGGACAAACTCCCCGCTGTTTGCTAGCAACACACGGGAGCTTTTAAATAACTTGAAAAGAGGAAGCCGTTTCCAAAGAGGTCATTGTGTTTTGTCTTTTGTCGTCACCGGGGCGGCGCCGCTCCGCACTGAAGACTTTTTAGTAGGTGGCCACCCCACCCAACATATTAGCATTATTATTACTTTTTACAGAAAAATAGGCCACCGAATATTCATCACAGCGCGTGGCGCCAAACATGCATCCCAAACACTAATTAGAGAAGAAAATCCCATCCCAATCGGCATTGTGCCGCCTTGAGCTCATGCGTCTAAGAATAAACCCGCGTGAAGCCCCCGGCGTGGACCGCCATTGGTCGCCTGGTTGGAATGATCTCTCTTCAAAGGGAGCGTCACGTTACGTGCAGCGTCCTACTGTAGCTCCGCCAGAAGTGGGTCACGGGCAGGCATTAACATACATTACACGCCAGATGATGCAATAATACCCGGGAATATCCTCACGCTACGCTAGGAATCGGAGCCGTGTGTGTGTGTGTGTGTGTGTGAGCGCCTTTGGAGCGAGTGCACGCTTTGTGGTTCTTGGAGCTAACTCTTAAGTCACACGGAGGATGAGTGCGATAAATAAAAAGTGTTTGCCATGAATGACGGCTGTTTGTTTTAAAAAGGTCACGCAAGCAAGCAAGCAGGCCGCCGTCTTCCCTTTTTGGTTCGCCTATAAATAATCAGTCAGGTTGCAGCAAGCGGACCCTGTCTGATGCAAGCCTTCCCGGCTGCCGATCGAGGCTTTGTGGCATTTTGCAGTTGTTCTCATCTTGGACAAAAAGTCCAAGATGATTTGGAAACGCTGTCACGGTTCAGCACAACACTGCAGCTCACCTGCAAAAGCACATCTCTCTCCCAAAACACGAGCCGGCTGCAGGGACGCCCGTTATGCTGCAGGGACTTGAGACGGCCACTAGCTCGCCAGCTAGCCTCGAATGTATTTCTTCCATACTTAAGAAGCCAAAAACTTACCACTTCCACACAAGATGGGAAGAGAACATTTTTTTCTCGCTCTATGATGCCGGACGTGCCATGGCTGACTTCATGCAGTGTTAAGGTAATGTCATGTGAGCTAATGTTTTGTGTCATTACTGCCGCCTGGTGGCCAGAATGCCACATAGCACTTCAATTTCCACGTTTTGACGAATACCAGAACAAACAGCCATCATCTATTCATTCATTCATTTCTGGGGGGCTCATGGAAGGGACGACTGTATCCACCGAGTTCTATCTTACTGCTGGTGAAAACGCTAACGCCCACACATAGAGTATTAGTATCCCACAGTATCCCACACATAGAGTATTCCACACATAGAGTATTCCACACATTGAGTATTAGTATTCCACACATAGAGTATTAGTATTCCACACATAGAGTATTCCACACATAGAGTATTAGTATCCCACAGTATCCCACACATAGAGTATTCCACACATAGAGTATTCCACACATTGAGTATTAGTATTCCACACATAGAGTATTAGTATTCCACACATAGAGTATTAGTATTCCACACATAGAGTATTCCACACATAGAGTATTTCACACATAGAGTATTTCACACGAAGACTATTCCACACATAGAGTATTCCACACATAGAGTATTAGTATTCCACACATAGAGTATCCCACACATAGAGTATTCCACATATAGAGTATTAGTATCCCACACATAGAGTATTAGTATTCCACACACAGAGTATTTCATACATAGAGTATTCCACACATAGAGTATTAGTATTCCACACAGAGTATTTCACACATAGAGTATTTCACACATAGAGTATTAGTATTCCACACATAGAGTATTCCACACATAGAGTATTAGTATTCCACACATAGAGTATTCCACACATAGAGTATTAGTATTCCACACATAGAGTATTCCACACATAGAGTATTAGTATTCCACACATAGAGTATTCCACACATAGAGTATTAGTATTCCACACAGAGTATTCCACACATAGAGTATTAGTATTCCACACATAGAGTATTCCACACATAGAGTATTAGTATTCCACACATAGAGTATTCCACACATAGAGTATTAGTATTCCACACAGAGTATTCCACACATAGAGTATTAGTATTCCACACATAGAGTATTCCACACATAGAGTATTAGTATTCCACACAGAGTATTTCACACATAGAGTATTAGCATTCCACACATAGACTATTCCACAAAGTGAAGGCACTGCATTCAAAAATAGCTTGAAAACTACAGAACTCCTGCATGTTTTGCTCTTGCAAAGACAAAGGAATGAAAAAGACACCTTAAACTGGCTCCACGCTCCAAAACGGGCTTGTGTTACATAAACGTCCATGCGCTGTATTCCAAAATAGGTTCACAAATCAATACATCCTGCACAAAACACTCATTCAGTGGCAAATTAATGACAAAAAACTGGGTGCACACCCAATTCTGCCTCTTGGTTAAAAGCAATGTCTTATATCACAAACATAGTGAAGGGCACTGCTCACAAAATACATCGAGAAACGATACATTCGGCATGGTTTGCGCCTACAAAAGACAAATTCCTGACTTAACAAGCTCAATGTAAACAACACCCACAAACTAAACAGCACTGCTTTCAAAAATAGCTTTAAAAATCAACACATTGTGCACAAACCACTCCTTTAAAGACAGATTCATGACAAAAAAAAACCTTAAACTGGGTGGGTGGGTAAGAGAAACATGCCAAAAAAGGTTGAAAAATGCATCCATTCTGCCCACATCACTCCTGCAACTATAAATGATGGACCAACAAGCCTTCACCAACGACTTGGGGGCACCTACGAGCTTGCATGACAGCCAAGGGGCATCACTTGCTCAAACTCAACTACAGCGACTTATCAGAGATGCCTTCAAACTCTCAGCGCCAAGGGGGCCGCAAAGCTGGCATCCTAAAAAAAGAAACGGCAACATTGCAGCCCTACCGTCCTCGTAGAAGACGTCCTCCGCCTCCTCACGCATCATCTCGTCCAGGTCATCCTCGGCAGCCATCGCTCGTCCCCCTGCCTTCTAATTGTGCTGGGATGTGAAATCAAATCAAGGCCAGGCCAGGCCTCTGTGGCTCGGGGCGACAGGATGGTCGCTCCAGTCCAAAGATCAGCACTGCGTGCGCGCGCGTGTGTGTGTGTGTGTGTGTGTGTGTGTATACTCCCATGCAGCGACCTTCACTAAGTTTCAGCAACAAGGCTGATTTCGTAACATCCTGTGCAAAGCCGAAGTGAGAGTGTTACTGCCTGGATGGAGAGCACTTGTATGAGTGTGTGTGTGTGTGTGTGTGTGTGTGTGGTACAGGGAGGGTCAGTGCAGCATGCTTGTGTGTCCATGTACTGTAGTGTAGTGTAGTCTAGTGTGTAGTGTGCTTCTCCACAGTGTGAGTCACTGCGTGGAGAGGCTGGTGATTAGCAGCAATAATTAACGCAGCAATGCTGTCAGAGTGTGTGTTGTCTAATTGTGTGTGCGTATAAGTGCATTTATCTTCCACACGTCCTTCCCTCACAACTCGCCTGCAATCTACGCACCGATCCCCCACCCAGCCCATATGGAGGGTCAGTAGTGTCGCTAATAATATCACGTCGTCTCCACGGCGCTGCTCACTGTGCACCAAATACCCAACACAACCTGATGCACCCACGCACAGGCCCAATGACGTCCAATACGCCGGCAGAAGCCACAATTCTGCTGTTAGAAAGCTAATAAAGCTAATAAAGGTGAGGTTTGTGACCGTGCTCGTAGTCTGCGGTCCAACTGCAGGTTTTTTTTTTACCAATGTGACTGACGGTGCTCATTTGGTTTGACTTTAGGAACAAATATGCTGGCTCCATGACGGTGATTCAACATTTTTAAGAGTTTTATTTTTCCCCCATTGCACAGAAATTGGGGGATTTTTGTACATTTTGCAAAACAAACCATTTGAAAACAATTTGTTGGATTTGCCAAACAAATCATAAAAGCCTTTCTTGCATTCTAAAGTAATTTTGAAAAAAATGTTTTTTGCTTGCCAAACAAATTTGTATGTATTTATTTTTCATGTGGGTTGCCAAATTATTAACATTATTACTATTTTTTTTTGTCACACAATTTTTTTCCTTTTTTTCGTGCTTGGCAAATAAATTTTGTGATTATTTTTTGCCTGCCAAATAATATTTTTATGATATTAGGCCAATCTATTTATTTTCCATGTTTGTTTGAGATGGGTTGCCAGATTATTACCATTATTACTATTTTTGCAGGTGGTCAAGACAAATTTTTGTCCTTTTTTGTGCTTGCCAAAAAATTTCAGATTATTTTTGCTTGCCAAAGTAATAATTGTATTATATTTACCTTTTGCCAGTCTTTTTATTTTTCACGTTTATTTCATATGGGTTGCCAGATTATCAATATTACTATTTTTTCAGGTGGTCAAACTAATGTTTGTCCTATTTTTGTGCTTGCCAAATTAATATTTTAGTATATGATAATTGTCTTTTGCCGATATATTTTTTCATGCTTGTTTGGTATGGGTTGCCAGATTATTACTATTTTTTTTCCTCACCAAACAAATGTTTAGATTTTGTTTTATTGAAAAACCCAAACAAAAGCGGGTGCCTATTTGACTTTTCCTTTGGTTACGCTACAGGCCATCTTCCACGTGTGTTTCCTGAGTCACATCCTATTTGACGCACCAAAATAGAAAGTAGGCCTGGAGTCAGTTCATTAGCACTTTTCCCCAACTCTTCATCTCCCCTTCAAGAACAAAACTCCAGGGACGTTTTGGACAAACTCATTTTCAGCCCGGGTGGTCCCACCGAGCTCACACATGCATTCTGCAGCGGAAGGGCGTACGTGACGGTGACTAAGGGTTCTTGCAGCTACAGTGCTCTTGAGCAACGTGAATATCTTTCCCATCGCAAAAAGTAATGAAACGCTGATGTCAAGCCCAACACGTCTGAACTTCAAGCTCACGCAGGAAGGAAATCCAATGCAGCGACATCCCACTCCCATCTGTTCTTCACAATGCGATGGAAGCGTTAATAAATGTGTTCCGTTCGCCCGTTTCTCCAAGGAGAACAAGAGAAGGCTGGGGGGGTCATGCTTGCCCTCCTGCATGTCAATGACAGGGTGCATTGTTGTCATCAGTGGGGTAGCCCACCCGCCTCCCCCCTCTCCATTAGCAGCGCCAGGGAAGGCAGACGCATGCTGATGGGATGCACAACAAAATGCAAAGCACACAAAGTGCTCACCCTCGCCACCGCTCGGCCACTGCAGAGAGAAGCGCAATGACGTCGCTGGACAGCGCTCAAACAATGGAGCTTTTTTTTGAGGGGGGGGAAATGAAGCCAGATGAGGCCAAGTTGATGAATGAGGCGCTAGAACCCCCACCCATGTTTAGTCCCACATAACAGTTAGCATCCACAGAGAAGCTCCAAATGCTTTGGAAGGCCCGCTAGCGTACATTGGTATAGCGCACGTGTTTCATACTCAACCACTTAACAATTCGGATGCATGATACGTCCATGTCTTGGGACCTACGAGAGGCGTCAGGCCTGGATTTTAAATGTTTACTTTGTACCGCCATGGGCTGGCTTTTCAGTCACTGTTCACGCTGCCATTGGGTGGTCTACGCGTCAATTTGGGATGCTCCGATCGATCGGCCACCAATTTCCATCAAAAAACAACATGTGATCGGCACATGCCAATAAAGGCCTTTCAAAAAGCACATCACAAAAACGATCGGCGTGTGGCGGCAAACTCGATACGTGTGTGCTGAGTCACGCGTGGTTGCCAACACCCGTATTGAGCAGACAAGGGACGCACTTTGTCCTGTATTGCCACGGGAATCAACACTAGTCCCTAAAACCTCAACAGCTTCAGTCTGACAGCTTGACACAGGCTAGGCCAGGGGTCGGCAACCTTTAGCATCTACTGTAAAGAGGCATTTGGGCCCGTTTCCAACTAAACCTATGTGACGACTAAATTGCAGGTAATGATAAATATACAGTCCTATACTGTATATGTACAGTATATACAGTCCTATACTGTATATACATGTACAGTCCTATACTGCATATGTACAGTATATACAGTCCTATACTGTATATACATGTACAGTCCTATACTGTATATGTACAGTATATACAGTCCTATACTGTATATACATGTAATCCTATATGTACAGTATATACAGTCCTATACTGTATATGTACATGTATATACAGTCCTATACTGTATATACATGTAGTCCTATATGTACATGTATATACAGTCCTATACTGTATATGTACTGTATATACAGTCCTATACTGTATATGTACTGTATATACAGTCCTATACTGTATATACAGTACTAGCGAGTGGATACAAAGGGTTAGCAGTTAACTTCATGAGGCAGCATGCGCCAACATGAATGGAGGCACAGAAGGGACGGTTTCTGAGGTGAATGCAACAGCCGACAGACAGCCCCGACGGAGGTGCCTCGGGCAGCGGAGCCTTCGTCCCGACAGTCAACAATTACTGTATCTAAAGAAAACCGTGCAAAATGGTGGGCGCTCACAGACAGGGTCGCTGGCTACATTGCACAAACATTCATACAGGCGGCAGATGGACACCTGTACACAGGTGAGTACCACCTTGTGGGGCAAATGTGAATTACACAGATTTCTATTTATGGAAGATATTTGTATTATTTTATTCTGTTAATGTTGGTATCTTGAACTAAAACAATCAATGACTGAAGAATTGATTCCCCATGTACTCGTATTACATGCATCCAATTCTATTCAGGTTTGTGTCAAAGAGTACAAAAACCGTTTCACAGGGTGGCGTATACTGGAGCCTATCCCAGCTGACTTTGGGTGAGGGGCGGGGCACACCCTGGACTGGTCTTGTTTCACACAAATAAAAATAAAAAATACAAACTGCCCAAATGTTTATCGGCCGATCCCACTGAAGGATGATCAATATCGGAATCGGCAGCATAAAACTCTGATGAGTGCGTCGCTAAGTGTCAGCCATTAGGACACAATGCTGTACATCATTCACATGGAAATATCAGCTGAATAATCTTCCCATGTCATCACTGGCAGACAAGGTGGAGGGTGACAAAAACAAAAACAAACTCTCCAAAGTCCAGCCAACTTTCCTTCCGCCACCAGAGCCTCTTCTGAGCTTTGTTGAGCGGTAGCCGTGACCCGATGGGATGATTGTGAAGGGCTGCCTGGTTACTCCTAGCAACAACAATGAGGGCATTGCACGCTAAATCCCATTTGCCACGGCACTCTGATTGCTCATTCGTCGTGTGCGTGCGTGTGTGTGTGGAGGACTGATATCATGTCATGGTATCAATGAATATGAAGACTATTAACAGGAAGTAAAAAGAGGACTTCGGCAGGTTATGAGCGATAGGAAGAAACAGGTAGAAATACGTACGGTAGGAGCAGCGGTATCTTTTCATCCATATATGGTCGTACGTCTTCATTCTGCACTCCATGATGTTGAAGAGCAACACAGACATCTCCTCCTTCGCTGCTCTCACCAATTTTTCATCTTTTGTTGTCCCCCCCCCGTCGCTTCCAGTTGTTATTGTCCTTTTTTCTTTTCTACACAATTGCCTTTCTGTCCCTGATCTTGAGGGCACAGAGGGCAGAGGAGGTCGTGTGACAATGGCGACTGGCACAGCGGTGGCCTCCCACTTCCTCTATGGACACCTGGATTATTAATGGTGGCCAAACACATTCAAGAAATAGACAAACATGCTCATAACATTCAGGTGAAATTGTCACTGGATTATATGACAACTTCCTGGTGTGTTTAGAGCCTTCCTGTTTATTTCTGCTATGAAAGGTGGTAGTTATCATGAATAACTGGTGGGAGGAGTGATGCCATTCATTATTCTACAAAAATCTGTACCAAGGGCTTTGACTTTGTGGCTTATTTAGAGTCTGTTTATTTCTGCTATGGAAGTTATCATGAATAACTGGTGGGAGGAAAACCACATTATGTTTAAAATGCTAATAAGAAAAATATTCATGCCAAATGACATCAATGTGGATGCTTGAACCTTACATGATACACATGCACATGTAGCAGGGTGGGGACACACCATCAAGCAACTTCCTGTCCCACGCCAAACCACTGTACACATTGCATCACCTGACAGCTGCAGAATGAGGAAGTTAACTTTCAAGCACATGTACGGTCTACTGCACGTTGGTGGTGTGGGGCTCCCTTTGAGAACACTGGCGCACATCACGGGTCCTAAAGTGTGCAGGTGGAGGTGGTACGGACATGAGAAACACAGCTCCAGATGAGGACGGGAAGGGAGGGGCCACCTTCTGAGAAGCAGGAGGGTGTGGACAAGGAAGGAAGGAAGGTTGGGTAATAGTGTGTAAAGCACACAAGTGTTGCACAAAACAGCCTTACAGGAAGTGAAGGGCAGGCTTGTGTCCGCGCGCGCGCGCACACACACACACACACAAACGGCAACTTGTGTGACATTTTCTGCCCCGATGATCACAACAAGTGTAGTGACAGCTTATAACGCATGAGGGCATCTCAAAATCTCCCTTTTGCCTATTTATCTCTCTTACCAGTGTGTGTGTGTGTGTGTGTGTGTGTGCGCGCTTGTGTGTGCGTGCACACCATCTGCCCTAAGTGCACATCTGTCCTTCTCACCCCTCCAGTAGCTGGATACACTCCATCCATAAATGACCTACATTTGTCTCAGTCAGCATCTTGCGGGCGCTGGAGTTCCAAGTGTGCTGTGATAGACGCTCACTGGACACTTCAATAGCACGCCTGGAAGATCATAGCATTTACAATGACTCATGGCATCTCCTTAAAAGGAACACTGCACTGTTTTTATAGAATTTTGCCCATCATCCACAATCCTTACGTGAGCAATAAACGCACGTCTTTCTCTTTTCTGTGCTTTCTAAAGATATAAAAACAGGTAAAAAGAGGCAGCTAATGAATGCACGTAATGGGACACACCTCCAAAAAGCTCCAACAAGGTTTAGTGGTTTTCTATCCCTGCCGTGAGCATGTCCTAACAGGTCCACTCCTGATAACATATTTTGGGAACTTACCTATAATGTTTTTATTACTGAGTAGACAGCTCATGTATTGGATTGCTGTCAGATGCAGATGTACCTAATGATGTGGCCATCAGACAATGCATGTTTGACATCAAAAGTAGGCCTTCTTTCACCCACACTATTGAAGCCTTTTTCTGGGTCACCCGCCCTCCAATGTTGCCTCTCCTTAGCCGCTTTTAATCGAGCTTCTCTCTTCGCCTTTCAAGCAGAATGACACGCACATAAAACCTACTTCCCAGGCCACCGCAGCGACCCCGACGTTCCGCTGAGAGGCACACAAAGGCCGACACTGGTGGCGGTGACGTGGTTGGCTTTAAAGAGCTGAGTCAGCCGCCGCCAGCTCTCTTTGTGAGCGTTTTAGAAGGGTGACGTGGTCGTCGTCATCACGGCCTGCTATTGAATTAGGCGACATGGACCGGCTACATGTTTCAAGGTACAGCATGAAAAAGTCACGGTTTCATAATCACTAAAGTTGTGCGTCATGTTGTTTCTACGATATGAGAGCAAGCGCAGGTCCGGTCCGGCCGCTTCGTGGAAATAATGAATAATGTCGCGTCCTGTGTTATTCCTCACTCTCCAAACTGGGCTTGCGTGTGTTGAAACCACAAGCGTGTGCTGTGCTGCCATACGTCGGGCGTAGATAGCACGGCCGTGCTGTTGTTGGTGATTGCATTTATTTGCATTTTGTGTTTGTTTGTTTTTACTAAGAAAACATCAATTGTGTTGTGACTTGACTTGCAGGACTGCATTTAATTTTGTTTGTTATTTATTTGAAATACCCATGTTCCACTTTCATCATGTAATATTACACCGGTACCTTGGTTAACGTCATTAATCCGTTCCGGAAGGTCCGACTCAAACCAAAACAGGCTATAACCAAAGCAAACTTTCCCATAGAAAATAATCTGTTCCAGACACCCAAAAATGTTAACACAAAACACATTTTATATAAAATAATTATAGTTTTACATGCAGAAAATGACACAAAAATAATTACAAATGGCAAACGAATGGGACGACTTAACATTTAGCATGACTTTTAGTTAGTCTTGTTGGGAACCCCCCTCCACAAAAATGTATCATAATTGATGATTAATTAATCATCAATTAACAAAATAACACAAAACAAACACTTCATTCTGCTGCAACCACAATTTGCAAAAATGTAAAAAATATATCAAACTAAATATCAACATCATAGAACTAATAAACATGTACCTTGCTGTTTTATACAGAAAATGAAAACAAAAAACTAATTTAGCAAAAACATTTTAACAGAAAATTTGGTTGTTAACCCAAAAATGCGCTAACCAGGGCGGATGTTAACCGAGGCACCGCTGCATTTTAAATACGCATGTTCCACTTTCATCGTGTTATATTATATGCTTTAAAAATGACTGACATTTGAAAATAACACATTTTAGAGGTGTAATTATAATGCCGTTAAACCGTGATATTTTTGCCCAAGGTTATCATATCGTGCTTATATCTATTCAAGCAAAGTTAGCAAGCTAATGTTAGCGTTTGAGCTCTGAGACTCGGGGCGCTCTTAAAAACAACAGGCACACTTTACTGTTCTGCTGCACAGAGATAAGACAATAATGCTCCCGGGGAAAGAAAAAAAAAACTAAACAACTGTAATCTGTTTATCCATTTGGCTGATTCAATTTCATCCATCTTAGCCGCACAACTTCCCAGACGGTGTATTGTGCAGCCGGTTATCAAGTGATACTGAAGGTATTTTATTGTGTTTTGAATGGGTGCTGACAACTGCGCAGAGGCAAACATGGAGTTGTGTTGGTTCTAAGAGACAACAACGCAATGAAGACACTGCCAAAGTCAGCCAAAACCGTGCAATTCCTCTGCAGGAAATGAAACTCTTACTATTCTGTTCCTCCGACCAAAGATGGACCCTTCCGGATTTGTTTGGTTCCAGCAAGAGCGTCAAGACTAGACTCCACTCCACCAACCAGTATGAACATAAAAAAAGACCAGCCCTCCATCTCACCACACGTCACTGGTCTTTTGCTATTTTGGAGTCATTTGTCGTTACATAAAGACACAACGTCTGGATTGAAGAGTAAAAATGCTAATGGTCATCTAGTCAATCCTGGTTAGAGAGCCTTGCTCCAGGGGACATACTGGAATGGTATCCAGGGATTGCTATGATATGCTGTGATGCATCATTAAAGCATTTTTGTGTCAATCGTGGCATGGCATTACTCGAGGAACGAAGTACAGTCGTCCCTCGTTTATCATTTCTGCAAAGTAGGATTCAATCTTAATAAACAAAATATTTTCGTAGTTCGTAGTCGGCTACTAAATGCGGGTTTTAAAATCATTAGAGCCCTGTAGACAAGAAATAACATCCCTACAGTCCCTTTTTACGCTCCTATTATTCTTTGTTCACGTCACATTGGCTACGGGATCACCGCAGATGCACAACAGACGACGTAACAGTTAGCAAGCTAACTAGTTAGCCTCTCCAATGTACTTATTCTAAACCTAGTCTTTCAAATGGAGTGGGAGTGGGAAGAAGGACAAAGAAGCCAAAAACTTCCACACGAAATGAGAGGAGAACCGAAGTCGGCCATGTCATGTGGCAGGGTCTCCACGCAGGGTGAAAGGTCATGTCTCATAATATTACTGCTGCCGAGTGACCACAATGACAAATACAACTTGGCTTTCAATATTTTTTGACTAATAATTTGCAATGGTCAACCGCGAAACAGCGATCATTTATGATGATTTTTTCAAAAACGGCGAAATAGCGAGGAGCGTCCAATCAGATAGCTGATTGCCATGCTGCTCACAGCCTCTAGGGGTCACATTTGCACGGTATCCTGGGATTGATGAAAGGCATTAACCTGCTTTAAGGCCACTAATCCATTTGATTTACTTGCAGACGGCATTTCCTGGGACTTAGACACGGAATCAGAATTCCTACTCAGTGCTGATGCGTCCCACCTGACATTTGGCACATCACTGCTCAATAAGTGAAACTCTTTTACATAATAAAGCTTAAAATGAGGTCCTGTCAGACACAAATGAAAGCTACATGACGCACTCTCGGATTTCTCTCTCTTACTGCGTTTGCACAGCCGGCCCACGCAGCAATTGCTCTGAGAAAATAAGCGCGCGGAGACGTCTGCGGAAAATGTGCCGAGGCAACGTTGCAATCATCCTGTGATGCACTTTGACACGCAGTAGTGAAGAGGCGCGTTGCTAAGGAGTGGGAAGATGCTGAGAGTGTGAGTGAGCACTTATCAAGGGCCTTTTCTTGCAGCTAAGGGTGATGGGGAGGGGGGAGCACAAGGGGAGGGATAAGGCAATATAAAGAGGTCAGAGTTGACAGGTCATAGCGAGAAAGTGGGGGCTTTATTCTAATCACCGCTTTAAAGTGCATGGGTGTGATTAGTGGCAGCATCTCATCCCACAAACGATTGGAAGATTGAAGCATCATCTTAAACAAAGAGGAAGGTTCTTCTATGCTCTTGGAGAGAACATTCCATATGTGCTGAACTGTTATCAAGGTTAGGACGCCCCCTATTGGTCATTAGAAGAATCACTAGAATTTTGTTTGTTGTTGGAGCTAAAAATGAAAAAAAAAAGTAAAAATAAATTAATGGTAAAAAAAGAAAAAGAAAAGACAATTACATTTTAAAAAATAAATAAAATTAAATACATTTATAAAAATTTGTTCTGTATTATCTGTAAAAATTAAATGAAATGATACATAAAATAAAAAAACATATATATATATATAATTTTGATATTGTACTTCTTCATTGCATAAACCCCCCCCCCACCTCCCACTTTTGGCTCAGTTTTTCCCACCATTCCTGACAGAAACCTGGCCAGGAATATTTTATAACAAAATAAAGCACATAAAAGCTTCGTACTATAGAGAGATGTTCACTTTAATGCTTCTATGCAATAAATTGTTTATTCAAAATGTTTTTTGTTTCACTCCCATTTCTTGTTTCTGCTTTGTGAAGCACCATGTTGAACCTCCTTAAGATCCAATCAATTCTTGCCATTTCTCAACTGATGTTAAGATTTTGATCAGGGGTGCATTAGGGATTGAGGAAAAATAGCCTGAAAATACTGCATGTTGCACGCATGGCTGTAGACAACTGTAATGACCCCACCCCCAATGATGACACTGTATAATCTGTAAACAAGTATTTTGTGTGGCATTGAATGAAAGTGAAGGAAACATTTTGTCCCATGTATGAGCGCTCAGGTACGCAAGCATCCATCAAAAAGCAGTCAGACAAAGTTGGCTCTTGCTCAGGACAAGTATTTCACGTTAGACCCCCCCTCAGATGCCCTCTTCTTTCAAAACTCCATTACTTGCAGCACGTGTCCGCTTTCATTAGCATCTACAGCATTTAAACAAACCTGCTTAGCAAGATCACATTGAGGAGCGTAATGGAAGTCTCTCTGCAATCTGATGGGGTTGAAATTTCAGCTAAACGGGCGAGCAGACACATGAGATCGTCACACTGGAACAAGTGAAAGCACCAGATCATGCAAAACAACCCAAAAACCAAACAATACTACAAATTGATTTGGATAAGGGCGCACTTTAAATGAGGAAACATACAAGCTACTGTGCGTATGGAGTGAAGTCAAAGCGTAAAAACTCACGGTTGAACTCCCTGGCGCAGACGTGAGGCCTCCTCGGACACCTGCGGAACCATTTGAGATGTCCAGGCAGCTCCATGGATGAGTCCGGAAGGTCAGCTGCCAAAGAGGTCCCCCATCCTTTGGAGGGTACATGTACAGTCTTTGCAGAGCATGCAGGGGAAGGGGGTCCCTTCAGGCCTCCAGGCTCCTGCAGAGAAACATCATGGTGATGCTGTAATATTTAATGCATGAGGCAG
The DNA here is from genome assembly GCF_027744805.1 of Dunckerocampus dactyliophorus. Lineage (NCBI taxonomy): Eukaryota > Metazoa > Chordata > Actinopteri > Syngnathiformes > Syngnathidae > Dunckerocampus > Dunckerocampus dactyliophorus. The sequence goes on along the minus strand of NC_072838.1, from coordinate 18,502,722 downwards.
TGGAACCCAACTCCCATGGTACTAGGGGAGGGAACAAGGGGCGAGATCCAATCAGCTTCTGAAATGTGATACCTGTACGTCAGCAGTACCTCGGGTTGGATGAACCTGTACGGTCATACTGTGTCACACTTCTGGTACAGCGTAGGGGACTCCACTCCGGAATAAAGAAATGTTGCCTGAAAATATTTAGGAAAAAATGTCACATTTTATTAAAATTGACTATTTAAACTCATCTATCCATCCATCCATCCTCTATGCCACTTTTCCTCATTAGGGTCGCTCTGGTATGCTGGAGCCTATCCCAGCTGACTTCGGGCAAAAGCAGGGTACACCTTGGACTGGTCAGGGCACATTTAAACTCATACCAGGACATTTAAAATGTTTAAAATAACTTAAGCAGATTCGAACTCATTTGACAACACCACAAAACGTCAAGTTTACACAGTAAAAACATTAACTATGAGTCACTTCATTCAAATGATCAAATTAACTTTCATGCAGCCTGCATGCCAGCAGGGTGGGCACCAGTGGCCTCTAGTGTCCAGAAGCTGCACTTACACGTTAATGGCTTTCCGACAGACAGTTATGGAAAACTACCACCTTTATTAACATTGATTTATAAAACAACAACAGCACACTCTGGGTAAGAAAAAAAATATCTCAAACGGTTGTTCTTAATAAAATAAATAAAAAAAAACAACAAGCACCTCAACATTCATCAAAGTACACACATTTGAGGTCCAATGAGGCACAAAAATATACATCAAACCACAACATTGAAGGCTGAGTGTTTTGATTAAAGTACAGCTCTAACGAGAAAGAGAGTTAAGATAATCCCGCTAATGATCGATTCAAATCTTCCCAAGTGGGAGCACTGGCAAATGATCTGTTTGTTGGCTGGCGTGGACGTGACGCAAATACACACAAATGTCACCCTACAGGGTGACATGTGAAACCACAATACCTGGATGGTTAATTTGGCAACTACATGCACAGACGTTGGCAAGAAACTCTCACGAAAGGCACGTGGGGAACACGAAGGCGGTGCTACGAGGCAAACACAGAAGGCTGACTCGGCTCGCGCCCCCTGATGGCACACGATTAAGAGAACTATAAGACCTTAGCATGTGCAATGTGGTGACAGAAAAAGACAAAAAAAAGGCCCCGGCGGAATATTCTGAAGGCAACATGACATAAAAGCAATATATAACAATCTGTAAATATTAGAGATGCGCAATATCTTTTTCTTTCAAACAGATACAGATAACTTCCTGCTTCTCAAGACCGATATACCAATAACCAATAAATGCTTTAATATCTACTTTTTACATTTAGATTTAACTATTTTGTGCACACCTGGAGGTAGGAAGGACTGGAACAAACTATTCTCAGGAGAACCAGAATATCGAGCGGAGGGAGCAGCCTCCTGTTGCCCAGCGAGGTGCACTGATAGGTGCAAGATATATTTTTTGCTACCACTAGGAGGCACCAGGACCCTGCATGCACTGCATGGTGGAAAAAACAAAAACAAAAACAAAGAGGGTGCTGAAGTAGTGCACAGGTAAAAAAAACAAACAAAAATAAAATATGTTGTAAAAACAGAACATGTAGAATGTGCAAACTTGGTCAACAGCACACTTTTGTCTAGATTCATGGATTCTAGCATCTCTTTTAAAAGACGGCGGCTACCGGACGTCTTTACTGGTGTCTAGTCAGACTGCGGGTGGCGTGTATTTATGCCTGCAACAGCTTCTTCTTCCTCCTTCAAAAAAAAAAAAAAAAAGAAAAAAAGAAAAAAAAAAGTAAAAATCAAATTGATTGTCTCCAGCTCACAGTTGTCGTCATCCCTTCCCTTCCCCCCCGGCCATCACTCCATCTTGTCGGGGTTGACGTTGTCCAGGTCGATGTCAGGCGAGGTAACGCAGCAGTAGCATAGTTTCTGGGTGAAAGACGAAAGGACGTCTGGAAAATAACACAACTATTTCAAAAATACAATCAAATAAACCTTACATGAGAGTACACAAGCTTAGTATCTTCCACACAAAACAGTACAGGAGCAGCTTTGTAAACAGTAGCAATAACAGAACGGAAGTATATACAGTCACATTTCTTATATATTCTAAATCACACCACAAATTGGGGGGGTTTGATTAAAAAAAAAAAAAACCTCACTGAGCATTTTGCAGAGGAAGGCTGGCCTGGAGCTGCGTGGCAGGTGGATGCAGACAAAGTAGACGGGCATGCCGGACAGCGCCACGGCGATCCCCACCAGGGAGTTGATGGTGTCACTGTAGAGTGGCACCACCACTAGGAAGATGCTGCACATGCAGTAGACGAATGGGAAGAACAAGGACATCTGTGAGGGAGACATGCAAGGGAAGTAGTTAAAGTCTGCCTGGAGCAAAACCGCGCCGCTAATCCCCTCTTCACACAGGCGACACACGTGCACGCCTACCTTTACGGGGCGGTGCAAGTTGGGGGCCTTGAAGCGGAGGTAGATCTGGCTGACGATGGACAGGCCGATGAAGAGCCAGTAGTTAAAGCTGAAGTAGTTGATCAAGCGGAACACATCCGGCACGGTCAAGTACACCAGGGACATGGCACCCTGCCGAGGGAAAAGGCACTCAGGACAAAGATGCCTCCACAGTCTACTAAATCAGTGGTCCCCAACCTTTTTAGACCCACGGACCGGATCGTGTTCCCACAGACCTCCCGCGGGGGAGGGCTCGTACATCATAGTGATCTACTTTACCTTATTTATTATGTAAAACTAAGACCGGAAAGCATCAAATTAAAAGCACTAAATTAATACAGGCCTGCCGTCCACCAGTACCAGCCAGGAGTTTGTTTTTCCAGAGAGAAGATGTTATCGTTGCTGTTTGATGCATGTGGTAACAGGTAGTGTGCTTGCATGAATTAACCTAAGGTTGAGCACATTAGCACGCAGTAAGGTCATCAAATATTACCTTCATGCATTCCCACATACTGTAGTGGCAGCATTTGGGACCAAATATGAGATAAAATGGGAAAAATACAGTATAGCAGTCTCTGTGCAGCGTGGGAGAAAGCACGCATGCATGCAGACAACTATGGTGCATTCAAAGACAGTCAAACTTGCCGAAACACAATAAAACAAAACAAACATGCAAAAACTGTGGGACTTCTAACTATATAGAATTTCTTGAATTTAAAAAATGGCCCACATTTCCAAAATTGATATGCAGTCACATCAAATTCTATGTAGTTGTTTACAATTTTTTTAGTGTGTATTTTTTTTTTTATCATTGCACCTGAATCTTTCCTGGCCCGGTTTGGCCCAACCAACGTAATGGTACCGGGCCGCGACCTGGTGATTTTGGGGACCCCTGGACTAAAACATGGTTAATATTTACCTTTAACGTGAGACCGAATAATATTAAAGACATTCTCATGAAAAGCTATCATGCTCTGGCAGTAATGTGCATTACAAAGTGAACCACACACTGATGACTAAAAAGTAGGGTCGCACGATAATGATATGAGGGAATTATGTCATCATACCGATAAATCCAATAACATTAAAAACAGCTGCGATAACAGATCATAAAAAAAACCCAACGCTCCAATAGGGCTAGATTACCCGTACTGTGGGGGTGAGCAATTCAAGTGCTTCTTTTTTCTCCTGCCTGTGATGTTAACGGCCTGTCGTAACGTCCCCTGAGCTCACTTGTAATCAAACATTTACTGTACTTTCTGAAGAAGACATTTAGCGTGCTAGTTGTACCAAATGCACCACGATGACGGGGGAAAAAACCCCCATCAAGCACACAAAACACCTATCAGCCACCTGAAACGCCAGCGCAGCACGTTTGAAAAGTGCAAAAGGTTTGCCAGAGACCTCTGTGGCGTCATACGGTCTGCTCGGAGCGTGTCGGAATGCAGTGCACCTTGCTGGGCCAGGTTCTCCTGATAGTAGTGATGTGGTAGTAGTAATGTCATGATATTTGATTCGGACAAATCAACAGGTACAGTTGGTGAAATCCTAATTTGTTCCAGTTTTTCTGTTTGCACAAACTACAGTTAAATCTAAATTAAAAAAGTAGATATAAAATCTGTACCATAGCAGTCTTGAGAAGCAGAAAGTTATCGGTATTGGTTTGAAAAGAAAAAGATATCGTGCATGTGTACTAAATACCCTTCATTCACAGCAGAGCTGCACTCCAATGTAATAATTTTTACCTCAGCACATGGAGTACACCTCTATAGTTGCAGGGAAATCCTTTATGTAAATAATCCTGAAGCCAACCAATGAACGGCAACCAAAATATAACTTCTCACCTCAACCTTGAATTTTTTTCACAAAATGATACCAACATTGAAAAGCAGGGCAGGAATGGGAGTGAAGCGCTGAATGTGGATCATGGACAGGACGCTGGGGAGGTGGCCTTCTCTGGAACCAACAAAGAACAACCTGCGGGAGAAGAAAACACTGTGTGATGATTGAGTGCGGGAACAAACTACAAAGAGATGTTTGAAATGTCATGTGTTGTCATGTGAGCATGTCACCTGGAGGCAGAGATGATGGAGGAGTTGAGACCGCCGTAGCAGGAAATAGCCACAGACAGCGGGATCAGCCAGCGGGCCCAGCCCAGAGCCCTGTCTGCAAAAGTCTGAGTGACGAAGTGAAGAGTCAGAAGTGAGGATGTTTTGTATTCACATGTAACCATGGTAACATTGCGGGTCAAACTGAAAGCAGCCGTTAGGCCATGTGCACACAATTAGCAAATACCAGTGACGGCGAGCCTGAGCACAGGTCTTCCTCCCTGCTGCACTAATCACATCATCTGAGCTCCTGCGGGGAGCGCTAACCTCTTTAGCCAAACGACTTCCCGTTCATGGCCCTCATCAAAGCAGATGAGCTCGTGCCAGACAGAAGGACCACATGAAGGCTCGTGCCATTCTGTCAACGCTCCAATTAATGCCTCTAGTCAAATAAGCCAGGTCTTCTATAGTTGCCGGGGGCATGGCCTACAAAACGTAAAAAAATACATTTAACAAAAAAAAAATGCTGTGGCTGTATGCAACTTCCTGATGACTTTTTTTTTTAATCCCACAAGATGTCCGTAGGTGCTTTTAGGTATCACGCATCATCAGCATTCAGCAACTTTATCTAGCTCTGCATGCGCTTCAAAATGTTGCTATTCAGCTGTTACACTTGCTGTAGCGTCCAAGACGAAATCTGGGGATACTTGCACATGATTGTGCAATCTATTGTGGGTCACGGGCGCAATTTTTAGGGCGACAGCGTTCGTTTATATCAGAGTTTTCTGCTGCCAGAGAGAGATACACGACATAAACACTCGGACCGCACAAAAGAGAAAGGCAGTGGACCCAAGGCCTCTGAATTTTATGGCTTAAAGAGAACACCGCCGTCATTTCATAGGTACGTAAACAACACACGGCCGTGGTGTGTCGGCACAAAATGACCTCGCTCTCGCACGCCTTGTCAAGTAATCTTAACGTCTAGTGCACGACAATAGTAGGAACGACACGCATTGTTCCCGTATGGGTATCCATAGTCACCACCTCTTCCCGCATCAGTGAAGCAGACTTGCTACCGACTTGCTCCAAGAAGTGGTGGAAAAGTTAACCCATTCCTGTTAATGAGACACGCAGAGGCATGCATTGATACGCACCGCCTGCATTGTTTGCACATAGGTTGTGCCCTCTACTGGTAGCAGTAGGAAATACAATAACAGAGACATACAACAGAGCACCGATATATTGCTCTAATACACCACAAGGACGCAGAACACAATGCACGTTCATATGCTGGGAAAAAAAGAACACTGTATAGGAGTTCTTTGGGAAATAATAATCTTTCTCCAATAATCGCTTGCTTCCAATGACTTTGTGGTTTAGGTAAATAAGGTAAATAAGCACCCCAGCTATAATTAGAGCATGTAGGGTTTTTGGTTTGTTATACATAACACTGTGACTGGTTTTAATGTTTAACAGGTTGTTTTTTCACCAGTTCCTCCACTACAACCACATAAAACATATACACATACATACACATATATATATACACATACATACTGTATATATAAACATACAGCATTGTTAAAGTAATACAGTCAAACCTGTCTATAGCGGCCACTAAAGGGAAACGGCAAAAGTGGCCGGTATAGGCAGGTGGTCGTTATAGACAGGTTGGCGGCCATTTTGAATTTGTGCACGCACATATTAGCATGTCTGTGATTAGAAGCTTGTTGTGTTGCAGATACATATAATTATACTGTTACATGTTGACCAGTAGAGGGCACTGTGGGACTATGGATAAAAAGTTGTGAAGAACAACTAGGCTTGTTATTCTACACCACCCACAGAACAAAGCTGTGCTACTATATACAGTATACGGCAGAGTGTCATTACAGCCTTAGTTCATCGGGAAGTGACGGTGCGACGTCACGAGCAGGAGAGCTAGGCTGAGTGCTAGCTGTGAGTGTCGAGAGAGTTGGGAAGTGTGTGGATGTAAAGTCCTGCAGTGTTCTCCGCTGTTAATAAAGCGATTAAAGTGCATCGGCGACGTGAGTCTCTCCTTCCCCACAACAAGCGGCATTACAGTATTGACCAGTGCACATTGTCTCACACCAGGAAATAAACGGTGTCACTGTCTGCAACAAGCTCCAAAGAAGACAGCTTTTTTTATGTGGAACAACTGACAGTTTGTGTGGATCTTGTGAATGATTGTGACTGGGCTACGACTCAGTAATTAAAGTCTACACAAGACGGCTTCATTGATTAAGAAACTAAACTTTTTCGTGCATGAAGCTTCTGCTTGAGTCGGTATTTTGGCCGCTATATGCGGTCAGATATTGACCAAGGGATACAAAATGGGTGGCCGCTGGCCGCGCTAGACAGGTGACTGCTATACACAGGGTCTACAACACGTACATTTTCTGCGGGGGATTTGTCAGTGGCCGCTATAGGCAGGTGGCCGTTATATACAGGTGGCCGCTAAGACAGGTTTGACTGTACCTCAAAACCGTGCATGACTATCTTTGGAATAGAAGACTTTTTGTATTGGGAGGTTTATAGGACACTCACCACGGCAACAGCTTCACTGCTGAGCACCATGTCGGCATCCATGATGCTGTAGTAGGCAATGTTGGTCAAGATGTAGATGACGGTGACGAGGGGCATGGAAATAGCGATGGACAGAGGCAGATTCCTGCAAAGTCAAATGGAAGGGGAGCCTCTTTTAACGACATAGCCTACAGTCATCCCTCGCTATATCGGGTTTTTTCAAAAAAAGCATTAATTAATAAATGGTGGCTGTGTCGTGGTTGCCTATGGCCTATAATTAGTACAAAAATATTGAAAGCCAAGTCGTATTTAGTATTGTGACCACTAGGCATCAGTATTGTTAAGAGACATGACGTTAGATGACATGACCTTTTACCCTGCATGGAGCCCAGCCCACATACCATGGCTGACATCATCACAAAAAGGGTTCTCCTCTCATTCTGTGTGTAAGTGGTACGTAAGTTTTTGGCCTCTTTATCGTTCTTCCCCTATCTGTTTGGAACACTTAAGTTTAGAGCAAGTCAATTGGAGAGGCTAACTAGTTAGCTCGGTAGCTTGCTATGCTAGTGGTGGCCATTTGTTATGTGCAGTGATCCCGTAGCCAGCGCAATGTGACGTAAACAAACAATAATAGGAGTGTAAAAGTGACTATAGGGGTGTTATTTCATGTCTACGGGGCTCTAATAAGGTTAAACCCCGTGTTTGGAAAGTCCTGAACAGGTTTTCTATGCTCCAACCAGAGAAATATTCAGTTTATTAATATTGAATCCTACTTTGCGGGAATTCACTTAACACAGTCGGGTCTGGAGCCAATTAACCGTGATAAACGAGGGATTACGGTATTTTCCCCAGCTTTCGAGAGCAGATAAGGGCTGCCTTGGTACCTCTCTGGGTTCTTGATCTCCTCTGTGATGAAGTTGAGCGTGTCCCAGCCAGAGTAGGAGTACAGTGCCGAGTAAAGAGCCAGAGCCATGTCGCCTGGATTCAGCTTGGAGTCTTTGAACGACTCCTCAAAGTTTCGATCATCTTCCAACAACACAGCGAACTTGTCAGGTAATCACTGCATAAACGGAGGCTTTATTATGGTGTAGCAAAGTACCTTTTGCCAGCTTTACTAGGCCGGTGATGATGATGACAATAAGAGCCAGAACTTTGGCCACGGTGGAGATGACCTGCAGAATGGCTCCCCACTTCACCTTCATACAGTTCACACATGTCAGCAAGCCTGTGTTAAGTGGCGAGTGAGGGAGTGTCATTCATGACAAGTGACATTCATGTCATGCCTGTGAATAAATCAATCCATCCACTTGTAAAATGCAATTTGCATACTTGGTGACTTGATGCGTTAAACCTGAAATGCAGCACAAACTGGCACTTCAAATGCCACCATAGTCTGAATCCACTCAAGTATTTGACTGATTTCATTGAAATGGAGATGTCCCATATTAAAGAGGTCCCACAATAGTGTATTGGAAGTGTGTTGCCCAAAATGTAGCCTTGATGCTGGATGAGACAGTTTAAAAAGTGCTTTGAGTAAGCGCCCTACTTAAAAACTTATACAGTAGACGCCCCTACAACGTAAATAATCCGTTCCAGGAACCTTTATGTTATAGGGTTTTTATGTTATACAAAGCGTACAATACATGTAAATAGCCTAATCCGTTCCAAGATCTTCCCAAACTCACACCTTTGGGCCTTCAAAATATTCAAAGTCCACCAAATATGGTGGGAAAATATAAGAAAACAGCATAAACATAGTAGAGTAACATTCCAATATAAAATAAGGTAAATACGGTATAAAGGTCGATGGGGAACAGCCGTATAGTCTAGCAACATCACTTAATTTCATACCACCTTCATGCTTCTGGATCATTTCCTGCTTTGTTTCGATCGACAACTTTTCCCTTTTTTCTTATCACTTACACTTGGTTTAGGGCCCATGACTACGGTCATTTTAACACAAAGAAAAGTAAACAAATTAAGAAGAGATTTCAATGCGTGCGAACTAGTTTAAGAGCGACTATGATGAAGAAGGGAGCTCACATACAAACTTGGACACACTGGATAAGTCAGCCAATGAGATAAGAGCGTAGGCGGTGCCCCGATCATCAGCCAATGAGATGAGAGCATAGGCGGTGCCCCGATAATCAGCCAATGAAAGCATGAAGCGTCAGAATTTGTGGATAACTTCCTGCTTCCTTTCGATCGACAACTTTTCCCTTTTTTCTTATCACTTACACTTGGTTTAGGGCCCATGACTACGGTAATTTTAACATAAAGAAAAGTAATGAAATTAAGAAGAGATTTCAATGCGTGTAAACCAGTTTAAGGGCGACTACGATGAGGAAGGGAGCTCACATACAAACATGGACGCGCTGGATAAGTCAGCCAATGAGATAAGAGCGTAGGCGGTGCCCCGATAATGAGCCAATGAGATGAGAGCGTAGGCGGTGCCCCGATAATCAGCTAATGAGAGCGTGAAGCCAGAAGGCGTCACCAAGTGTACTCTCTTAGTCTCTGTCGCTTGCACGGACTTGACGCTTTACATTATATGGAATTCCTTAGGTAATACGATACGAGAAATTTACATAAATTCTTTACGTTCAGTGGAATTTATGTAAAAGGAGGTTTACGTTATGCGAGGTAGTACTGTACTTACAACTCTCACATCTGTAGCTGACTGATGGATTTGTTGGCAAAGCTCCATCTTTTATTTTAAGATGCGCAGCAAAGTCTTTTATGCATCTTCTTCTTTCAAACAAACGGTGTTTGATGTTCATTACTGCCACCCCATGGATGTATTTTTCTTGCACCATTGCAATGTATTGTGGGTAATCCTGCAAAGTTCACTTCAGCTTTTTGTGGAAATGGACAGAAACGTAGCCACATGGTGGCCTAGTGGTTAGCATGTTGGCCACACAGTCAGGAGATCTGCATCTGGAGTTTGCATGTTTGCGTGTGTGGGTTTTCGCCGAGTACTCCGGCTTCCTCCCACATTCCAAAAGCATGCATGTTTAGTTAATAGGAGACTCTAAATTGTCCATAGGTACGAATGTGTGTTTTAAAGGTTGTTTGTGTATACGTGCGATTGGCAACCAGTCCTGGGTGTACCCCGTCTCCCGTCCAAAGTCAGCTGTGATAGGCTCCAGCATGCCCCGGTGACCCCAATGAGGATTAGGCAAGAAAAGAAATGAAACCAAACCAAACAGACTCTCATGTTAACTTGACTATGCAAGTGCCTCGGGCAAAGTCAACGAGGCCAACGCAAACTGCTATTGGAATGCAGCCCAAGTATGACAGGAAGGAGGTTTTATCCTTCATAATGTCATGAAACGGCCGCACGGTGGTCTAGTGTTTAGCATGTTGGCCAATCCAGGAACAGCCTGGAGATCGGGAAGATCCTGGGCATTTCTGTGTGGCGTTTGCATGTTCTCCCCTCGGTGTGGGTTTTCTCCGGGCACTCCGGCTTCCTCCCACATTCCAAAAACATGCAGGTGAGTTAATTGGCGACTCTAAATTGCCCATAGGTATGACTGTGAGTGAGAATGGTTGTTTGTCTATATGTGCCCTGCGATTGGCTGGCGACCAGTCCAGGGTGTACCCCGCCTGTCGCCCGAAGTCAGCTGGGATAGGCTCCAGCATGCCCCCGCGACCCTAATGAGGATGAAGCGGTATAGAAAATGGATGGATGTCATGAAACCCTAGAACCTGAAAACGGCAACCATTTCAGGGCCTCTTCTTGCAAAAGTGGGGCTCATAAGCAATATGATACATGTTTCTCATATTTGGTGCTCATAAGCTGGTTGTAGAGTACAGTATCATTAAGAAAAACACTTGTGCATCATAGGGGATGGAGGAAAATGTCATTTGGATCTTGACACAAGTGATAATAGGGGACGTTTAAGAACAAATGGGAGCTGTTCTTTTTTTTTTCCCCCAACATAGTATTTTCAACCAGTACACACATGTCAAGTGAAGCAGGACACAAAGAAGGGGGCAAAACTTACATATGATGGCCACAGCAATGAGGCGTACAGCATAATAAGGGGCAGTACAGGTGGTGTAGAAAGGCTGAACCAGGTAGCTGGCAAAAGTCAAGGCAATAACCGCCTGACAAGCTGGTTCCACAATTAGCAGAGACGTCCACAGTCTGCAGAGGAATGCAGTTGCAAAAAAAAAAAAAAAGGCATTAGTCATCAGTGACTTACAGGCATCCTGAAAAAGATGCGGTACTTGCCGAATGAATGCCAAAAAGCCTCCGAAGGCTTCCAGGATGTACGCGTAAGAGGCCCCGGATTTCCGAATGGTGGTGCCCAGCTCGGCGTAGCACAGGGCTCCGAACACAGAGAACACGCCTCCGACGGCCCAGATGACCAGGGACAAGCCAAAGGAGCCCGTGTACATGAGGACCCCCTGCGACGGATAACATTTAAACGTCACTCAGCTGCCTTCATGTTGACACACTTCACTTGCCTCAGGCTCTATCACATTTTTCACTTTCATGTTTCCCTTTGTTTAGACAATATTTATTCATTGAGAAGACAATTGATGGAATAAAATCAGGATTGTGGATTAAGGAGTTTAGTTTGTATGCCTATAAATATCATGCCAAAAGCCTGAACCACTGCAGCAGCGCTAATGCAAACACACCACACAATGACGGCAACTTCCTATAACACAAGAGCCACGATAAAGTGCGAGTAGAGTCTGATACAATCAAGCAAATGAGTCACGAGGCTCCTTACCTTTGGTGAGACGAAGATGCCAGAGCCGATCATGTTGCCCACGATGAGGCAGACCCCGTGCAAGAGGGAGATCTCCTGCTTCAAGCGCACACCACCGCCTTGGGACGCCGCGTCCGCCTCAACGACCATTCTGAGGGGAAGTGGGTGGGAGGTTGGGTCCGACAAGCAACTTCAAATGATGAGAAATGAGCTTAAAGCTGAACCAGAAAACCTGAAGGGAGAGTGGGAATGTCCAGCTGTAGGGGGTGTGGTTGCAGAGGTCTTATCTGCAGGACGACGAAAGCAGAAGATGAGCGGCAAGCTCAAGCGTGCAAACCTCAACATTCAGGAAACATGCGCACCGGGAGGCGTTACTTGGCTACGCACAGTAGAAGCAAACAATTCTGCTTTGCAATAAAGTCACTCAATTTAGCATTTCCTGTTTCACTGCATTGAAAGATAAATTTTAAAAAATCAGCTGTTACAAACCGTTCTGCCTGTCCTCCCCTTATATGGCGCAGCTGTGTGCAGTCCCATTTGTTTACATGTTAGTGTTTGAAACAAGGAAAGTCTCTATGAGCCGTACAGTGTAAACGTGTGCACACTCGCACACATGAAGAGGATGTTGGAAAGAGAAATGAAGGTGAGCGGCATTAGCTTGAACTAATTTCTCCCTTATAGAACATGTTCTCAGATTAGTAAAGGTCTGGCGGTTCACACTGGGATCAGACGTCCACGTGCATTATCCTCATATTATGTACACTCAAATTCTTTACCAGCAGATTAAACTAAATGGTCACCTGATACAGTCTGTGCCATGGCCATGAACAAGAATGCCTTTCATTAGCATATACTACGTGTGTGTGATGCCAGTGATGGAAAAATGAGAAGTGTAACGACAAACATAGAATAAGATATACAAGTTAGTGGCATAGTGGATTTATTCAGCTGTGGCAGCGTCGGAAAAAGCAAAGTACGTATGTGTTTCACTTTTGCATCTTATAGCACGTAACTGCGGTGCGTTTAACAAAAAGGCAGCAGCAGTGACGGCAGCTCCGATATGTAGCGTTACCTTTCGTAACATGCAGTCAAACCCCCTCTGCACATCTGTTTTAAGTTATATTTACACTACACCAGTGGTTCACAAACCACCCGTTTGAATGATTGAACTTGAGCTTTACTTTTGTCCACTTGCAGTCCCTATGATTTACCGTAAGTCTGCATATCAATATGACGCCAAATTGAAAGGGAAAGTTGAACAAACATAATAAAACAGCATCCAAAGTCCAAACATTCATACAAGCAGCAATAAACCCTCATTTCGGGGGGCTCCCCACTCTCTCATCCTAACACGCACATACTGTACATTGACAGGTTTTCAGTGTGGGGATTGGAACACCAATATAAATTAAAACTTACTTACTTATTCATATAACTCACACAGAGCAATGAAGAACTTCATGACATGTCTCCTTCCTTCTTTCTTCTATGACTGCACTCTGCTATGAGGCGTTCAGGTGCGCTTGTAATTGTGAGTGTTAGGCGCTAATTGTTTATCATTTTTATTCAGGTACCCCCATTACAATTGGCTTACCCCACTTTGGGAACCTAGGCACTACACTGAACTTCTTTGTATGTTTGCGTGACACTTAAAAATATTAAAATGTTACATAAATGCATTACCTGTACAGTTGTTACAGTTTAGAATGGCGACAGCTAACGTGGAACAGACCATTTCTATTTGCATTATTAGTTCCTGTTTCTAGTCCAGTTTCCAAAGTGAGTCCCTGCGTACATTTGGAAGGTGCTTATAACATTTCCCATTATTTAAAAAAATAGTACTGTATATATTATTGTTTTATTTCACGCATTTGTACAGAAAGCAAGTTGACGTTCACACCGGAAGAAGCGACTACGTTCTAGTTTGTGTGTGTGTGTGTGTGTGTGTGTGTGTGTGTGTGTGTGGGGGGGGGTGCGGGACTTGTTAGTCAGTGACGTCACGGCTCGGCCACATTCTTCTTCACCAAACTCATTAAAAGTAGATGGTGCGCGCCCACACACAAAAAACGACGGTTGCTTACAGTTACAGCGATAAGCGGCAGAGGAAGCTGATAGCAGCAGCAGCAAAAGGAAAAAGGGGGTTAGCAGCAGCGCGGATGGGGGGTGTAGTCTGCTGACGCTGCAGCCTTTGCGGCCGTGCTAAGTTAACAAGTAAGCATGATGTGACGCCATTATGCTAATGTACTGTAAATGATGCTGTAGTGTGTGAATGCTAGTCAGCGCCTCGCGATGGCGTTGCTGTTCTCTCCGAGTCCTTTGTCTCTGAGGGTATCTGACAAATGGCGTAACTCGTCTAGTATTTGTAGAGTTATTAAAAAACGAAAGAAAATGAAACATACCGGCGTGTCATCAAACAGGAGGTCGCACATGAGAAGCTGGCGTCTTCAAGTGAGCGGCAGCTGCTAGCCAACATCTCTAGTTAGCTAGCTAGCCCCTCCTCCTCCTTCGCATTCATGAGCAACTCTGGACTGCTTTTGGTCGTCACTTCAAAAGTTCACAATGTCTCCCTGAAACGTGTACGCACTGCTGAACCGTACAATTTAATTTATTTTAGGACCGGCTTCAATCCATTCCCGAATGGCTCAATGGAGTAATCGAGTCGTCGCCGCCATGAGTGATGGGGTTGCTCAGGTGTGCTTCAGGTAAATCCGCCGGAGATGAGGTTAGTCTCCCACATTTCGATGCCTGTCAGTCAACTCACAGATAAAATATATTACAGATATGCCTATTGCCTCATAATTATAATGTTCATTAAATGACAACAACCATATTTTGTGGTGTTATGGATTATGGTATCAGTGCTGTGCAAGCTAATGACCATTCACACTTATTTGAATGGCTCAATAACGGCACAGTAATTACAAGCTTGCACAGTGCCACCTAGTGGCTGCCGTCTTAACGTTAATACACCTGTTTCTAATTTTAGATATTACAACAGTAAAGATTACAAGTACACAAGATTACAGTACACAAATTTAGCTGAGCCACACTAGCTATATTGCTCAAGTCAAGACATGGAGTGCACAATATAATAATAAATATCCATGCATGCTGATTTCAGGAACATATAGCCAAACCTTTGTACAATTTCAGGGTCTACAGTTACATTTGGGATGCGGGAGGAAGTACCTGAAGAAAACCCACTGAAACGCAGAGACAGCATGCAAACTGAGATGTTCCAATACGGATTCAAACCCGCATCTTCTGACAGTAAGGCAGATGTGCTACCACCTGCAACACATGGCCAATATTTCTTTTATTATTGAAGTCTCACTCACATATGATGGCTTACCTTGATGTAAAGGAAGCGTGTGCTTTTATTTTGAAGGCCCAGGCTGCACCCTCACCCGCCTACTTCCTTGACACCGCTCATAACGGACCAGCAGGCGCACCGGCAGCCCCCTTCTCTGCTGACTCAGTGCCTTAGCGAGCAAGCAGCAGTCCTCCCATCCCTGGAAAAGAGCATCCAGCGCGTCGGCTCTCCTCGGCTCAGCACCACAGAAATGGCCAAGACCGCAATCGGTGAGCATTTTGGATCCTTTTCTCTTCTTTATTTGTGAATGTAAGGTGGCAGGGTTTGATGCTGTGGGAGGGAGAGGCGACACCCATAGCACAAAAGGATGCTGAGGGTTGATGAGTGGGAGCGGCCAAACTGCTCTGCATGTCTCCTCTGAGGGATTCCATTGCGCAACCTGCACACATTCAAGCATATGCTTTATGTTATTATGATAATAGCAACCTCTGCTATTGATTAATCAGAGCAAGGAGCGTGTTTGCACATGCAGACAAACAATGACCCACATTTTCATTCACCTTAAAGCAAAGATTATTATTATTATTATTATTATTATTATTATCAAGATTTAAATGTATTATTTGCCCTTAATTGGGAGCTTTGAGCGGACGCCTGCCTTTGCACCACCTACTTGCCCCCCTGATTGCCTGAGTCACGGCCGCGCAGCATAATGCAGAGCCAGCGACCCCACCCAACATCGCCGGTCCCCCCCCCCCACACACACACACACACACACACGCACTCGCCTCCACCCCAGAGCTCGGCAGCCTCCCTGCCGGCCTGCTGAGCCTTTCCATAACGAAAAACACACTGTGAAAACTGCAAAAAGTGGCCTTTTTTTAATGTTGCGGTATGCTTTTTACAAGGGGGAGGGTGGCTTCTATTGTGCATGGACGGGCGGGAGGGTGAAAGCATCGCTCTTATGCACCATTTTGCACAGGTGTGGCAAAAAATGATATTAAATCTAACGGAAGCTGAAATAACGTGGTTCGTGCCTTGCTTTTGCGCCCTGTCATTGTTTGGGCCTACATTAGCAGCATGAACAACACTAATGGAACTGGGGAGGTATTTTAAAAGCAGTGGAATAAGTGGTGACGCCGCTGTCTTGTCTGGACAGTCTTGTTTGCTTTCTGGTTGAGGAGGCACTTGATGGATGGGGGGCGCGTGCAGACAGACAGCAACGAGGGCGTCTGCGTCTGCGTCCAGGGACACCGGCGACTAAGCCTTGGCCGTTTGTATATTTATTTGTCCCCTCCCTCCTTTCTTCCTCCATTCAGCCAGAGTGAGAAGGGCACAGCCTCTTAAAAACGATGCTTAGAAACAAAGATTATACAGCAGCAAGGGATGTATTCCTCTCCCCTAATAAATCACATCTCACACCTGAGGCCTCTAAGAGCTTTTCCCTGTCATGTCAGATCCAATTAGGTGTGGTCACGCAGCTGGAGCACCCCCCCCCCAAAAAATAGAACATCACCCCTTCTGGTAATTTTTGTCATATACAGTACTTGCCATGCATTTTATGCACTAATCGATGCTGCACATGCCCCTTAGCAGCCGGGATGACTACTGCTCTTTAAAAGAAGGAGCAGGTAACATCAGTGCGTCCTTATCCTCATCAGCGATATAGACGTACATCATTACCAGTTAAGGGTGTGGCTGGCCTTGATCCCTCTCCACCTCCATCATTTTCTCATCATGTGCTTCACATGTAGCCTCAGCTAAAGACGACATCCCCCAAGTAGCAAATAAAAAGCTATAAGGGAAACGGCGGTGTGGTGTATTGTGCTGATGCCTGACTTGAAGCTCTCGGCAGGTGTTGGGTGGGAAGGAGAGGACGGGAGTGCATCCATCAGCAGAAGAAGGAAGAAAGGAGGGATGGAAGTAGAGGGATATTGATGTTCTGTTGGGTCCAGGTGATGGATTGAAACAGGAAGTGTGGCTGCAACTTAAAGAGGCCCGAGAGGAGCGGAGGCAAGGGTGGCGTCGCACGTCCCCCCCGTCCTCACCCTCTGACAAGTGTATTGATGGCCCAGATTGACCTTTTGTTTACGTCAGTGGTTCCCGGACATTCATTTATCGGTGGTGGCCCGCCATGAATACACGGGATGGTCTGGGATGTCATAGGCACCTGGTCTACCGGAGAATAAGAAGACGCAGCAGGAGGATCAGTGTTGCCAACATAGCGACTCTGTTGCTATATTTTGCTAGTAATCTGATCCCTGTAGATTGTCTTTGTCAAAAAAGTGAATAGTGACAAACCTAGCAAGTTTTATTGGACACTTTTGGATGAAAGCATGTACAGTCGTCCTTCGCAATATTGTGGTTCGATTTCGCTCTATCACGGTTTTTCAAAAATCTGTTTGGTGGTTGACTATGGCATATTATTAGTCAAACAATACTGAAAGACAAAGGTACTGTATATGTAGTATTCTGGCCACTAGGTGTCAGTAATGTTCCATTATTGAGACATGAAATTAGATTACCTTCAGACTGCATGAAGTCAGTCATGGCAAGTCCGACATGATATACTGTAGAGGGAAAAGAGGTTCTCCTCCCATTCCGTGTGGAAGTGGTAAGTCTTTGACTTCTTTGTCCTTCTTCCCCACTACATTTTAAACCTTTTCTTAAGTTTAGAATGCAGTAAATACATTGGAGGCTAACTAGTTAGCTTGCTAGCTTGATAATGGTTAAAGCCATGGCCGTCTCTTGTGTCCCTGCAGTGATCCCATAGTCTGCACATGATAGTTTAGCAATGTGGTGCAAGCAAAGAATAACAGGAGTGTACCGGTGACTACGGGCTCTCATAATGGTAAAGATTGTATTTAAAAGTCCTAAACAGGTTTTCTATGCTCTAACTACGAAAATGTTCCATTTATTAATATTGAATATTACTTCGCTGCAATTCACTTATCACTGTCGGGTCTGGAACCAATTAACTGCAATAAACGAGCACCATCTAAAAGCACTCTCAGGGGGGCCAGTCTTGTTTGTGATATAAAAAGAAGCATTCACTTGCATTTCTAAACATAATTGTTTTGCTTTTCATGTTTTTTTTGCTCGCTTTTGAGCTCTCCTGCAGCGTCCATAAAAATTGCAGGCACATAAGTCATGCGCCAAATGTGCAAATTAGACGATCATGTCATCTAGCCCCATGCCACAGATAGATTGCAATCTTGTGGGGAACACTGTACTCTAATATAGCCATGCCAACAATGCACATCTTAAATAAATGAATACACTTTAAAAAGCCAATACAAACAATCAGTTGCGGGCCACACTTTGGACACCTCTGGACTAGCTAGCTAGAGGTGGATAGTGATACAGAGGAAGTCTCACTCTGACTGTATTTTAGATATCACATAGAAATGAACATTACACACTGAGGGTGAATAGATAGAAAGATAAAATAAGGATTTTCAATGCATTTATGGACTACAAAGACAGGTATTGCAAAGGAATGTACATGATACTTAACAACATATGAGATCAAATAACGAGGAGTGTATTTTGGACTAGGTAGCCAGAGGGACAACAACAATGCTGGTTGTTTTTGTTTCACAAGAAGAACAGAGGGACTGTCCAGATCATAAGATGAGAACAGAGAGTAAAGCACCAATACAAATGAAAAGAAGAACACAGGAAGGCACAGGTGTGACATTTGAATATTGCACATTTTATGTACTGATAACACATACGAATGTTAGCACAATGAGCAACCCACACAGAAGCTTGGACAGATAGATAGCAAACATATACAAGGGAAGATGTGTCACTCTCGAGGGTATTTATGCACGACATATAACATTGTGTCCCAGCGAGCCAGTTACAAAAAACAAAACAAAATAGGTGTCACATTTGAATGTTGCACATTTTATGTACTGATAACACATGCAAACATTAAGACAAAATGTTGCTTAATGAAACTGATGTATTGTGTACGTGATTGTGTCACATTCACGCACTGGGAAGACGAGCATCACGTGGAAAATAAGATACAGCAGGGAGGGACAGATGGTGAGAAGTGGAGAAGTCTTCTCTCACATGATAAAAGGGTGAAATTACATTTACAGCGATGCATTCGTAATAGACTCCATCTCCCCCCCTCGCTGGGAAGCAATCGAAACTGTCAGCTCATCCTCACCCGCCGCGATGGAGGCTGTCAGTCAGCTCGGCTATGAGCACTTAACCCATATTACTTTACCCCGTGTGAGCAGCCTTGCGCCTGACGACAAAATAGCAAGACCGGCTAATTGCCGCCAGTGTGCAGGGGGTGCCTTCCACCTGAGGAAGGGACATTAGGACGTCTTGAGGGGCTCCGATGAAGGCTTGTGGCGTCCATTGGGAGTTTGCTGGTTGATGGCACCCACCCGCAATCTCTCCTCCATCTTTCCTCCACTTCCATCCCCGGGGGGAGGAGAGGTTCTAACTTGAGAGTATCAGCATGCACAAGATGATCGCATTACAGTGTGCCGGTCTGCACTGCACGAAAGCCATCTCATTTTGGAATGTCTACAGTTAACACTTCTTGCAGGGAGACCGCTGGCATTCCCGTGTAGCGGCTGCCAAAAAATATGGACTGAAGGACAGGGATGGTTGGCTATTTGCTACTTCCTGTGCCAGTTGCGACGATGGGAACTCTAACTGTGGATAACGTTCTTTTTTTTTTCATTAGTCCATTCTCACAAAAAAAATACAATTAAAGAAGAAAACTAAAAAATGTAAAAAGGAGCAACATTGAAGAGAAACGAGAAAATGACTAATAATTAGGGATGTCATAAACGATTACAAATTTTAATCAAATTAATCAATTTTAAAATTAATTAATCAGGATTAATCACGAGTTGCAACTGTGTGTTAAATACACCCATTTTTACTGAAAGAAAGATAAAACAGGACAGGATTATATGTTTGTATGTATTAACAGCTTTTTTGACAGAACATTTAAATCAAGCTAAAAGATAGCACACGCGTCTGAAAATATATTTATCCAACACTAGTTGTTTTTTTTTTTTTAAATGGTTGCAGAATATAAGAATCACACTTCAACCGTGTTATTATGAGTAATGAGGGGCTGCGTTGAAAGACACCACGTAACACGTTTTGAGTTCTGGGCTTTCCAAGCATACTTAAACGCAGCAAAATGTACTGCCAACATGAAGAGTGATAAGAATATCCATGTATTGTTTTTTGCTTTGTCCTTCTGTTTGTTTAGACCAAACATACACGCATAATAAAGACGTTGTGATGTTCGGAGTGTCCTGAGTGCATCTCGCGGTCGTCTAGTGACAATGAGGAAGTGTTGTTCTGAGGCTGAACAGACGAGAGAGTTGGGGATTGACTCACGCGAATTTCAATCCTCTGATGGCGCCTCATCCTGGCGCCGTTCGGCTGTAGCGTTTTTGTATCCTTGTCAAAACATATTGCTCCTGTCGTGGTGTTTTCCTCACACTGTTAACTTCTCCTGTTTCTTCTATTGTTTACAGTATTGGCGGTTAGCAAGTAGCTCACACGGTTAGCTAGTTTGGTAGCCATGACCACAACAGGAGACGGCAGGAAGGAGATGGATTTATTTGGGAGAATGAACAGAACAAGAATCTCATTGCATAGTATAGCTACAGTAGACGCCCCTACAACGTAAATAAGCCGTTCCGAGAACCTTTATGTTATAGGGATTTTATGTTATACGAAGCGTAAAATACATGTAAATAGCCTAATACGTTCCAAGATCTTCCCAAACTCACCCCTTTTGGCACTTCAAAATATTCAAAGTCCACCAAATATGGTGGGAAAATATAAGAAAACATTAGCATAAACATAGTACAGTAACATTCCAATATAAAATAAGGTAATAAATAAGATTACTGTAAATGAATAAAACCGAAAAACAAAAACAATCCTACCGTTCACGAGATGTCTTGATCAGGAGCGCAAGTGGAGGCAGGAAGGAGGAGGAGGGCTAGCCTGAGTCGAAACACGACTCAAAGAGTCTAAGAGTCATCTGGTCTCACAGACAAACGCACACACGCTACACGATAATGCTGTGTGCAAAATTTTAATTTGTAACTTAACTTAATTGTTTAAGTTAGTTTCAGGGCGACTACGAAGAGGAAGGAGTTTGAAGGGAGAAACCTGTCTCTCACACAAACTCACGTACGTGCTGTATAAGTCAGCCAATGAGATGAGAGCAGAGGCGGTGCCCCGATAATCAGCTAGTGAGAGCGTGATGCGTCAGAAGGCGTCACCAAGTGTTAGTCTGAACTTGCACCGACTTGAGGCATTAATAAAGTTGATTGAAAAAAAAAAGACTTGCACTGACTTGACGCTTTATGTTATATGGAATTTCTTCTGTAATACGAAGCAAAAACTTTACATAAATTCTTTATGTTCAGTGGAATTTATGTAAAAGGAGGTTTATGTTATGCGAGGTACTACTGTACTTGTTTTACTGCACATATGACAATAAAACTCTTGAATCTTGAATTTACAATGGTCTGCAGCCAATCAGGACGCAGAAGACAATGGGTGGTGCAGACAGAAGAGGGAGAATAGAGAGACACCGCCGCCTAGTGCTGAAGCACAGAACTACAACACTCAACTGTTTAAAAAAAAAAAAAAAAAAAGCACTAAATTTGCACCAAAAAAATCTGTGAAGCAGCCAGTGTGAGGGAACGCCGTATACAACGTTGGATTGGTTTTAGCCTGTTTGTAAAATGTCCAATTATAATAGCCCCTGGCCTGAACCCTTTGGTTTTTCTGTAAAAAGCTAAAAAATCTGCCTTTATAAAGATAAGGCTCACTTTTCATGTTGTTTTGACTGTTGTTAAAGTTGTGTATGATGCAATAACACAATCATAAACATTTAGCCAAGACTGAGACTTATTATCTTTTATAAAGGCATTTTTGTGGGGGGTGGTGGGTTTGCACACAGGAAAAACTGAAGGACTTTGATCCATTTTGTACACAAACGATGCAAAAACCAAAAGAACGTAGGTCAGTATTTTCCAAGATGAACAAAAAAGTCACATCTTATCTTTGTGTTCTAAAGCAAATGAGTGTAGTGTCTAATAATACATATCTCATTAGATAGATAGATGGATACTTTATTTATCTCCAAGACAAATTCACATTTCCAACAGCTCTGCAAAAGTGTCTTAATAAACTTGATCACTTAAAAAAACAAAGCAAGATAGGAGAGAAAATGAAAATAAGAAAATAGAGTAAGAATAAATAAATAAATATGGAAGAGATCCCTTCAAATTCAATAATACATAATAAGTCCAGTCCTGTTGTGTTGAAAGCCTCATGGGGTGGGGGAGGAATGATCGCTCATTGTATCAGTGGAGCAGGACAGTCATAGTAATCCGCCACTGAAACTGCGCTTCTGCTGGTTGTCAGTGATGGAAAGGAGCCTCCTGAGTGTAATCCGGAATTGACTGTTTTTTGCATATGCCGAAGGCAAAAAAAAAAAAAAAAGAGCCGCACTTTGGACACCCTTGTGTGATGCCGATGCAATCACGTCTCTTCATGTTTCATCTTTGTTGTTGGTTGGTCCATGCCCATAAATAAATAATACAACAAAATGAAATGGGGGGGGGATTGGCAAAATGACACAACAATGAAAAAAAAATACCCCAGCAGGTTTGATGATGATGATGATGATGATGATGAATAATATTCCCCAGGAAGTGTTTACATCAAAGCACACCCATGAAGAGGAAAGTGGGTTAATGATATTTCACCGTCCTCGCCTGCACACACACACACACACACACACACCCACGCACGCTAATCCATCCAACGTTTCCGGTTTTCTGCCAGCAGCTTACAAGGAGAAGATGAAGGAGATTTCCGTCTTCTCGCTCATCTGCTCCTGTCTGTACCCCGACATCCACAAGAACACCCTGGGCGACTTTGAAGGTGAGCCTTGTCAGGCCGACGCCCCCCTCCCTCACGCTGCAGCCAGAAATAACAAATGCAACCGCACCACACAGACTATGAAAGTAAAGGCGTACACACCTAGGGTGTCACGAGACGAGGCGATACACAAGATTGGGTCTACGAGAATGAGAGGAGATGAGACTCTAACGTTACTTTTAAGAAAAGTACGATGAAAAAAATCTTTAAAGTGTTTGACAATATATTATTCATTTAATTTCTACTATGTGACACTCTTCTGCACTGTATGTGTGTATGCTAGCGGCCCCGCCTCCACTCACCCACCGAGACAAAGGGCTCACTCCGTTCATGCCGTTGTTCTATGGAACAAACGCTCCAAGGTGCTGAAACCAATGCACAGACTGAAGCTTCTTCCTGCCTGTTTGGAGGAAAACAGATACGCATGCACACGGCGATATACCGAGGCTGGCAAAATGATCCAATTCATTTTCATTAATTGTGTGATTAGTTCATTATCGTCCCAGGCCTAGTGCCCACCAGACTGTTTGTTTTTTATGAACAAGAAATCTTGTCTTGTTTTAATCTCGCGTGATCTTCCAACAACCCTCTCGAGTACTATAACCCGCAAGGTATGCTGGGTAACCTTCGGTTGCTGAAGTGGGCTTCCCAGCAAGCCTTCTTTTTTTACATTACGGTAGAAACATTGGATATGAAATCATCTGTTGGCTTATTAACAACCTTTCAAGTGGAAAAAGAAGTTGAAAACTGTTGATTAATGAGTGCAAACTAAGAAAACACCTGCTTATCTGACTCTTACACGTGTAAAAAGAGGTTGAACATTAGCCTTTAAAGGAATATCTTGAGTTGGTGTTTTTTTGAAGATGAGATGAATGTCAAAGTTGCACTATGGCCACCAAATACTGTGGCTCTCCTTTGTAACCTTCTTAGTGTTTTTTCTCCATGAAACCCGCAGACCTGGACATCAAGCCCATCAACAAGCGGGCCTCAGGCCAGGCCTTCGAGGTCATTCTCAAGCCGTCCTCGCCCGTGTCCGACGCGGCCTACTGCGTCACCAGCCCCCCCAAGAGGGACATCTCCCTGGAGGACATCCAGAAGAAGCTGGAGGCAGCCGAGGACCGCAGGAGAGTAAGGACTCTTTGGCTCTTATTGACTTTGAAACCACTGAGGACCTGATGTTAGCTTAGCCCTGAAAGATGATGATGGATTTGGGGGCTGATGGGGTGCGTCAGGGCCAGACAGGCATTTGTCCACCTGTACATTTCACACAGAACCCAGCGAGGCACAACCTTGTATGGTTTCACAATCCCAGATTACTCTTATGGTACCTCCAAAGCTGGAAAAATGCCGGGTCCACTTTGTGCACTCATTACATGTTGGTGCCGTTCATACAGAAAACCAACACGGGGGAAAAAAGCCGGGTTAAGACCTGGCTTTGACAAATATTGGGCAATTTGACTGTGCTTCATCTCATTGATCGACGCTAACTAATTAATGGAGCGATCGATAAGACATCTGGCCCTGAGTCGGACACGTGGCTCCAATCAAAGTGGAAAAGCCCAACAGGAGATGAGGAGCCTTGCAGTAATGATTCATTCTCCCGCACTGTTCAGTCCCAGGAGGCGCAGGTGCTCCGCGCCCTGGCCGAGAAGCGCGAGCACGAGCGCGACGTGCTGATGAAGGCCATGGAGGAGAACAGCAACTTCAGCCGCATGGCCGAGGAGAAGCTCCAGCTGAAGATGGATCAGATCGAGGAGAACCGGCAGGCCTACCTGAGCGCCCTCATGGAGCGCCTGCAGGAGAGGGTGAGGCACCTGTCAATCATGCGCTTCCTCACTTTTATGGATATCCCACACGACAACGGAACAATAAGGAGTGGGACAGGGGTGCACGATAATTACCCGATATGATAAATCTGACACATTAAAATTAGCTATGATTTTTTTAAATGCCCCAATGAGCCGAGATGACCCGTATTGTGTGGGTGAGCGAATCAAGCACTGCTTTTTTCTCCTGCCTGTGATGTTTACGGCCCCTGAGCTCACTTGTAAACCAACATTCACTTTCCGAGGAAGACATTTAGTGTGCCAGTTGTACCAAATGCTCCGCGATGAGGAGAAAAAACCCATCGAGCACACAAAAAAAACTTACCAGCCACCTGAAACCCTAGCGCCACGCCGTTTCAAAAGTGCAAAAGGTTTACCAGAGACCTCCGTGGCCTCACGTGTGTATCCGAATACAGTGCACCTTGCTGGGCCACGCCAGGTGGCTTCTCCCCCTCTATCCTCTGGTTCTCCTGATAGTAGTGATTTGTAGTAGTAATGTCATCATATTTCATTAGACTAATCAACAGGTACTCATTAGTTCCAGTCCTTCTTACCTCCACGTGTACACAAACTACACTTCAGTCTAAGTAAATAAAGGTTTTCGGTATCTTATCGGTCTGGAGAAGCAGAAGTTATCGGTATTGGTTTGAAAAAAAAGACAGTGCACCTCTAGTACATATGATGAAGACAGCTTGAAGCTATACATAGCTCGCTTCCGCCACAGTGCCACCCAGTGGCAACAGGAAATGCCCTCCCACTCACATGAACCCTGAGTTACGTGGGCATGTGAGGGCCCATTCAACTTCTTTTTAAACTTGAGTGTCAGTTGAGAATGAAAAATCTGAACTAAATGACAAAGATATCCACTTTTATTGCTGTTTTTTGCGTATTTTTTTCTTCTTTTTTTTCCCCCTGTCCTGTCCAGCCTTTGAAGGGGGGGGATAAGAGGGGGACAAAAAAAAAGAGACGAGACAAGGACAACAGCAACAACAACAACAAATGTGACAACAAGAACAGAACAACACAAACATACAAAACGACATCAGCAAATAAATGTCTGTGACAACTATAAAGACGAACAAGGACTTAAGGACAAAGGACAAAACAATATCAACAACCACAATGACAATACTGTCAATGACAATCACACATAATAGCAGTCATGAAATGATGAACTATGATAGTGATCACAATGATAATACTGCATTGAAACAGTCACACATAATAGTAGTCATGAAATAATGAACTATGATAGTGATCACAATGACAATACTGCATACTGCAATTTTGCGTATTTTTAATATATCACAGAGGTTAACTTCTTTTTATGCTTGCATGGTCGATCCGCGTTGCACAAACAGCTACATTTTACGCCAAGCGATGGTAAAACACGAGTGGTCTGACGGAGACGCTGATGCGATGTGCGGCAATCTGAGAAGTACGGCGGCCGGAAGGAGACGGGGCAACGGCTTGTGGACGGAGAGCGCCACATCGGCTGTGATGTGAAGACGTCACGGTTGGGAAAAGTTCAAGCGGGTGAGAGGTTGACTTGTGTTTTCTCCCCCCCTCCCACCATGCAGGAGAGGCACGCTCAGGAGGTGCGCAGGAACAAGGAATTGAAAGAAGAGGTGACAGCGTGAGGAGCCCACCACCACCACCATCATCACCACCATCACTCCACCCCGCCCTGAGGTTCTTGGCAGCCGCTTCCAACCCCACCTGTCCCTGCCCCTTGCCATACTCATCCCTCCCCTGTCACGTTACTACTCTGAAAGTACCACACAGCATCATGGCGGTGGGGGGTGTGTGTGTTTGGGGGTGGATTTTGACAAATGCAAAAGAATCATGACCAAGAAGAAACAAATCTCCCACCGTACCCTCCCCAGGCAGAATGAATCAGAACACGACAGCGGTTTTGTAAATACTTCTTTTTTTGGTACGAGACGAGCAGCAAAAGTATTGATTGCAGTGTGACTTTGTTTTGCAATCATCCTCCTGGCATATAAATGAATGTGATTGCATTCTTTGACCTTCTTTTCTCTCGTTTTGGTTGTTTTTGTGATGCGTTAGCAGGCTTAGGTGTTTGTTGTGAGTTTGCCAGCTAGCTCATGTTTGCTGTGACTGTTTGCAAGGCCCTCCATCTTAACCCCACAACTACTCCTTCTTGCTCACACATTCCACCGCAAGTAGTCATTGCCAGTCTGGACACTGAAATTGATTTTTTTTTTCTCCCCCCCAAAATAGTGTTTAAGTTTGTGAAGTGGACGAGACAGCATTTAAACCTCCCTCTTCATCATTCCTGCTGTACAGAATCAAACCTAGCACCCTAGTAGAACTCTACTTCGTCTCTCGCCCCCCTCCCTCGGTGCATTTCAGTTCATGGGTCAGGTGTGAACACCGGTACAGACAAACTCAAGTTGTTAAATGAACCAATCAGGGTATTAAGCGGTGACTTACCCAACGGGTCGTCGCTTCAGCATGTTAGCCGTTAGCATGTCACCATCCTGAGCATATTTTTTAGGTGTAAATGGGAATCATTTGCTCGCCGCGTCCTCTTACAGTACACTCGGTCGTTCCGTGGTGTACCGTAGCCTGCTACGTCGTCAATTTCATCATCAAAGTTATCCGCGCTGCGTCCCATCCCTTCTTCCTGTTTACCTTCTTCCCGCTGACCAACTGGAGAGGCGAGTGAAGTCACGTGGCCTGTAGTGACGCATTCAAGTACGCTCGTATGATCGATAACCGCGCCAAGGTGGGGGAAACGCACAGCAATTTACGAACAAAGCGAGCGATTCCGAGCAAAGAAAGACGGAAATGTGAAAGCCACGTGGTAGACAGGAGTTTAAGCCAATTATAGCACATGTTTTTGGCTCGGCTTGCAAAATAAATCTAAAGCTAGGCCCCCTCCCTTTTGTACAGGCACATGTCTAGCATAGCACACACAACTAAGATGGGAGCATGTAGGAAGGCTGCATAATAACCCAATAAATCATTTCACAGTGACTACAGCACACTAGGAAGACAGTGTCGTTAATGGAGGCTTGCAAGAACCAAGGTAGCTGTTGAAGCCT
Organism: Dunckerocampus dactyliophorus; assembly: GCF_027744805.1. NCBI lineage: Eukaryota > Metazoa > Chordata > Actinopteri > Syngnathiformes > Syngnathidae > Dunckerocampus > Dunckerocampus dactyliophorus. Next base: position 18,474,764 of record NC_072838.1, on the reverse strand, counting down.
GAGGTTGAACCCATTGGTTGGCGGCACGTTGTTGCACAGTAGACGTGTGCAGATTTTAGGAAAAGCCTGCAGATTTTTGTGCCGTGTGATGATAATGCGGTGACGTTTGACGAGTTTGTCCCAGACGACCCCAAACAACCCTTTCTCTCTCTCTCTTTCCTCTATTCATTAGTATGTTAACCCTCTCTCCACATACTGTATATCATTGTGAGCAAGCAGTGGTTAATAAAGATTTGGGGTTCAATGACAAAAAAATACGCCTCGGAGAGTCATTTATTGTGAATTGAATGTTGCATTTATGGGCTGAAATGTGACGTCGGTCCTTCAGGATCAATCATGTGTCAATAGACGTCCCCGTCAATAGTAATGAGTGTTGAGCGCACTGAAAATATAAAATATTGAGAAAAACACGGGAGGGTCGAAATTCCCACGCGAACCTCAATGCCTTAACTACTATCGATCGAGCCGTTCTACTTACGATCGATTATTATATTGTATATTTATTCTCAAAAAATTGTCAAATAATTACGCTTTTTATAAGAAAAAAACATGTCCGCCTACCGTTAAATTATCGTAGGACAATTGCAATGTTTTTTAATATACTTTCGCAAAGCCTGTACAGTACATTGTACTTGTACTAGTTCCTGTTGGCCGCCATTACTGCAGTACCATATTGGACCACATGAGGGCGACATAATGCCGGCTGTTTATGATACACGAAGTCAGACTACAGAATAACATGCAAATTATGATCATTAAAAAAAGAATACCAAAAAGAACAAATGTAAGTTTTACAGAGTTACTACTTTAATTTAAATGTTTGATAATTATGTTGTGACTGTGAACCTAAAGTTGTAGCCAGTAGTTCCGCCATCTTTTCCTCTTCCTTAGCTCATTCCCATGCGGTGGTTGCAAAGTGGGGGCCGGGGCCAGGCTGCTATTGTCCAGGATATCCCCTCCTTGTTAATGGCTTCCTGTGTGGACACAAGATAGAGAGAAGCAAACAAACAAAAATAACATCACACAGAAGGTTGATCATAGATTGTTTATTGTGGGAGGATGTCATGAAGCACGGCAACAAGACATGACGCTAGAATATACAAACTAGTTGCTATCGTCACAGGTTGCTTTTGTGTGGCGTCGGCTCAAACAAAACACCTGGTTTGTGTTTATTCCACCCCATAAACTGCTGTCAAAGAAGAACTCTTCTCACTGCAAGCGTGGGGGCACACAGACTTTTCTCAAAAGGCAAAACAAAAGGGTGGGATGGTGGACTAGAGAGGGTGGGGGGGGGCCTTGTTTGGGAACTTGACAGACGACCGCTTGACCATCTGGAAAAGTAATTCCTGATCCGGAGAAACTTCTTTAAAGAAGAAAAGTGGGTGGTAGGTGGGCATCAATCGAGAGGGTAAATCACTCTTCTTTAAGGGCGGCGCTCCCTCCTAAACCCCCCCCCCAAAAATAGCTCTCTTTTTTTTGCAAAAGAGTCCAGCTCAGCTGGGCTTTGTGAGTCTATACATGGACTGCGTGTGTGCCAGTCAAAAAGCTCCGATCTCCATCCCCCACGGTCTGTAGGGTTTGCCCATCGTGGGCGGCGTCGGGGCCGGGGGGCTGAGGGCGGCAGTGGCGACGGGAGAGATGAGCGGGAAGGTGCCGAACGAGAACGGGAATGCCGAGATTGACGAGAGGAGGGGAGGGGGGAGCTTGGTTGGGCGGAGGATTGGGGTGGCGGCCGCAGGCGGGGCGCGCACCAGCGCTTGGTCCGAGTGAGGGCTGGCGCTCCCGCTGCGCCGACCTGCCGGGTGAGTGTCTGCGGGGGACGAGGAGGAGGAAGAGGAAGACGATGACGACGACAGGGGGCTGCTGGTGACGCTCCGAGGCGGGGCCAGGGGGGCGGCCTGTTGGTGCAGGAGGAGCGGGTGGGTCAGGTGGGCGGGCAGCGACCCAAAGGTGGAACCCCAGGCTAGGTGGTTGAGGCCCGCCTCGCGCTGGTTGGCGTAGCTGTTGAGGTGCGACACCAGGCGTATCCTGAGGGGGTCGGCATTGTCCAAACCTTCTATGATGCTGAGATAGCGGGCCGTCTCCGCCAGGCACTCCCTGAAACCCAAACCGCGGTAGTCCATGGCCAGGGCGTGGGCGTCAAAAAACCCTGAATGGGGGGGGGGCAGAGGAGGGTGTTAACACTTAACAGGTCCTTAAAAAAACACCAAAAATGGTCATGATTTAAAAAGTAGTGTAAAATTTCACCCTTTAAACAAGTAAGTCCTTTAAGAACACTTCAGCCTGATACACACTTTTTACTACATTTTAGTTTTTGAACATTGAAAATGAATTAACACGTTTCATGGAGCATTTCTTTATTATCATTATTATTATTATTATATGGGTCAATAATTGGCATTGATTTGCATGCATTATTTTTTTCTACAGTATTAGATTAAAAAGAAAAACTCACACTTGAGGTCTTCAGGACAAAAAAAAGGAAGTCAGCTTCCCAAAAACGGCATTAAAAATATCATACATTCATATTTCTTTCACTTTAAATCATCCGGTCTTTTAAAAGCACTTCAGCCTGAAATCTACACACCAACTTGACGTCATATTTTGCTGTTTTAACCCTTTAAAAAGGCCAGTGCGTTGACACGCCCCTCATTTATTTTTGTGAGAAATGTTGCTGCATGCTTTGAATGGGAAAAAGTAGCATCATCAGTGAATAAATACGACAGAAAGTAAAAAGTCAGTCGTCCAAGTCTTGAAATCTTAGCTCATGTGGCATCAAACGACATTTTCAATGGGCCGTTTTTGGTCACGAGGGACCATTTAGGGCTGACTGAACAAACAATGCGGTTTGAAAGTGTTTCTGATCTCACGGCTATTTGTTCAGTGCCCACAAAACGGATTGAAAATCCTAAAAGATCAAAAAAGGGGTGCTACCAAGTAAGTCATAAGGCATAAAAACACACCGACTCCCCCGGCGGCTGCGCACAAGAAGAACGATGAAAAGACATGAAGTGAAAAGTACCTTTGCCTCCGGCGGCGTGAAGCATCTTCAGGTGGTCCACGGTCATCTGCAAAATCTCTGCTTTCTCCAACTTGGCGGAACCCTTTGACAGAAGCCACGTATTCACAAATAAGCACGCAACCACACGGGAATATGATCTTTCATGTGTTTTCGTTAAGCACCTGCTTCTCAAAGGCACTCGGCACCAGTCTACGGAGCTCACTCAGGCTGTTGTTGATTCGGTCTCGACGACGTTTCTCAATGATCTTAGAATAAAAGAGGGTCGATTCATTTATGATTCGGCACCGACTTGTTTTCCTTGACTGCTTGGCAACTTACTCCTCGTCGCCGCTTCCTCGCCTGCACCTGAGTGGACGCTGTGGGAGACATGGAGCCAAGAGGGGTGCCAACATTCCTACAAGAACAACAAGACATTTCGCGTTATTATCGAGTTGACTCCACACGGAGGAGTGGACGGGTGACGCAAACAAACGCACCCATTCTCATCCGCGCTCTCTTTCGCCACTTCGATCGCGTCGTCCAGCTCGCTGTCCGAGGAGCTAAAGTCGAGGTTCCGCTTCATGACCACACTGCCGACGAACGAGTCCTTCCTCGCTTGGCTGCTGTGAGCGTCGGTAAAGTTCGCTCGGCTTTGGCCAGCTCGCCTTTCCCACGGCGCCGTTTCAAGTCGAGGGGGCGGGAACAAGGGAGCGAGGCGGCCAATCGCGGGGCGGCGTCGCGCTCGAGTGACAGGGCGGTTGGCACCAGCGCCTCAGAGTCTGAGAGGACAGCGCAGAGGTCTCACTCCCAAGACAAGTCCAAAAGTTCCATAGCAGGAGTGCAAAACAGCCAAAAACGAAAGATCTTCTCTGTGACAGTTCACCTGTTTTTTAAAGGACCTGCAGCAAAAACATGCCATCAAAGATCCTCTGTGACAGAAGCACTCTGCTGTTTTTAAGGACCTAATGCAGATCCGCCAGTGGGGCACGTGCTCTTTTTAATAACCTACAACAAATGCTAGCCAAAGATTCTCTATGTGACAGGAGCACTCACACACACGCACAAATATGCTAGTCAAAGATCATCTGTGTTACAGGAGCACACACACACACACACATGCTAGTCAAAGATCGTCTTTACAGGGCCACTCTGCTGTTCTTTTAGGACCTGCTACAAAAAAAGCTAATCGTGCGAGAAGTAAAAAAAAAAAAAAAATGTCACAGAGTGACACAACTCCCCTATGCATAGAGGATCTTTGGAAAAAGTTTGACAGCGATCCAATAGACTTTCTGTCCGTGCCTTTTTGGCCCCTCCCTCTCCCGAGTGTGCGTGTGTGGTGATGAGGAGTGGCTGGCCGGCTGTCAGCACGTGTTGGCCGTGGGAAAGTTCCCCCGACCGGCGCCGATAACCAATCAGGGGCCGGCGGGCCGTCCCCGGCGCTGCAATGAATGAAGCAATTGGTCGGGGGCGGGGGGACGGGCGGTCTGCGGCCAGCGTGTGAACCTGTAATCCAATCCCGACTCAGCCCGGCAGCGGAGACGAGAGGAAGCCACCAACGTCCTCCCCCCCATACCCGCCCCCCTCCCTGCCTGCCTCCTCGTCCAAACACCCTGGAGGTTCCACGGCATCATCATCCTCACATCCAGGATGAAGGCCTTCTGCAGTGATCCCAAACAGTTTGACAGCTCCGGTGGAGTGTTTGTATACAAGGGGGGGGGGGCCTCATGTTTCTACATGGGGGGTCTCCTGCACCGCTGGATCACATTGTTTACATCATCATGTGGGAGCCCATACAAGAGTTCCATTGAAAAACTGGCCATTTTAATTTAAAGACACTCAGTTTTGATTGACAGTGTCAGCGGGTTTGACATTCAACAATATGGTGAAATCCAACACAAGAATTCCATTGAAAAACTGGGTGTTTTAATTAAAAGCTGCTCAGTTCTGACTGATACTGTCAGCCAGTATTCATCAAGCAATACGCTTATGCTAATAATAATCAGGACAGGCCCCCATGAATGGGAGGAAGCACTTAGGAGACACTGTTGAGACTGTGTGTGTGTGTGTGTTGGGGGGGGGGGCAGAGGGAGAGTCGCGCTCATGCATGTGCAAGGTAGTGCAACCTGAATCCCTTGTCACAATAAACACAGGTGTGCATCCATATTAGTGTGTGTCGGGAGGGCGGGTTCGGGGGAGGGGGGTGGGGGTCTGTGTTGAATTAATTTGTTGTATTTCAAGTTCACCCAGAGTTCCCACGCTGTTATTTTCTGCCCCTCCGTCTTTGTTCTAAGCGGTCTCATCACATGTTGTTATTAGTCCTTCCAGTGATGGGGGGCGGGGGGCAGCCCTTTGAAGGTGAGGGAGGGACGGACGCCCACCACCACCCCACTACCCCCCCACCCTGTGCAAATCACACCACCAACCCGAACTGCACTCAAAACCAACCGTGGTTTCAGCCAAGCCAGCGTCTGGATGTGATCTTGGGGCTTTTATTGTTTTATAGTTCAAGGCCAGGCAGTGACACATGAGGACTTTTACTTTGAAAAGTTTGCTGTCCCATTATTTGGCTGAAAACGACACCATTTCTTAAACAAAAAAAAGCCCAGTCGTCAAGTCTCATGTCATCATCAGGTGGTTTTGTTTGTTTGGGTTTGGACTTCCTGCGAAAAAAAACAAAACAAAAAAGCTAGCCTAGCGTCTGCGCGACTGACGAGTGACGCCAGGCAGCCATGATGACAGAGCGATGCTGATGGATGATGTTTAAGAAGTCGCCCCAAAAGCAAAACAAACCTTAAAAACAGTCATGGATTTATCCACAAGCACACACAACAATCTCTGTATGAAAGGCACAGGGTGAAAAAATGCAGGCATTTTGTGGGATTCCTGTGTGAAAAAGACAAATGCTATCCAGTCAGACGTCCACGTTTCACCGAAAAGCACCTAACCTGGTTTTTAGCTAGTTTCCCTTAACCTGTAGCAGTCTGAGTTAGTGATCTGATACTGAGTAAAATTCAGGCTGGTATCGGCAATACCGACCCGATATCGATACTTTGTACTAATGTGTCTGTTGTGTATTTCATATGATAGCATCAAGAATACAAGACATTTGATTCATTTGAAATATACAATAATTATTCATATGATTAATGATTTATCCATTTTGAAACAATAAACAAAGAAAATAGGAACAATTACAAAACCATTAAAGTATCAAACGTGTCCATCCTTTGATTTGGGAATCAATTTTAGAGCGTGAAGATCTGGTGTCACAAGTATCGATATTTTAGCATCGACCGGCAATTTTACGCACAGCCATTGTTATCCAAACGATCCCCACGCACGCACGCACACGCGGACCAGCAACAACATGGAAAAACGTTGTGATTTCCATGTCAGGCCACTAGTTGGCGATGCCACTTTTATCCGAGCTGTTTTCAACATTTACACAAAAAATGCAAACGGTGTCATTTTCAAAGACATTCATCGGCGCAAAACGACGTCATGCAAACAGTCCCCGAGCACGACACACAAACGTACTAAACTACAACCGCTAGCAAGATAATGCAAAGGCAATTTTGCGAGATCCCTGTGTGACTCGGAAAATGACAGCTTTTGCAAAAACTACAAAAAAATAGAAAATTGTAGAAATTGTAATTGTCTCTCCATCTCCAAACTGCTCCCCATCATGGACAACCCCACCCAACCACTCCATGGGACAAGAGCGGGGCAGCGGAGACTCAGACTCCTCCAGTTTGGTTCCCACAGTGAACACTACAGGACTTCATTTATTCCACACGACGGCCGGTTCTACAATACCTCCATTGCCTGTAAAAGATTTACCATATTTCTACACACTATTTGTAAATATGCAAATCTTGTTTATCTTATATTCTTTGATTCTTTTTATTTATCTTATATTCACCGTCAATGCTGTCATGTGCATTCCAGGCCAGTAGATGGCGATGTCACCTTGTAACACTGCATCAACTTCTTTTCGTTATCCAAACAGTTTTCAGCAAGAACGCACGCAAATGTCGTGTAACTAACCGCAACACGACACAACTAGCAAAAGGGAAACAAGCTAGCGTGTTTTTACCAATGCTAGGGCGTCTGCAGGGTTAGCATCAGACAAATCCAAAACAGTACGTGAAGGCTTGCCATTGCTTTGAGGAACAGCAAAAGGAAGTGGCGGCTGACTCGGCTACGAGACGTGAGCGACAAGCCGCTATTGTGCCTCGCCGTGCGTGTGTGCGTGTGTACGTGTGTGTACATGTGTGTACGGCATACTCCAGTATTGTCCTTTGTGAAGGTCTGAACATGGTGTCATTGTTCGCCCTTGTTGCTTCCCTTGTTAGCTTTGTTAGCGGGTCTCTTGACTTGGTGACACACACACACACCCCAGGGTTGTAAAGGACGTGTCAAAGTTGACCCACTGACACTAATCTCTGTCTCGTCCCCACCATGACTGCTAAAGTGAGCAACTTGCTAGCGTCTTGTTAGCGTACATCTCTCTGGGCATCGTTTCAATTTGAACAATTCAGATTCCTGGTTTTGATTCTGGATTGCGATGCTTTTAAGAGTCAAAGGAAAACTGCCCTTTTTTGGGGGGAATTTTCCCCATCAAGCACAATCCTTAGTGGACGTCATTTAGCAACGAAATCTAATGAAATTGAAGGAAATGTCGGAACAATGGTTTAAAAACCCTGCTGCCTTTCGTGGAAGCGTGCGCACGTGTGCGTGCTTTCACGTAAAAACCTCAAATACTGCAAGCCAAGATGTGAGTTAACGTTTTACAAATGGGGGAGGGGAGTTTTCATGGGGCACCTGTGGCGGAACCCTCCAGACGGCAGACCGGCTGAGTGGCCGTTGAAGTTTCAAACATCACATCTGGGTTTTTTTTAGTGAGGAAAATACACGTGTGGTGTTCCCCCCCTCCCACGTCCGGTACATTTGATATCTAAGTGGGACAGGTGGATGGGAGGGAGAACACACAGTACCTGCTGGGGGCCGTCCTGACAGGATGACGACTCACTCTGGCCGCTTTGAGGAGACGGTGGGGTGGGGGGTGGGGACAGTCTGGTGGGTGGCCAATGCAGTGACGAGAGAGAGTGAAAGTGGACAAGAACAAAGACCACAAGTTGCTTTCATCTCAACGGGGGCTTGAGATCGCTTGTGTCTGCAGACCTTCAAAGGGGGTTTACGGTTGGTGTTTGGCACGGCACGGCACGGCACGGCACATCGCCAGCTGTGTGCACGTGCTACACGCCAGGAGCCCAATGGTGATGGCTGGAGGAGGTAGTGAAAAGGGTGGGATGGTGGTGCCTTGGTTAACATCAGTAACTCATTCCAGAAGGTCCGACTCAAACCAAGACAGACTCTAACCAAAGCACATTTTCCCATAGAAAATCATGTAAATCCACTGAATCCGTTCGACACACCCAAAAATGTTAACACAAAATTCATTTTATAGACAATAATTACAGTTTTACATGCAGACAATGATGCAAAAAAGTGAACATTTAACATCACTTTTACCTGCGTAGTTGTGTTGGGGAAAAACCCCACAAAAAGTGTGTATGCTAGCGGCCCCGCCTCCACCCATAGAGACAAAGAGACTGTCGGACTGACAAAAGGGCTCACTCCATTCATGCCGTTGTTCGAAGGAACAAACATGTCAAGGTGCTGAAAACCAATGCACAGAGTGAACCCTCATGCTGCCTGTTTGGAGGCGGGAGACGAGGAAAACGAACACGATGCAAGGCCAGAAAAATGACTGAGTTGATTTTCATTTGTTGTGATGAATGAACCTCTTGTGAACTCACAGGTGGGGGTGGCCATCGTTTGGATTTGAACGATTCCTTGTTTCCATTCTGGTTCCAAACGATTCTCGATTCTGATGCTTTTAAGAGGCGGGGTCATAAAAGTTTGCACAGTCTCAAGGAAAAGTGCACCAATGTGCACTCATGTGAGACATGAGCACATGTCTTCCTCTTTTCTGTGTTGTAAAGATATAAAAACAGCTAAAACGAGGCATCTAAGAATGCACGTAATGGAACACACCTACTCCGCCTGCTGAAAAAACCTCCAAAAAGCGCCAACAGGGCTCCACTTCCATAATGTCAGCTGCATATTAGCCACATTGTTATTATTGTTATTAACATTGTTACACCCAAGAACTACGTTACCGGCGTAGTGACACCTCACCACACCACAGTGGCTAGCTACTAGCAGGCTAGCGACTAGCTTCACCACACACTCACTCACAAGGCCTCAGGCCACTAGCCAAAGGTAACGCTACATATTGGAGGTGTTTTCATAGGAGAAATAGGTGTGTCCCGTTATCTGCATTAATGAGCTGCCTCTTTTTAGCTGTTTTTATATCTTTAGAAAAGAGAAAGACGTGTGTTCATGTCTCACAAGGATTGTGGATGAGGGGCAAAAGGAATCTAAAAAAGTGCACTTTCCCTTTCAGGACTCTTTAAGGCTACTTTTGGTGACAAAAAGTGGCTCCGTGATGTCAGCAACCTTGGCGGCGTGGAAACGCACCAACGTGCAACCCCTCACCTTCGCTCGCTTCCATAGCAAGCCTGAACAGCTTTTAATGTTTGACATTTGGCCTCACGCCCTGGCGGGGGGGGGGGGACAGACAGACTTTTTTTTTTTGTGGGGGTGTCAGACCCTCCAGCAGCGAGCAAAGGGGTGCTGACTCCTCTGACCTCACTAATGGCGGCGGGGGTCAGGAGTCAGCTGAAGGAAGTGCGGAGCGCGTGAGGAGCGTCTGGGAACTCCAAGCTGGCCGTGTGATCCCATGAAATTCATCTCTCCAGACCCCAGTGTGTGTGTGCGTGCGTGTGTGTGCGTGCGTGTGTGTGTGCGTGCGTGTGTGCGTGCGTGCGTGTGTGCATGTGTGTGTGTGTGTGTGCGTGCGTGTGTGTGTGTGCGTGCGTGTGTGTGTGTGTGTGTGTGCGTGTGTGTGTGTGTGTGCGTGTGTGTGTGTGTGTGTGCGTGTGTGTGCGTGTGTGTGTGTGTGCGTGTGTGTGTGTGTGTGTGTGTGCGTGTGTGTGTGGCGACATGAGACACAGCAGCGGAAATGCTTGATCCCAGCGGTTGGCCCACCGCGCCGTGACGGGGGTGCCCTGTCTGCTTGCCTGTCTGCCAAGGAGGAGACATTTGTTACATTTTTGGGTGTCTTGAACGGAGGAATTGGATTTACGTTATTTTCCATGGGAGAACTTGCCTTGGTTAGAGTCCGTTTTGGTTTGAATCGGACCTTCTGGAACCAAGGCACCACCGTAGCGCGGCTTTCTGGGTTGGTTTCGTAGAACCAGCACTCCATCTGCAGGGATGTCCAAACGTCTACGGTGTGAGTGCCTTGTCGTTATGAAGCATTTTCGGTGGCAAACCAGATGTTTCTCCTGCTGGAACGTGCGACATTTCAAAGGAGCCAACATGGAGGACGTCTGGGATCCACACCCTTCGTCTGCTCTTCTTCTCTTTCCAAAGCTCCTCTGGCTGTCTGCTCGCCTCACGTGCATGCGACCACTTCAGAACCGGGCCTGGTCTTATGAGCCCCCCGCCCCTGCCCTTTCCCGACTTCCCTCTCAAGAGGCTTCGCACGGACATTTCCCAACAATCCCGACCAGTAGCGGAGGCTTGTGATGTCTGCGTCGGCCCGTCCGTGGGGGACCTGGGAGGTGGGGGGCGGGGTAACAACCTCCCTTGAGGGCTGCGGAAGACAGACCAGAACTACGACAAGAATCCGGTCCGATTGGGATCCTTCAGAAGCGCCGCCGCCAGGGATTGATGTAATGTGTGCGGGGCGACGGCGGCCATGTGCATCAAAACACGCTTGGTGACAATTAAAAGAAGGGGGGGGTGACAACGACATGTGCTCGCTCTACGCACCCGTGCGTCATGTGACACGGTTCTCATAATAGACGCCTTCTAATCTAATCTCGTTGTCACGCTCGACTCAAACGCTCTTGAAAGTTCTGCTGCGTGTTGCTTAGCAGCGCTACACAAGCACTACGTGGTGGGAGGGGGCAGCGCGTTTCACCACGTGAGCAACGCTGTCAGCCTTTTTCGTCACGCGTGACTCGTAACAGCAAAAGTCCAACTCTGGCAGGAAGTCTCAGGTGGCCATGAAGGTGTGGCCTGTTTGGCCTCGGCGCAGGTGTGCCAGTGGTACGCTAGTTTGTCCGCTAGCTAGCAGGGTCACGCAAAAACTACCCAACCAAAGTCTGGACAGGAGTGGGGAGGAGGGGGGGCCATGCAAGACACAAGTGGAAGAAGTTACCAGGATTCAGGATTTTTTTTATTTGATTTCAGTTCATTTTTTGGATAATGTGAGGCATTACAAATATATTCCTGAATTAAAGCTTTTATTATTTGTTTATTTCATTTATTTCAAAGTACTTACTTTGTGAGGTATTAAAAAAATGAATACTGTTCAGTAAACGGTGCAGGATTTCTTATAAAAATTATTTTATTTCACATAATTTGTAGGTAATATTGTGATTTATTAAAACCAATGAATGAATAATATTCAGTCAAGTGAGCAAAAACTTTAGTTTTTTATTTCAATTGATTTTTTTATGCAATTTGTGAGGTTTTAAAAACATTCCTTGATTGATTAATCCTGTTCAGTCAGCAGGATTTATTATTTGTGTTGAATGCATGTCAACATCATGAGCGAGGTATGAAACTATTTCCTCAATCAATGAATAACTCTCAGTAAAGCGTGCAGGATTTTTCTGTTTTTATTGAATTTATTTCCATGATTTTTGGGGAAGATTGTGAGGTATTAAAAATGATTAAAACTATTTGCAGAATGAATTCAAATATTCAGTAAAGTGTGCAAGATTTGTTTGTTTTTATTTCAATGTATTTTTTTCAGGTAACTTCGGAGGAATGAAAAATGGACATTTTCTGCATGAATAATATTCAATGAAAAGAGCAGCATTTTCTTTGATTTGATTTGATTTTCATTTAAATATTGTGAGAGATTTCTAATGATATATTTTTTTCCAATTACTATTGATTTGACTTATTTTTATTTTTATTTTTATTGCTATTGTTATTATTTTATTCACTAAATGTGCTGATTTTCCAGTAAATAGTATTAATGATTGGTGCAGATCCAGATAAAGGTGCCAAAGCAGGACTTTAGGGTTTTGTTTGTGCCGTTATTTTGATTTAAAAGTATATTTTCTGGGCTCGGTGCTCACGAACAATGACTGGAAGGACGGGCCTTTCAGTGTCTTCCATGTGCATTTTCATCCCGATTCCCTCCACATTTGCCCCGTTTGCTCCTTGGCACTCGCACCACCTCTCTACAAAGTTTCCTGGACGTCTGCCGTGTAGTTTGTTGCGTAATTCTGCTAACAAACTAACAAACAGCGACCAAAAACACTTCCCGACTTTGTCCTTTTTTTGCTTAAAGGAGGCGTAAAGGAGTTTGAAGGACAACAAAAACAGTTGTTCACGCTCAGCAAACGTATTAACTCATGACTGATGCAAGACAAACACACAAACACACAAACACACAAACACACAAACACACAAACACACGACAACGTGCTCAAGATGCTGCACGAGCACTTAGTCAAGCACGTAATGGGATTAAGTGTACACACACACACACACGCACGCACGCACACTGGTAAAAGAGGTCACCGACTGGTAGTCAGACCACCAGGCTCTACACACACACGCACGCACACGCGCACGTGCACACACACACACACACACTGATGTCCAGCTGACATCTCTGTCTACTGAGTGATGAGAATATTGTGGGGGGGTGTGGTATGTGTGTGTGCTAGTGTGTAATGCAACGGCTGCTCACGGCCATCTACACAGCTGTCTGCTAGTCTCACACACACACACACACACACACACACACACACACACACACGTACATACTGTAGACGTACACTGTGCGCCTGTGAGAGATCCCCCCCACGACTGCTTCCCAGGGAAGGAGTGGAAATTGCTGCAAAGGACAAGACACACACACACACACACCAGCTGACCACACATGAAAACACACACACACACACACACACACACACACACACGTGATCCTAAAGACGCTTTGGCACATGTTGCAGTTGATGTAGTGCGTACGTGAGTACCTGGAGCACACTAGCTAGTGTTAGCTAGGAAACCAGGTATCTGCTGCAAGTCCACTAGTAGCACTTGACCATAACTACTCCTTGTAAAGACTAGTTAGGTTAGGCAGGTTACTAACCACATTACGAGCAAGTCATTCCATCACGACTGTAAGCGCCAGCAAGCAGAGGCGTGGACTCGAGTCACGCGACTTGGACTCCAGTCTCAATTCCGAGGACATTATCGTTTCCTCACTGGAAACGAGTGCAACTTATTACCGGCGGACCGAGCTCCGACACCGGTCATACCGTGGTCCGGTGGTCCGGTACTTCCACAGGATTCCTAGAGGACCAAGTTGGGTAAAGTCCCGTGCACCCCGGGGAAGTCATCATCCGCAAACTAGTCAGCCATTAAGTTGATTTAGTCAGTCAGCTAGCTAGCTTGTCATGCAGGCGGCGGCAGGGAAAGAATGAAAGAAAGTCACATGACGCTGATGTTTGACATGTGCGAGATGATTGGTGCTTTGGTGTCAACCACACATAGTTGCTTTGTAGCTTTAGTTTCTCATGAACACGTGGGAGTCTGCTGCGTACAGTTGTGGTTACTTGCTGCACGCACGGCAGCGCTGTCATGTTTGTCGTCTTTATGTGCGTGCGTGAGAAACAGCGTGTGGGCGCGAGACGCAGCCCAGAGACACTGAAGCAAGACAGAGACGGAGAAAGACCAAAGACCCTCACGGCAAACTGCACCAGATGTACCAAGACAGAAAGATAGTTTCTTGGTTGATCAGTCAACCCCGTACCCCACTGTAGCAAAAAAATAAATCCAAATCCAAATTTGCGTACCAAAGCATCAGGCGGTGGTAGGACCTCAGACTGTAAGGCCACTGCAGCCAATCAGGGCTCAGAAGAAAGTCATTTGTAGAAAAGGCACAAACACAATGGAATGCAAAGAACGTAAGTGTTAGCCGTTCAATTAGCTTCATTAGTCGAGTAAAATCCACTGTTTTATAGCAGCAGTAAGGACTCGTTCCAAGCGCCAGGGCCCCCCCCGGTGTTGTGGAGTGTAATTTACATCTACAACGGCGGTAAACATGCTAACAATGCTAACAGAATGTCCCGTCTCGGAAGTAAACATTGAGTAAAATGTGTGTGCGTGTGCTCACAGGTGGGCCGGTGCCCTCAGCTGATGTCGTTTCCCCCTCGCGTCCGGCAAAAGTTGTTTGTCACACGCTTCCTGTTGCCAGGCCAGCTACGTGTGATGTCACTTCCTGTGCACCCAAAGGCAGCTCGTATCGCCGTGTCGCAATCACGTCGGGGAAAAAGGCACAACCGGAGACAAAGTGAGCAGTATTATGTTTGGGAAGACTCACGGAGGTTTGTTCCATCGACGCATGTGCCGGATTAGCCGGCGTGACCCGCTTTGGGGATGAATGCTTGGCAGGACGGGCGGAGGACACGTGGTTCATTGACTGGCGAGGACGGCCTGGCAGCGCTCCTTCCGCTCATCATTGTGCGGCGGGAGGCTCCCAGGACCCGGGGAAGGTTTCGCACAACGGGCCGACACACATTCGGGAGGCCGTGTGAGAACCTCGGCGAGGTCCCTCTGAGGCCGCACAGATGTTTCTCTTGGCACCTCGACGGGTTGCGGCCTGGGGTGGGGGGGGTGACTCAGGGCTGGGACTTTTCTCAGGTCTGGAGGGAGGAGGGGAGGGGTAGGGAGCGGAGAGGCCGAGCCGGGGGGCCCCAGAGCCCGGATGAGAGCTTCCTTTGTGGGACACAAAGCATTGTCTGTGCTGGGAAAGGCCACGGAGGATGGGAACGCCGCCCAGAGCTGCAGATTGTAGCCGAGAGAGAGAGAGAGAGTGTGTGTGTGTGTGTGTGTGTGTGTGTTGCAGTGAAAGTGTGTGTGTGTGTGTGTGTGTGTGTTGTCACACTGGCGACGTGTGCGATCAGCAGCTGGAAACATCAGAGCCGGCCTTTTATTTCACCGCAAGAGTCCCGACATTCGCGGGGCTGAGTCTTGCCACAATTCTGCCATCGACCCTTCCTCACGAAAACATGACCGCTTCCAGACGGCGAGTCGGTGTAACTTAGCTTGCGTGCTAACCACTAACCAGCCCGCCCCGCCGCAATGACTCGCCGGCTTTTGTTGTGTTTTGTCTCCACTCAGCCGGCCTCCACGCGTCACTTCGTCAAAGGAATACGCAATCAAAGCTAACGCGACCAGCACTTTGAAGTGAGCAGCTTTGGCGAGTCAACAACCGTGTTTACACACATGAAAACAGTCTAGCTACGCCATGGCATGCTAACTTGTCCGACCTGGGGAACCTCGCTTCATCCTCTTTTCTGACTGCTGTTGCAATGTGTGATATTGTTATTGTGTAGCACAAACCTTCCTCTATCTTTACTTACCATTACAGGACATCTCTCTAGTAACCTCTTGTGAATGTGTGCTTTTACTTCATGCTAACTTTGCCAGCCTGGGGGAACCTCGTTCTATCTGCTTGTCTGCATGATGATGCTATGTGCAAGACTGTGACCTTGTAGTGTAAACTTTGTTCTATCTGTAATTAGGAATTACAAGCTACAGTTTTGAATGCATACTTTTACTTCATGCTAACTTTTCCAACCTGGGGAACCTCATGCATCTATATGTACATGATGAATATGTACAATATTATTTTCTAGTGCAAACTTTGCTCTATCTTTATTTACATTACAGGTTGTAGAAACCTCTACTGAATGCGTACTTTTACTTCATGCTAACTTTTTCAGCTTCGGGGTAACCTCACTTCAATCCCCTTTCTACCTGTTGCTGCTGTGTGTACTATTATTTTGTAGCACAAACTTGTAACTGTAACTTTATTTGGCATTACAGGTTGTAGACAACTCCACTGAAGGCATACTTTTAATTTTTGCTAACATTCCCAGCTTGGGGAACCTCACTCCATCACATATTCTTCCTACTGTTGCTATGTGCAATATTACACATACAGAGGCACCAACAGAACCATTTTTGGCTGGCTTGAGTTAGTTCTACATGGCTGGATAGGTGGCGCCAGCGTGTTCAGGCTAAAGCAACCTAAAACCTGCAAACGGTTCCTACAACATCACCTTCCTTCTAACCTTTCTCGGCAGAAAGACCCTTAAAAAAGAAAGTGACATATTAAGCCAGGGAGGGAGTTGTTGCTATGGCGACGGCCCCACCTATCCCATGCAGGTGCGGGTACTGCTTGGGGGGGTGGGTGCTGTTTTGCGTACGGTGGGAATGGAGGAAGATTGCCAGAAAGCCAAAGACGGAGAAAGAACGACAACAAAACGCTCTTAGTGCTTTATGTCGAGAGGGCAACGATGGAGACGGGTACGTTTTCTTTCGGGGGGGAGGGGCAGACCAACGTGAACACGCAAAGGGGGCTTGGCTTGGAGGTGAAGCGTGAAAGGCGTCTAATTGCCGTCGCCACATCAGTAGACGACACGCAGCCTGTTAGCGAGACACCTCGGCACAACAAGCCGCCGGCGCCGCCGCGCCCACTCCGTCTTTGTCTTCTTTATTTATACGTGAGGCGAGTGTGACACTGGTGCCACGTGCGTCTATTCCTGCCAACCACCGTGGAAAGCCCCCGCCGCTTGAAGGCCTGCTGCTGTCTCACAGTTTGTTCAGCTATTTCTGGTGGTGGACAGCTTATTGCAGAAGAGAAAACAAGAGGGCCCTGAGAGAGGTTGGCGGCCTGGGAGAGGTCCACCCGGGAAAACTGGGGGGGTGGGGGTGGGGGGGAGACGGAGACGAAAAACAAGCCAGCATATCCAACACCGTTTCCATTCCAGGTAGCATCTTCTTAGGAGAAATGAAATGGCCCAAGGGTTGCTTTGATTGCTCCGTCTCTCGGTGTCGGCGTGGCTTGGGTTGAGGTGTCTCCTTTCCACGGCAACTTCCTGCCTTTTCTTCCCCGGGCCCACTCGGAACCACGCAGTGTTACCAGGGTCGGGTTACTCAGGCAGTTCTTGTTTTCCAGCGTCAAGTCATCTCTTTCAAGACAACATGCAGTTTTTAAAGGAAACTTTGTATTATTAAGAAAGAGAAAACAACCCAAAGCTGCTTGGTCCTGGGAGAAAAGGTGATTCCCCCCGAAGCAGCAACAACTTGCAATGAGTCTCTTCCAGCGCTGAAGGTCATGCCACAGCATCTCAATAGGATTCAGGTCAGGACTTGGACTAGACCACTCCAAAGTCTTCAGCCATTCAGAGGTGGACTTGCTGGTGTGTTTTGGATCATTGTCCTGCTGCTTTCAGCTTGAGGTCACCAACATTCTCCTTCAGCAGAATTCATGCTTCCATTTATCACAGCAAGTCTTCCAGGTCCTGAAGACCATCACACTACCACCACCATGTTTTACTGTCTTACTGGTCTTGGAACTCTGGCGTGCAGGCCGTTTTTGCCCAGTGTCTTTCTTCAGGTGGAGTCATGAACTTGACTGACCTTAACTGAGGCAAGTGAGGACTGCACTTCTTTGGATGTTGTTGTGGGGTCTTTTGTGACCTCTGAGATGAGTTGTCGCTGCGCTCTTGGGGTCATCTTGGTTGGCCGGCCACTCCTGTTCCATGTTTTGGCCATTTGTGGATAATGGCTCTCACTGTGGTTGGCTGGGGTCCCAAGGCTTTAGAAATGGCTTTATAACCTTTTCCGCATTTAAAAATTGTGTTTTGTGTTCAGTTGTGTTGTCATTGAGTAATATTTAGTGTGACAAACATGCAAAAAATAAGAAATCAGGAAGGGGGCAGCCACAGGGTGCCTAGATGGGTCTGGCCCCAAATATTCTCACCTCCAAAAGACAAATTTGAAAAAATGAAAGGAGTTTGTTAAGTAGGATGCCCTCCCCCAAGGTACCTTTTTTTTCCTCAACTTTGTCTTTTTCTTGGTCGCTCCAGGACCTTTTTGAACTGGCAAGATAAACAAACGGAGGCCAATATGTTTTTATCTGCAAAGAAAAGGAGGAAGCTTTGACTTTTGAATGCCCGCAGTTCAAACGCTGAGAGCTGCCATGGCAGTCAGTGAACGCACACGCACGCACACACACACAGACACACGCACGCACGCACACACAGACAGACAGACACACAGACACGCACGCACGCACACAGACACACACACGCACGCACGCACGCACGCACACACACACACACACACACACACAGACAGACACACAGACACGCACGCGCGCGCACACACACAGACACATGCACACGCACGCGCGCGCACACACACACACACACACACACACACACACACACACACAGACAGACAGACAGACAGACAGACACACACACACACACACAGACAGACAGACAGACAGACACGCACGCGCGCGCGCACACACACACACGAACGTGCGCACACACACAGACACACGCACACGCGCGCACCCACACACACACACACACACACACGCACGCGCGTGCGCACACACACACAGACACACACATGGAGGGTAAATCACTCAGTTGAAACAAACGGGAGGCCTGGTGGAGCCTGACAGGCCACGTTCACGGTTGCTGAGGCGACGACTTGCCGCACGCACGCACACACGTCTGCCCTCCTTCTGCAGGTTATTGTTGTGTTACGCACACACAACCGCACACACGGTGAAATCCCCCTGGCGGGCGGCCTCTCCTGTTTCAGCGCATGCTAGGAGCGCCGTTGTGGTCGGCGGCGTATGTACAGGAGAGTCCTTGTGTGCCAGCGCTCCTAACAACTGTGCCAGTGACCTTTGACCCATGACAGCATGGGAAAGTAGGTGTATTCAGCTGTCAGGCAACTGCGGACCCCCCCCCCCACAGTAATGGTGAGACCACAATTAGGAGCATCGATGGCAACGTACGCCCACGACATTGTGTGATGTCGTACTGTGTTGTTGTTGTTACCCCTCGTGCAGCGTACGCATCATTAAGGGCACATTTCAGCAACAAATGCTGGTTAGAGAACACAAGGGACCACAGGGACACCTCCACAGACCACAGGGACACATACAAGGAGTATGGGTACACATGGAGCCACGGTAGGGACATTAATGTAGACCAGGGACACTTTAAAGACACATTTCCAAAGTACAGGAAGGACCTGGTCTTCAGCAACCAAATCTGGTTCTTGGGACATGGAATGTCACCACATACAGCTCCCTGCTGAGGTGTTACGGGCACGCCCAGCCGGGAGAGGGCCCCGGGGCTGACCTAGGACACGCTGGAGGGATTATGTCTCACAGCTGGCCTGGGAAGGCCTCGGTGTCCTCCTGGCGGAAGTGCAAGAGGTGGCCTAAGACCAGGAAGTCTGGACTTCCCGACTGAGACTGCTGCCCTCGCAACCCACATGTGTCACTATGTGGCCCTCGCTGGACACCCTGGCCTACAGGAACACCATGTGGACTACTGGGACACACATTGAGTCCATAAGGACACATTTACATTCCATACACCCACATATGGGGGCTTGAGGGACTAATGCAGACAATGGGTACAGATACAGACCCTCGGGACAAATACTGTACAGCAGGGATGCCTTTACGGGCCGGGGGGGCCAATCATGACAATAAGGACACAAATAGGCTGTGTGAAGACATGTATGTGGCTAGTAGAGACACACTATAGAGACACATGTGGACAATGGGGACATATAGACCATCAAGCTAAAGAGACAAACTGGCAGGGAGACATTTGCATACAACGGGGACACGTGCAGACTCCACACCCCCACACAGAGGGACTTTTTAAGACGGAGACATATTTCTCACTGTCCCAGTCAGCGCAGGAATGCCAAGTATCCCGCAAGCTCGGGGACCGAGTGGGCTCACGATTTAACGGCTTTGCCCGTTCCCACGTCATGCGGCGGGGACGGCGGGTGGGTGGAGGCCTCGGGTTCCCACTGGGCGGCAGTCACACGGCCACCTTGCAGTAACCGGGACGGGGCGGCCTTTTAGACGGAAGTGGATGGCCGTCTTATGGATTAGGTGCGCCTCAAATGAGGGTCATGTGAGGAAGGACCATGTGTCCTCGCTAATAACGGGTCAAGCGGAGGATCAACGTGGGATGCTTGTAATCCTTTGGGACAGCTGCTACTCCGCACTCACAGGTGTCCCAGCGAGCAGGGATGATAAGACAGTGGTGGGGGGCGGGGGTGCCCCCGGGTGAAGAACCCGGAACGCATGTCTGCATGGTGCACAGTCTCGTGCGCCGCATGGTCCCCCCCATCAGGACGACAGCTGATAGCGATGAATATTTCACAAGTGGTTAGCACTGGACACCCCCTTCCCCACCCCCCGCACTGAAACATGGCTGGTATTGAATGAGTTAATTAATATATATATATATATATATATATATATATATATATATATATACACATACATATATATATATATACATACACATACATATATATATATATACACATACATATATACATATACATACATACATATATATATACACACACACATACATACACATATACACACATACATACACATATACACACATATATATACACATATATATATACATATATACACATATATATATACACATATATACATATAAATACACATATACACATACATATATATACACATATACACATACATACATATACATACCTACATATACATACATATATACATACATACATGTTTTCATGTTTGCACGTGATGTTAATTGGCTGTCAATCGTCCAAAAGGTAAGAATGAGAGAGTGAATACTTGTCTGTGATTGGCTGCCCACGAGCTCAGGGTGCACCCCACCTCTCGTCCCAAGTCACTGGGATAGGCTCCAGCATACCCACGACCCTAATGAGGATACGTGGCATAGAAGATGGATGAATGAATGAATGAATGAATGAAGGTTTTAGGCCAACTGTATTTACTCTCCAAAGTATTTCATGATGGAAATTTCCATGAATAAATTCCTACCAATGCTTTCTCTCATGATTTTGCCCGTTTGTTTTTGTAACAAACGGGGACAGCCATCACTAATGATGTTTACATATGTTTGTTTTTGTACAAAGTGTAACAATCACCATTATCATCATCTAACCTGATTAGGAGGGAGTCACGCTGTTGTTTCTCTCCTGAAGGCCAACTAAAAACTTTCCCAGTGTCTGCCTCGTGCCAGCTGTCCTCACACACACACAGTGATAAACACGCCTACACGTTTACATGTGCAGACACGCACTTGGTGATACGTGCGCCCACACACACTTTCTTCTACCTGCTAAAACACACGCAGAAGCCAAAGGAAGCTGCCGTTTTCCCACCACCGCGGAGCTGCTGGGAAAATCTCAGTCTGTAATTGATTCCACCCCGCCTGCTCCATGAGTTGAACACACACACACCCTTCTTTCTTATCTGCGTATTTGAAGCATCCAAGAAGTGACAAAGTGGATAAAAAGTGTGGTTATCTCCGAGCGTGGCCTTTGGAGGTTCACAGTGTTTCATTTAATCTGAGACGTTATCGCCAATGTTACTCTGAAAGGTCAAATATCCGACATTCCGTTCATCGTGGGCTTCTTTGCCGTAGGTTTAAAGTCATTTCAGTTTTCATGTCATTCAAAACAATTACATAAAACTCCTTAAGCCTGTATTCCTTCTACTGGCCAGCAGGGGGAGACACCATAGGTTTGCATGAAGGTTTTTATTGTTTACAAGTCAAAATGAACACTTCTCTCCTCACGCATACACACACGCACCTTATCACGACAGCCCCTCCCTTGCATTATCAAACAGCCTGAGGCTGCCAATTAAGCAATCAGCAAGTGGCTGGTTATCAATTAGAGCCATCGTGGTTGTCATGGCAACTCCCCCACTTCAAAGACGTCTGCCAGATAAGACGCTTTAAAAACCGGACATGGACTTTCACTTTAAATCAACAACTTGGGACAAGCCACTTCAAAGCCAAGACAAATACCGATACCAATACCAAGATACCAATACCAATACCAAAATACCAAGATATCAATACCAAGACACCAATACCAAGATACCAATACCAAGATACCAATACCAAGATATATAGACACCAATACCAAGACCAATACCAAGATACCGACACCAATACCAAGATACCAATACCTAGACACCAATACCAAGACCAATACCAAGATACTGACACCAATACCAAGATACCAATAACTAGACACCAATACCAAGATACCAATACCAAGATACTGACACCAATAACAAGATACCAATACCTAGACACCAATACCTAGACACCAATACCAAGACACCAATACCAAGATACCAATACCTAGACACCAATACCAAGATACCAATACCAAGATACTGACACCAATACCAAGACACCAATACCAAGATACCAATACCTAGACACCAATACCAAGATACTGACACCAATACCAAGATACCAATACCAAGATACTGACACCAATACCAAGACACCAATACCTAGACACCAATACCAAGATACCAATACCAAGATACCAATACCAAGATACTGACACCAATACCAAGATATCAATACCTAGACACCAATACCAAGACACCAATACCAAGATACTGACACCAATACCAAGATACCAATACCTAGACACCAATACCTAGACACCGATACCAAGATACCAATACCTAGACACCAATACCAAGACACCAATACCAATACCAAGATACCAATACCAAGAGACCAATAGCAAGACACCAATACCAAGATACCGAGATACCAATACCAAGATACCAAAATACCAATACCAAGATACCGATACTGATACCAAGATATCGACACCGATACCAAGACACCAATACCGAGACACCAATACCAAGATACCAATACCAAGATACCAAACGGTTCACAGGGATGTACTGAGCCGTTATGCTTCTGCATGTTCGGTTCAGTCCACTTGCGTACTGTTTCGGTTATATTTTATGCTATTGTTCTCATGAAATGTATTACTAGAGTGATCTAAGCGCTTCACGTGGAACTCAAGTCCTGTGGACGAGTTTTCGCACGGACGCCTCTGAGTGTCGGACACTACTGACTGAGGGGGCGCAACGCTAGTAGCTTGCAGGCGGGACAAATGGCATCATGGCAAATGCCAGCAAGAAGCCTGAGCTGGAAGACCCCTCCCCCCCAATCTCACTACGGTCTCCTGTTTGGGAACACTTTGCCGTCCGTGTTAAAAGTAGGGATGGACAAAGGCAAGTGGATAAATCCAAAGTCGTGTGTCGACATAGTTCCACGGATATCGGGTTTCAGGAAACACGTCTAACATGTTAGCGGCATCATCAGCAGTGAATGTTACATCTCCAAGAAAGAAAAGCAGCCTTACAGTAACTTCAGCATATAAACAACCTCTAGCAAGCAACTGTGACCGGGCCAAAGCGGTACCACATGGTGTTGGAGCTTTTAGAGCCACCACATTACATCCATAATGAGTTGTTGGGCGCGATGGCTTTAAGTAGTCATGGAAAAAGGATCAGAGCGCCCTTGTTTCTTCAGTTTCTTGTTCATTTCAATGCCTGATGCAACTAAAGGTAGCTTAGTTTGCACAAATATAACAATGACAACAAAAATAGCTCAAAAGAGTTACATTTTTTGGAAGCACAATGCTACAGCTACTCATAACCATTGTTTAAATACAACCCTTTATTCGATTAGTATTTTTCTATTTTAAAAAACTCAGACTCTAATTTATTTGAAATATCACCCAGCTGGGTCACTTTTATTTCTTTTTAAAAAGTTGTGTTTGCAGCATTTTAAGTCTTTTTTCTGCCTTTTTTGTACAGAAAATTAAGCACTTCAAGATACTGAATTGAACCAAAATTCTATTTTAGTGTCCCGTTACCATCACACCCCTAGTAAAAGAGGTCAGCTTTTTAGTTTTTTATTCAGTTCAACAACTTTATACAGGCCAAAAAGTCTTGGGAAAAAAAAAAGGAATATTTGTTTTCCAGCTGAACTGCATCAGCTCTACGCATCTTTCTTAGACTTTTTATATCGTTTTGGGCCCCGAGGGTAAAAGAGCTTCAAGCATTTGGTCCCAAAACGGTCCAAAAAGTCTACTGAAAATGTAACAAACAGTTTTCCAGTTGAAATGCATCGAATCCATACGTTTTATTGCACTTTTTAGACAAAAGGCTAAAAAGTGACGTTCGGTCCAAAACGTCTTGAAAAATGTGCCTTAAAAAAAGTTTTCCAGTTGATGCGCATCAGATTTATTGGACTTTTTAGAGCATTTGGGGACCTGAGGGTAAAAAGCTACTAGGTCCCACGACGGCCCAAATCAATCAATCAATCAATCAATCAATAGTGTAATAAAAGGCTTGTAGGACTTGAAATAAGCTCTGCTTCTTCCTGCTCCTTTTCGGCCATGTTGACTTGTGCAACCACGCACTGGAACTTTTTATCAAGCGTGTTTGACTAATAAGCTCACAAACTCAAGCACTTCAATGGACACTCATTGTGATTTCAGCTGGTAGGAAGTAAACACACAGACACACACACCCCCCCCCCCACACACACACACTGCTTGGCTACGCGGACCTGGCAGGGACACACAAATAAACACACAGAGGAGGGATTAGCATAAGAAAACAAAACGTCGTCTGCGTTTGAGCCAGATTTAAACCTGCCACTCTCCATGTTGCCGTGTGTGTGTGTGTGTGTGAGAATGTGTATACATCATCTGAGCGTGTGTGTCCCACGGAGGCTGCCGTGTCCAGAAGTGACAACACGTGTGTGTGTGTTGAAGGGAAGGTGCTGGTTCCCACAGCTCAGATCTAATTCAGCTGTAACCCAATCTCCGTGTGAGTGGCGCTCCTACGCCGCTCTCCTCTCCCTCTGGAGTGTGTGTGTGTGTGTGTGTGTGTGTGTGTGTGTGCGTGTGATATTTCCCCTCTCAGACCCCTCAGGATCAGTTTACTGTGTCAACGCCAGCGGCTGGACGTCAGCAGCACGCACCCACACACTAAAGACAAGTAGAACGCCTCACACCAACAACACAAACACAACGTTACAGACCACTGACCGTGTGTGCGTTTGTTTTTCTGCTTTCCTTTGTTTATGACACACAAACGCCACACTTTCTCCTTTTCAGACGATTCAGCCTTTCTCGTTGCCTAGAAACCTCTTAGTGGTTTGGTTTTTCATTCTTTTTCACGGCGCTCATTGAAGTATTTGAAACCAGCGTCAGCCAAAGCAGCGGCCCGTGGCACACGCTACAAACACAATTACGCACAAAAAATGAAAACAATAAACAGCAATTATTAAAATTATTAAAACAAAAATGAAACAAGAACAAAGTTGTCCTTTTATGAGAATAAAGTCATAACATGAGGAGGAAAAAATAATTACTGAAATCAAAATGAAATAAAGAAAAAGGTCACAATTTTTTAGAAAAATGAAGTTGTAATATTACAAGGAAAATACAATTACAATAATAAAGTCATGATATGAGGAAAAAACAATTATTAAAATTGAAAAAACAACTAATTTTTCAAGAGCAAAGTTGGAATAGTAAGAGAATGTTACGGAAAACAACATTTTTTATGAAAAACAAAACAAAGAATAAAGTTGCAATTCTGGGAAAATTAGGTAGGAAGAAATGATCATATCACAGGAATAAAGTCAAAATATCACGAGAATAAAGTCACAATATCAAAATATCACAAGAATAAAGTCAAAATATCACGAGAATAAAGTCAAAACATCAAAATAGCATGAGAATAAAGTCAAAATATCACAAGAATAAAGTCACAATATCAAAATATCATGAGAATAAAGTCAAAATATCGCGAGAATAAAGTAAAAATATCAAAATATCATGAGAATAAAGTCAAAATATCACAAGAATAAAGTCACAATATCAAAATATCATAAGAATAAAGTCAAAATATCGCGAGAATTAAGTAAAAATAGCAAAATATCACAAGAATAAAGTCAAAATATCGCGAGAATAAAGTCAAAATATCAAAATATCACGAGAATAAAGTCACAATATCAAAATATCACGAGAATAAAGTCAAAATATCGTGAGAACAAAGTCAAAATATTAAAGTCAGAACCTTCCAAGAAAATGTAAATGTTGAAATATTTAGAAAACTTCAAGAAAAGAAATGGGAAAAGCAAGCAAACAAATGTGCAGAGCTGTGTGAGAAATTTCAAGTCAATCCCACTTAGATCAGTGCCACCATCAGCTATTGGCTATATTTCTTATGCTAGCTGCCATAATAGTGAGTAAACATGCGACCGCTACCCCCCCCACAAGTGCTCCAGGAGCGCCAAAGTAGCGCTAACAAACTCCCCCCAGGTCCGAGGCCTTCCGTTCTGCCGTGGGTTGGGGGGGGGGCATGGAAACAAGCAGCAGCGGGGGCCCTGTGTCAATAAGTGGCAGCGGCGCCAAACAATGGAGGGGGGGGGGTCGCAGCCTGCCGCCAACACTGCTGACAGACAACCGCACAAAAGGAGGCGTGAAAAAGGCAGGAAGGCACACTGGAAATACACGCGTTTTAAGGTTAAGGCTTTTTTCCATGCATTCTTGCCACATTTGGACACGCCTCCAGGTCACCTTGGTGGACTCTTGACGCGTTCAGGTGCCACGGCAACAAGAGATAAGACTCTAAACATCTTAAAATGATCTAAAGATGACGTTTCATGCGACCTTTGTCGCAGGATTGGTACAAAGCGCAGACGTGTCATTCAATTCAGTGTAAAATCAATGCAAAGATTTGAAAAATGCATCAAGTCTTCATGTTGGGGTCAAACGTGCAGGGACTGAAACCCAACGGGAGGAAAATACACAGGCAAGTGCTGCCACCTGGTGGTCATGACACATAATGCGATAATCACGATATTGTAGCCTGCCAGCAGGGGGCAGCACTTTGAAGTCCACCTTCTGTTAACCCAGACCAGGGCTGCTGACACTTCTCATAAAGAAACACACACACACACACATATATATATATACATATATATACACATATATATACATACATATACATATACATATATATACATATACATATATATATATACATATACATATATATATATATAAATATATACACACATATATATATACACATATACATATATATATATATACACACACACAATATATATATATATATACATATATATATATATACATATACACATATACACATACATATACGTATATGCACTGTTTTTTTTTCATTTTACCAGGAGTACTTTCAATGTTAGGTGCAGACCTGCCAACACGTACACATTTACTGTACTCAGCATGACTCTTGAATACGCTTGAATGCTTCACTGCCCTCCATTTTGTTGCATTTTCCTTCTTTCAATTTCGAGTTCAGTATTGGGGGAGGGGGGATGACAGAAAATAGAGGACCACCAAGAAATAAATGAGAGCAATATCAAAGTTTTATTCTTAAAATGTAGTATAGAGAGGAACAGTAGTACAATTTCTTATTTGTAAAACAGAAAAAAACGAGGAGAATGTCGTTCCATCTTTGAAAACATCTGGTAAAAACGTAAAAAGAGTAACCTGAATTTTTGCTTTGTGTTCGGAGGGCACCGAGTTTTGCATCGCTGTGTGAAAGAGCAACAAAGTTGAAAAATACAACTTTTAGTTGGTTTGTTTGTTTGGTTATTATTCTTTTTTTTCTTTTTTCTTTTTTTTTTTTTTTTGCAGCAACAGCGTAAAAAAATACAGCCGGAAAAAAAGAGGTGGGGGGAGAACAAAAACATGACATCTGTTAGTGTTTTTGCTTGGGTTTTGTTGGGTTTGTTGTCCGTGTAAGAAATACAGCATTAAAAATCATTCATGACAATACAAATCAGTAGGATGGTGAATCGTATCAAAAGAACAAACACAGGACAGGATGGACAGGATGGACAGGTGATGGACAGGTGATGGACAGGTGATGGACAAGCAGCACTCAACAAAAGAGCAAGCGGAAGGTTCTTGAAAATTAAAAAAAAAAAAAAAAACAGCGCCAGGAGGTTTGCAAGTCCACTATAGTTAAATAATCTATTTTTCATACATACATATATATATATATATTCATCTGATAGATTCTCCACATATATATATATATCCGTTATACAGGCCCACCCACAGTGATTTGAAGGTAAAAGTGACACGAGGAGGATGAAGCTAGGCTAAAATATACTTCTTCTTCCACTGAGTAAAGGGAGGTTACACGTTTCCGTACAAACTGCATATGAACACACGTACTGCTGCGCCGAGCTTTCTGTCCACATTGGAAATATGTGCTAATAACCAGGAAAATTAGAACAAGAAGGGGCGAGGGGTAAAGTGAATGGTAGCTTAGCATTAGTTTAAAAAAATGTAGAGAAAAACAATTACAGGATTTCCCCCCCCACACTATCGCCTGGCTCCTCCCACACATAATAACCCAACAACAATAATAATAATAATAATAATAATAATAAAGAATAATTTTGGTTGGACAAATAGAAATGAACAGTCTTGATTGCATTTTTGGAGTCAATATTAAATAACAACAAAAAACAGTTGGAAGAAAGATAGTTCCATCCAGGCCCCCTCTTGGGGACATTTCCAAGAAAAGAAAAGAAAAGAAAAGAAAAGAAAAGAAAAGAAAAGAAAAGAAAAGAAAAGAAATGATTGTGGTGAACACAAAAAGGGAAGTAAGTGCATGTCTATGATGGCGCCATAGAGATCCACTCTTTTTTTTTTTTTTTTTTTGGAACAAAGTGTTTTCCTACCTGGCAGACCAAATAAAATTAACATAAAAAATGGGACGTCTCCTCACACAATCAAATATATCAACGGCGTTGCAGGTGTGTGTGTGTGTGTGTGTGTGTGTGTATATACTGTATGTATAGAACCGGTACCAAATATAAACAAGACGTCCACTTAGGTCCTCGTTAAAAAGTACTGCCGGTAGTTCTATCTAGTTAGAAAAGGTTAAAAGCATGGCGAAGATTACCTGATAGTCGACAGTGTTGTATAGGAGGTGAAGCCCAGTCAGTTAGATAAGCCGGGGGGGTCCAAAGTGCAGCCACGGGGGCTCCGTTTTTATTTGCCCGCGGAATATTCTGGAAATGAAATGATATACCGCCCGCATCGGACCTTTACTGAGGAGGATTCAGGGCCACGCACAAACAAGGTGGGGGTAGGCAGAGCTCCCCCTGAGGAGGGGCGGCAACTTAGTTGTCAACCTTTAGCGCGGAGTCTCCCTATTTGTCTCCAGTGGGTGTGTCCCCTCCCCTGGGGGTGCTCACGATAGGGGGGTGTTGCTATGGTGTCCCACGTGTGGCACTTTGTACAAACAAAACAGAAGAAACGGAGGAAAAATCAACTTTTGGCTTTAAATGTATGAAAATGGATTTCTTAAGCCTTTTTATCAAATCAAAAAGATGTAGAAAAAGAGCTTTTTGAGTTTTCTGAATGCGGCCCTTGGTGGAAAAGGTTTGAACACCCCTGGCTCACAACTATGTCCACAAATCTCTCCCCCAAAGATTGTCTCATTCCACAGGCAGAGTGGTTTTGCCAACAGCTCAGCTGTGACCACCCCCTAGAGACACTCCCACCAGAGAAATGAACCGGGAGACTCCACATGCAAAAGCATAGACCTGAACAAGCCTTTTGGATGAAAAGTGAAACATCCTTTCCAACCCCACTACGCTAACATGAGGTGTGTTTAAAGCCAAGATGATTGATTTTTAGTTTGTGCGGTGAGAAAATTGACATACATCCTCAAGGAGGTTTTTGGGGGGTTTAGTGACCCCCTCTACCCCTTAACCATATTGTATTCCAAGGGATGCCGCACCCTGGCTGAGCATGTCTTACCTCCACTGGATTGGTTTTTGCGTGTTTCAAGCGCCTGCTCCCTCCCTAACTGTCAATTTCAGGTTTGGACGCCCCCGTCATCAGCCTGACTGCGTAGGTCCAGTATTTCTGCCACTAAAGCATTCATTACAGCACCAAATCATTTGGCAAAAAACAAAAAAACAAAAACAACAATTCAAGCTTTAAGTGAAGGTCAAATGCTTTTTGTTTCATCGACAATAAAGTGTTACTGTGACGCGGTGATTTGTATAAAGCTAGCTAGAATAGTTCCCCTTGCACTTTATATAGATCTTTTTCATATATATATATTTTTCACTTTAAAAAGGTGTCGTTTCTCGTAAGCGTGTTCAGTAGTTTTGAATCCTTTTCTTTCGCTCTCCTGCTAAATCTTGGTGTGCGGTCTGTTTGGCACCACGTCACAGCCTCGAAGCTTCTTTAAATTAATATCATAAATATGGCTGAGATACATTAGAGTCACTAAACAGATTTTTTGGTTCCAAGATTTGTGCAAGGAAAAGGGAAAAAAAATCACAAATAATAACAATTAAAAAACCAAGAGAACAGAATAATAAGATATTTAGCGCACCTAAACATCATCTACACAGCAACAAAAAAAGAAAAGAAATGGAAATAAAAATGTGATTATCTGGTAAGACCATAATATCTCTCTCTCTTCTTAAATTAAATAATTAACTTTTTTTTTTTTTTTAGATGATTGGCCTAACCCCACCTCTACGTCACCCCGCCCACTTAACAGGAAATAATAAAAATACATCACCAAAGAACAAAAAAACCTGATTTATCTTAGAATCTTTCTCTCGTGGGCATCAATAATAATAATAATATTAATAACAATAACAATAATAATAAAATCTGTACACGGCGGGGTTCCCACGCTACCAAAGCTTTTTTCTTTTTAAATCCTTGTCAAACTCGCAGAATGAAGAAACCTCGAGGTTTGATAGCACTTTGGAGTTGATTGTTTACCAGCTTGTCGTCTCGTGTAGCACACGTATATTCAACACAGATTCCTTTAAAACTCTTTGTCCTCCTCCAGGGCAGCACCAGTGTTGCCCTCCGCCCAATTTGATTGGTCGTTGTCAACAGGCTCCTCCCCCTCCAGGTCCTCACCCTCCTCGCCCTCGAAGTCGTCATCGCGGGGGAACTCCATGGCCTCCATGGCCTCCAGGCCCTCCTGGGTGGCCTGGTGCGAGTCGGCGCAGTCCACGCACACGCCGTAGCGGCGCGAGCCGTGGCGGATGCCCACGCTGGCGGCCAGCATGAAGATCTTCTTGCACACCATGCACTTGTACTTTTTGTCCTTCTTGTGCACCTGGAGGGTGGGGAGGTGGGGTGGTCGGGATGGGGGAATGTACACGGTGAGTCGTGTTTCCTTCAACCTTCGTTCACCTCCGTTTTTTTTTTTTGTTTGTTTTTGTTAGCTCGCCACCACCTCCAGAGGGAATCATCCTCCCCTTTAGTGGCTAAATGCTAAATTGTCTGGCTCGTCGCTACCCGACGTAAAGGTGTACATTAGGACAGCTGACATCACGATGGCGGCGGGAAGGTGAAATTTTCACAGCCTCCGGCGTAGCCTCAAAACGCTTCCCGACGCAACGTTAGCCTTGTCCAAGATGGTGGCCGGCCGCTACCTCGTAGAGTCCCCAACCTGACCTTGAGTGTAAACATGGGTGTGACGTTTGCGCCACAACACAAACTGAGATGACTTTGGGATCCAAAATGGACGCTCCAAGATGTTAGCATTATTGGACGACGCCACAACACACTCCCACTGCTAGCTAGCCAGCTAGCTACTGCACTATTATTATTTATGCTAACTAATGATCCAGTTTGTTTTTATTTGTCATGCGGCTAATTGATTTATCGATTATCGTGACCAGCCTACTTATTCATTAAACACCTTGTACTGTACAGGTGCACAAGAAAACAAAAAAACTACATCCACAAAAATAGCTTTCAAAATAAACTCTTGACTCCAAACCAATAGGTGGCGCTACAGTCTTTAAACATAAGGTCATTCACTAATAAACAAGCCTCACCTTCCAAAAAATGGCAGCTTTCCTGCAGAAATGAACACACAGAGTTCTGGAATGTTTTTTTTTTTTTTTTTTTTACCCTTTTCTCCCCCCAAAAGACCATTTTCACTGACTCTTGCTAGTTGTGGGTTTTTAGTAATACCTGCGTACATCAATAATGGATTTCCCGTAGACACTATTACCACGTTATTTGCAGAATCGTGCCAAGTATACCTAAGCTCTGTGGTGGGGGGGGGGGTTGGTGTGCGTGTTTGCTCTTACCAGGGAATGTCTCTTGACGTGCTCGCGGCGGGTGAACAGCTTTCCGCAGATGTCGCAGCTGAAGGAGCGGACGCCCGAGTGGATGACCAGGTGCCTCTTGAGCGTGCGCCGGTGCTTGGCGATGTAGTTACAGTGGGGGCACTTGAGCTTGTTGATGGCGAGGAGCGGCGACTCGCCTGTGTTTGGGGGCGGGGAATCATGGTCAGCAAGAACAAAGTAGAAGAGTCTTTCAAAGTAGAGGATCTTTCACATCATCGATAACAGCTCGTTAGAGTGAAGGACGGCAAGCCGTGCAAAATTGTCGCTAGGCAACCTTCGCTGTCATCCACTTGGCGACTCTGAGGGCGTTGCCAAGGCAATAGGGGTGGGGATGCTGACTCAAGGAGGAGGTGAGAAGCTGCTCTGCTTTGTGTCAACTGACCAGCGCTAGCCAATCACAACAAAACTAAAATGCTGACCTACACCCACTCCCCGGCCCACCACCCCCACCCCCGATGCTAACGAGCTACTGTGGACAGATGGTTTGGAGGGTAAATTGGCCGGCTATTGATTTTGAAAGGGCTCCAAAATGGGAGTGAAGAGCCACAGGCTTTTGTTTGAGCGTCGTCGTCATGGCAAGTCTGCGGAGGGGGGGCAGGGGGGATTTACCTGCGTGCGTGCTGGCGTGCGTGTGTTTGTGTGTGTGTTGTGGCGGCACAGGGATGACACATGAACAGGTTTCTACATAACGTGTACACAAGATGCGTGTCTATTGTTCGTCATGCTAACATGGTCCTTTAAAGGAAAGGTGCATCACCCACAATCCTTATGTGAGACACGAACACACCTTTTTTCTCTTTGCTGTACCTCCTAAAGATATAAAGACAGAGCTCTTGAATTTTTTATCAATAAGGACAAACAAAGTAAACATTGCAGAGGTTAGTAGTGCCTTGCTTGGGTGGGGCAAACGCAAGCCCCGCCTCCTATTTAAAGCGTATTTCTTATGTGTGGCACCCCCTTGGCCAGCGAACTGTAAAGCATGAGGAAGTTGTGTTGTTAGAGCGACATCTTACCATTCTCCCAGGACTCCCCTTGCTGGATGATGCTATACTGGATCTGATTGGCCAGCTCTGGGAAAGGAGGGGTGGTTTCGAGGTGGCGACAGGAAAGAAGGGAGAGGGAGAAAGAGAAGGTGAGAGGTGGTTCTCGGGTTTGTTTGATGTCGGGTAGGGATAGGGGGTGGCTAGGCTGTCACGACACCCTGTGTACTCAAGCAACCAGTCCACACACAAACACACACACACACACACACAAACGGGCCTCCATTGTATGTAAAGCAGCGTTGATAAGGGCGGGGGCTGGTTGAGGGCGGTGCTCAGCTTTTGTGTGTGAGCACCTGTATGTATGTGTGTGTGTGTGTGTGTGTGTGTGTGTGTGTGTGTCCACTTCCTCCACCGTGAGCCCTTAGCTCCCATTAAGGACACTAACGACGCGCACCCTTGGTCAATATTTGGAAAACTGCCGTGTTTGAGTGGCCCCCGGAGTTGGCCGCCCTGCCCCTTTTTGATAATCCCACAGGCGTGTTTAGTGGCTAAGAGCTGGAGGGAGACTAGAACCCGGCCTTCACTTTCAACACCAGCTGCCTCCATGCTTGCATGGAAAAGACTCAGCTGTCCCCAATTTGTGGGGGTGGGGTGGGCGGACTGTACCGTTGAGGTAACGACTCAGCCCCTGCATGAGGTGCAAAAAGGCAAAAGACCAAATTCTAGGGGACATGCCAGGCCAGTACTTGGCGATGAAAGCACAGGAATGCAAATACTTACGATCGTATTCCGTTTAGGAATTCAGTCTGTAATCTGTTTTTATATAAAAAAAAAGGTACATAAAAGTGGTTTGATGGACAGTGTCTGCAGGGACGGGGAAGTGCTGCTGCTAGGAATCCAGCAGGGGGCGCTGTGTCACAAATCACGCCATCATTTCCTGCAAAGAAGAGGCTTTGACCAGACGCCATGTTGTGCGTTTGCAGGATATACTGTATGCCTGCAATTGCTTCATGTGTACAAGTGAATTTCAAAATGGATTGAAAGACTGCAATGGGGGGATGTCCCCATCCACGTTGTTTGGCTTCTGACCCAATACCAGTTGTTTTGATAGTCTTCCGATCCGATCCGGTGCAGGCCAAACATTTACAAACATGAATTTGTGGAATTGAAAATGGTTATGAAAGTAGCTCTTCAAAGCATTACAAATAATGCAACCAAGTACTTGTTACACAGCATGACCGACCTCTGAGAGATGGGTCCCTAATCCAATACAAGATCCAATTGGAAGGCGTGTGCGTAGGACTAATCTTTGGTGTGATTATTCATCAATGTGTGGTGTCATTTACGCGACGGTCCCTAGTATAAACAACCAGCGGTTAGAGCAGCACTTCACCACAAATGTTTCATTGGGGAGGCCAAGGTGAGACCATTCCTCACATAGGGGTGGCCATAAGTTGATACCTGAAATGACTAGATGGCCAGTGGGGCGGCCACGCCCACCTCCGTTGAATACACTTTGATGGAGAAGCATGAAGAGTTATCCTAAGTGTGTTGTGGTCGGCCATTTTGCTTTGGTCGCGATGTTCTGGCGCATGCGCACGCTGAAAACTTGTTTACGTTTCGGGGCTCCGAAATGCTGTTGTTATGTAAACAAGCGAACAAAACAACACGGCTGTTATGGTTTTTCAGTACAAGCGACGTGTCGGCGCGCCTGATTAGATAAATGTGCCAAATAAATGCCCTTACAAGGCTGACATTTGGGTGCAATTATCATCTGTACGGTAAGATGGAACACATTACGTCCACTAACAATGCGGGTCCGACACATTAAAAACACACAGGACTCCAGTGGAGTCAAATGCATGCTCGTCGGGCCTCCCTGCCTCTATTGTTTTTGTAAGGCGACAGTGCGGACATCATGTGACGCACATATCCAGAACGAGTCACAACAAAAACCAGCACTGTGCGCGGCGCGAGGCTAATCAGGCATCGGCGTGCCAGACTGCAAGGAGACACTGTCCGACTCAAACATAAAGGAGAAAGGAAAAAATGTCAAGAATCTTCTGTCTTCCATTTAAAAAGGTCCCCTGTGATGCATTCAATGATGTTCTACTGTGTCCCGAACCTTTAGGAGCACCAAATCCAACAATCCGTCTCCTCACGTTTGTTGTGAGAGAAGAGGCGCTTTTGAGGTTGCGGCTTTTCATTTGCGAAAAGGAAGACGGGATGTTGTGAAGAGCACGTTTAGTAAGTGTCACAAGATCTCTCGAGATTAAAACGTGACAAGATTTCTGGCCCTTGTCAATAATAAATTAATCAATCGCAATAAACAAAAATGAAGCGGATCATCAACATATCGCCATGTGCGTGTGTGTGTGTTTGCCTCATCTCTCGCCTCCAAACAGGCAGGAAGTGCATTTTCAGCACCTTGGCGCGTTTGTTCCATAGAACAAGGGCATGAACAGAGTGAGCATACACACAGTAGACATACACAAGAGTGCAACGTAGAAGTTAAATACGTTGATTGCAATATAGTCATATTTTTTCATTGTGCTTTTCTTAAAATTAATGATAAAATCTCGTCTCGACCTTGTTGACCCAATCTCGTGTATCGTCTTCTGGTTTAGAGGATCAAAAAAAAGGCATTTTTAGGGCTTTTTGTGGGTGTGCCCATGACTTCTGGTCGTCAGCAGTCGAGCGTATGCTAAAGTGCACCATCAGGCTTCTTGGAGCCTCACGCTGGCCCATTAGCATTAAAGCCACAGACACAAAAACGGCATGTTCCCAGTAGGCCTTAAAAAGCACTTCTAGGCACCGAGGCACACAACTGTACACTAATACACCATAGTGGGACCTCTTGTGGGACACTTCTGGTGAAAAAAACTAAAATATGGGACCTTTCATTTATGGCGAGTAAAAACTAAAGTGTTTATATTTCAGGCAAAGCTGTGAAAAAGATGCAGGAAAACTGCAGTGGTCTCACCATGGCCATGGAGGGGCCATTAGCACCCCCCAGCATCACTTGTGGAGTGCATTAGAGGAGCTGGAGGAGGAGCTGCTGGCACTAAGAGCATTGGAGCGCATTTAGGGGAGGCCTGAGGGAGAGAAATGTTTCCCCTGCTTTCTTCATTATCCTGCATTAGGGAGGGCTTCTCTCTCTCTCTCTCTCTCTCTCCAGCGCATCCAACAACAGCCCCCCACACTCCATCCATTCCATAATATCATTGTAGAGAAGCACGCTTTAAAGGCCGAAGGAGAGATTACGGCATAGGAGAAGGGATGGAGCAGCGCTAGATTAAAAGGTTATTCAAGGGAATCCAGAAGCGATAGAAAAATCTATAAAACACCACAAAGAGGATTTTGCATCCAGTGATCAGGCCTTTATTTTTTATTTCATAAAGCACACAAGGAACTGAACGCACGTCGGTGCCTGGTGTCCGCAGCGGTCAGCGTGCGGCGGGGACAAAGCGATCCAGGCGGGCGTTAACACGGGTAAGCCCCCCCCCCCGGATCTGGAGTGATTAGTGGAGATCATCAGCGGACGGCGGGCAGGTTGAGCGCTCAATAAGCGCACACATCTCTGCTGGGAGGCGCAACTGCGGCACTGGGATGAAGAGGCCTTAAAACAACACACACACGCACGCACGCACGCACGCACGCACGCACGCACGCACGCACGCACGCACGCACGCACGCACGCACGCACTTTTCTCTCAGGGCGCTTTTTCTGGCCAAAGCTCGTCTTCAGAGCAGGAAAATGATATGCTGCGCAAGCTTAAACAGTCTCAGTGGCCTTTCTTCTCAGGTGGGCTTATTATTTATCTATTTGTCGCTCTAAAAAATGAGTGAGAGCCATAATATATCTGACCCCATTAAAAATAAACATTTTTTTAAATCAGCAGGCTTTGCTACACATCTTAAAATGCATCCCTGGAGCTCAGCTACAGACATGGACGCTTTAATCATTGTGTTTTTCCTCCGTAAATAGGCTAAAGCTAGCATAATTTCCTGTAACGTTAGCACTAGGCATCTGGCCAGTTAGCGCGTTCAAGGTGCACCACAGTATGAAAACCATTCAACTTTTGAGTCATTCCGTTCCTACGGTAGGAGAGAAAGGAGGTCCGGCACGGCCCCCACGTGGAAGTACTCCGTTATTCCTGGCAGTCTGAACTGGGCTTCCATGTGTTGGCACTGGGCGGCACCGGTACGTCCAAAAATATTGATTGTGTTGTGACTTGATTAGCCACACTACAGTAGACTCCATTGAGAACTACATTTGATTTATTTGTTTGGCTTTATATGTTTCTGTTACGTATCATAAATACTTCCACTTTCACCGTGTTATGATTAAAAATGAGTGTTTTGACTGGATTCAGATATAACACATTTTCGAGCTGCAATGAAAATACTGTGACATGAACGGCGATACGTTTGCCCAACGTTATCACAGCAAGTGTACGTACTTGTGTCGTCCTGAGGCACACGTCCATGCCGTGTTGCTGCATGTGATAGATGGGAATGTGTGTGTAGATTTCACTCAAAAACAACGAGGGCTGTAAAAGTGGTCATAATGATGGCGGTAAAGATCTGAAAGGGTGCAGATGTGCGTCATACCGGCGTTTTCTGAGAGCGAAGAGAAGTCCTCTCTGGGGTAGGAGGCCGACGGCTGGATGAACATTCCCTCGTCAAAGCCCTCCTCGGGCTCCGGCGGGAAGTTGTAGACGAACCTCCGCGTGGTGGTCTGCTTTTTCCGCCGGCCGCTCCCGGCGGCGGCAGCGGCGGCGTCCGGCGCCTCACGCTTTATCGCCGCCCCCACGCCGCCGCCCGTGGCCGGCTCGTTCCAGACGAACACCTGCGTCTGGGCGCCCGCCGAGTGCGGCTCGTTGGTCTCTACTGAATCGGAGGAGTTGTCGTTGTGTTGGCTCCAGCTCCCCGAGGCCCTGGGGGGCACCAGGGCACAGCCCTCGCCCCCGACCGTCGTCACCTCGATGTCGCTGGACTCCTCCTTTACCCTGCCGCCGCCGCCTTCTTCGTCGTCCTCCGTGGCGGCCTCTTTTCCTTGGTTGTTGCTGGCTTTGATTGACAGCTTGGACAGGATGCTCGTGGCCCAGAAGTTGCTGGGCTTCCGGTCCGGGCCCCGCTGCCCGTCCTTGGCCACCGTCTGCCGCTTGTTGTAGTCCACGACCACCGAGTCGGGGGCCTCCTGCTTGATGCTAATGTTGAGGGCGTCCTTGATGAACGCCCGGCACGACTGCACCACCTCGGTCATCTGGAGGTAACTCGCCACCGACATGACCTCGATGGCGTTCTGGCTCGTGAGCAGCAGGTTCCCCGAGTAGAGGAAGTCCAGGATCACAGAGAAGCCCTGGACGGCGGCCACGTCCAGGTGCGTGACGGTGGCCTGGTCCTGGGCCTCGCTCTGGGTCAGACAGTAGAGGGTTTTGAAGTAGCGGCTGCCTGCCACCAGG
This sequence comes from Dunckerocampus dactyliophorus, assembly GCF_027744805.1. Classification (NCBI taxonomy): domain Eukaryota; kingdom Metazoa; phylum Chordata; class Actinopteri; order Syngnathiformes; family Syngnathidae; genus Dunckerocampus; species Dunckerocampus dactyliophorus. The sequence continues at coordinate 18,436,021 of NC_072838.1, read as the reverse complement.
ATGTTTTTGTGCGCGCGGAACACCTGGCCCGACACCACGATGTTGACGTCGCAGAGGATGCCGCTCTTGCGCTGCTTGTCCAGCTCCTGGAGCAGCTGGTAGCAGTACGAGTTCTCATGGGGTTTGTTGCGGAAGTCCTCGTCGGAGGAGTTTGTGGATGGGCTGGCGTTGTCGGCGGGCCTCCCCGTCTCCTTTTTCAAGACACAGAACATATTTGCTGTTGGACATTGTGAGCACTCTGCCGGCCATGTGCACAATAAAGCGCTATTGTGTGTTTATACTAATATCTCTTCCTGGAGCCTCATCTTCACAAAACACTCTTTACCAATCAGCAAACACCCCGAGGGTTCCTGACACGCCCGCTAGAGGGGTGAAACAGGTTCAACAGGCTTCCAAAAGGGGAGCGGGGATACAAATGAGGTACAATGGAGGGATGGGCTGCGCGGCCTGGAATTCATTAGAGGGTTACAGCTCCGAGCATGGACAAAGTTCAGTAGGAATTCTTTGGAAGAGCAGCTCTCTTGACCAACTCCACAATGTTAGTAAACATTGCTTGTGTTGTTGCTGAGTGTATTACTTCATAAAACATTTTTGTTATGAGTTTGATGGGGGCAGGGTGACTCGGGCAACATGAATTCCCTTGTTTTTTTTTTCTAAATTCCATTTTTTCTGTTTTCATTTTTTATAATTCCATTTTTTTTCCCTTTCCCACTTGTTTTACCAGCATAGAGATTGTGTGCTTTTGGGGTTAGTGAGTAAAACGTCCTTACATTTGTTGATGCAAAACATGCCCAGTAATTGAGAGATGGATGAAGCCTGGCTAACCTTTCTGATGGGATGTCAGCCTCTGCACACCTTGATACAAAATCTTCCCTCGTCTTTTCCCCCCCACTCAGAACCCGCACGGCGTCAGCGGGCATGGAAAACCGCTAACTTACATTAAAGCGGTAAAAGACATTCATACAGCCTGACTCAGCACTAGCACGGCTGCTAAACCAAGCTAACCCAGCTAGCTTGCATTCACACTCCGTAAGACAGGAGTTTCCAAGGTTTTTAGCCAACTTTCTCTGGTGTTTTAGGACGCAGTTTCGACGTCTTTAGTTCGGGAGGGTGCGGGTTGGTGTTTTGGATGAGATTCCGTCATGATTGAGCGGTCTGCTGGGGAAATACTTCCCCAGACGATGACATCATTTCATCCACATAATGTCACTTTCCGCAAGATTCCGTGTTGAACAGGAAATTCTGTTTTTATTGGCCAATTCACGGAAATCACAGGGGCCCCAAGTGACAACAAAAAAGTCAGGGAATCAAATGTGCTGCAACTCCGATGTCAAAAAGCAGAAAAGCAATGAATCAACGAGTGCCACACTGAATTTGCTGGGGGGGAATCTAACAGATTTAAACTGGGCAACCAAACCCAACCACAATAGACACATGCAAGCCAATGGCAATTTTCCAGATTGTTTTTTTTCCCAAACCACAGACATCATGTTTTCCAACAAAAAAAACGTCGACCAACACGGACTTGACTGAATTCTCTTTTCCGTGATTTCAGCACACAAGATGCTTCAGTTTGGGACAAATTCCAGTCCTGGAATGCTCGCTTCTTTCTGGCGTTTTGTTTGACACTTTACGCAAAACTGGAACGCTATTGGACGTCCTCATATTGCATATACTTTGTGGAGGAGTGGCACACGAGCCGAGGAGGCTGGATAAAATTATTTTCAACATTTCACGCCGCTGTTGCATTGATGGAACTGTCATAAAGGCACCACTCGTCTTTTTGTCACATACATTTGCCTTTGTTGCCTTGGCGGAGGTCTGCCCTCCTTTAAGCCACATTTGGTCATAACAGGATAGCTAAAAACATGACATTTCATGCTTTTTTGTTTCTTTTTTTTAAAGTTCTGTTCACTGACACAAAGAGAACTCCACCAATTAGACCTGGAGGACGGCTGTCCTACTGTCCAGGCCAAGATGACAGGAGGGGAGCTGGCAGTAACACTTCTACTCCTCCCCCTCCTCCTCCTCTGCACAAGGCAAAGAGCCAGCCTGGTACCGAGCACAGCGAGTAAGATGGGGGAGTGCGCATGCACACACACGTGCACTAATGGTTAGGTTAATATATGCAACAAGCCACAAATGTACGTAGTGAGTTTTCGAACACACACGCACGTACATCTGAAAAATTGCACAGCAGATGTCCTAATCCAGAATAATTCACATTGCTACAGCCTTGCATTTTTGTCCCCACCCACTGTCACACACTCACAAACACACACACACACACACACACTCAGAGAAAGCAAGCTGCCCACACACACATACACAGCTGGGTTTCAGCGAGTAATTCAGATTAAATCCATTTCTCTGAGGTCCCCACCCAGCCCCCACCACCCACCACCCATCCACACTGCAGCTCTTGTCCAGGGCAGCCTGGCTTGGGCACACAGGACAGTATGGGGGGGCTTATCATCCTCGTCCACAGCTGGAGGGATTGAGAGGGAGAGAGAGGGAAAGGGAACATGCTTTGCAGGCTTCATGACAGAGCACACATAATGAAAAGAAGAGTCATAATGGGGTGAAAGTTACAAAGAAAAGATGGGAGATGCTCGGTGCAGGGGGGGAAGCCTGATTGGAGCGGCACAAAGAGAGAGAACGAGTGAGACCTTGAGCCTGGAGAACAAGAGAAAATGTGGAGCAGAGAGCTGATGGGTGGTGGTGGGGGGGCGGCAGGATGGAGGAACGCGAGCGAGCGCAATAGGCAAGGAGGAGAAGGAGACGGGTCACCCCATTTTTAGCCCCTTCACAATGGTCTGCGTTCTCCCCGAGGCTCATTGTCCACTCACTCACTGTGGACCTTTTGTGAAAAAGACCTCCTCCAATCGCTCTCTTATATCACGCCGCCGATCCTCCGCACTTTGGCGGCACAGAAAGCAGCCCTGGGTTGGGTGAGGGCGAGTTGGGACGTGGATGGGGGGGATGCACAACATAGTGTCTTTGGACGGGCCATGACACCTTAGTGCAAAGGATGTGATACACAAGGCACACCAACGTGTGGCGCTGTCAGCAGACGCGCAGACGGAACCAAACTGTTTCCCCACCCTGGAAGCTGTTTTCAAAAAATACCGTTTCAGGGCACCCACCCGGGACACCGTTTCCGTTTAGATGAAAGGCTGAAACCATGAAATACTTTGCCATTTCGACTAGAAAACGTTTCCGTGTGGCTAGCACCTAAGTGTTGACTCGTGTCGACAGCGCTCGCCAACTGTTTCCCTTTCCGTGTTGAAATGTTGGAGTTCGTTTATCCCCAGAAGAGATCAGTCGAACACACTTTTCTGTATTTTCTGTTTTTCTGTGAGGAAATTGTCCGGAAGATGTCACGGCGCTGGCCTTTCGTCCATCAAGGAAGAAGGAAGAAGGAAGAAGAAGGATGAGTCCCGCACACGCAGGTAGCCTTTCCTGAGTGGATGAGTGGCGTGTGGCTATGTGTCTGCATCTAACTTGCTGCAGCTTGTATCAATCAAGGGTGTGGGTGTGTGCTGTCTACGTGTGCAAGCTGCAGGAGGCTTGATAAGGTTGCCAAGCAACCTTCAAAATTCAAGTAACAGTGCATCCATTGTTGAATTCTACACTACTTCTTTTGATTAATTCTAGTCAACTTTCCAGGGTTAAACGTTTAACAACTGCACATTTTAAGCGAGTTTAACATAGAAGTGTAAAAATAAGCCCAATCAAGACGTCCACACCAAGCAGCTAACTGAAGTTTTAATGTTCCCGTCTTAGTTTTACACAACACATAATAAATAAGATCAATTAGATCACTATAGTGTACGGATGTTTTGCTGCTAATGCTATTTAGATCCATTCTCATCTTCAGTCATGCTAAGCTACCTAGCATGCGCCACAATCGTTTCGCCGGCAGCACAGGCTCTCACGTTGTTTAAGAGACGGAGTGTTAGCCGGTTGCCAGTGTTGCAATACCTGGTGCATGTCTCTACAATCGATTCATGAAAGGATTTATGGCTGGTTCTTATCCATCCAGGAGACTGATACCGATGCAGCCGCATCTCTCGCTTGTCAAAGCGAATATCTGGTCGCATCGGTTTATCGTTCACAACCCTAGTTACACCTGCCCTGTGGTTTAAAATGTGCATCTCTTTGTGATGTGTGCAGTACTAAGGAGGGTGGCCCCATAGCATCCTGAGCATCCTTTCTCCAGATGTGAGTCAAGATCAACCCTCCCACGCACCCCCAGTCTTTAGTCTTGGCCTGGCTACGTTTAAATCCGAGCCAGAGAGGGCAAGGCCAAATAGCTGACAAGAGGATGTCTGGAAGACATCGTTTATGGGTTAAAAATATCGTTTTTGCTCCACGCTAGAGCAGCCATGCGAGCTGGACGGCAGGTGGATGCAAACAAACCAAGATGGCCGTAAAGTGTGAGACTGCTGAGGCACTGACCGAGGCATCAAGATAGGCCGCAACACAAATAAACCTCAAACCTAAACAAACCACAGAGCACCCCCACCCCACCCCAGCAACCCACCCACTCCCACCCCCGGGGGGCCGACAGATCTGTGCAAAACACGACACGCCCCTAACAGTTTGTGTAACGCGGCACTGTCGCCCCCGTAGGAGCCCCCTCCCGCCCGTACCCCACCCAAATCCCAATCCAGTCTCATGACCGGTTCCGGCCTGAGGGCAACCACGGCGGTGCCTCCCCGACCCCACGCGTCTACAGTGTCTACCCCTAAAACTGTGGCGCCCCACCCTAGCAGTCTGTCCCCAGATAGCAGAACAATACTGCTGTGTGCGTTTGGCCCAAGGTGTGGGAGGGCTGCACACACTGTCTCCCTGCCGCTTAACAATGTCGTGCCAGAGAAGAAGATGAGGAGGGTGTGTGTGTGTGTGTGTGTGCGCGTGTGTGTGTGCGTGCGGAGTGGCTAATTCAACAAGAATTCTCCCTCTGGCTCCAGCCCACCCCGTTTCACTGACCTGTGGCCCCCCAATAAACATCCCATCTATGGTATCTCGCAAACAGCCATGGGTGGGTCGCCCCTCTAAAATTGGGGGAGGCCTTCTTCTTTGTTACGTGCAATAAAAATGGGTGAAGTGAGCCCCCTCCAAACCTTCTCAATTTTTTCCTCTTGGGGATGCCGAGACTGGCTTTTTGACCCCCGGGATGGCTCAAAATATCATCACATAAGCACAACATGAGGGTTAAAATCCCCCCCATAAGGGTCCACCTACCGGATTCCTCATTCGGTCCAGTGCTGCCTGACAAAAGGGTGGAAGAAAACCAAAAGTGAAACTAAATGAGAGGGGAGATTGTTGGTTTCTTTCACCGTGCACTGAAATACAGCTGCAGGATCTGGTTCCTGTAGAGACAACCAATGTTGCTTTGCCCACACCTTGAAGCGCATGTGACCATCGTCGTGTCCTACATTGGGCTCCAAGATGTCACACACGAAATAGCAGCCAAAACTAGGACAGTATGCGTTTGTTTGTGTGAGCCACAGGTGTCAAATCAAGGCTGGGGGGGCGTATTCAGTCGGCCATATCTTTTTATGCGGCCCACAAAAGCCTGGAAATAATGTATGCCAAAAAGATATTTTATTCTTTAAATATTATGTTAAAATTACTATAAATGTTATTATTTTACTTAGTTATGATATTTTTGAACAACTTTAAATATTTAAAAAATATATTTGTATTTATATTTAATTTGTTTTAACTTTTTAAAATATATTTGTATTATATTAATTTAAAAAGATACATATTTTTTTTAAATCAAAAAGATCCTTGATCTTTCTTGCTAGATGTACAGTATTGTCATTTAATACTTGAATTTGCGACTGGCACCTGGACTTGTTTCGTTGGAAGTTTGTTGGTACAACGATACGTGAAAATGATATCAAATGTGTCATAATATCATCGGGGTAGCGATGTGGACCACGTTGAGAACGAGTTTACGAGCTAACTCTTACACTCCTGCACCACTGCACACACACAAGGGGGGGAAATGTGTCAAAACATGCACCCCCCCGCTGCCGTGACTGCACTACTATTCTTATGGCCATCATATCATTAAACCCCAACAAGATGGGGACTGACTTGAGACTTCTCACAGAAAACAGCGGCTGTAACTTTACTGTGTTTGGCCGAGCCACAGCAAAATTTGGCACACACCTTCAGGGGACTGACAAGCACGTGTGTGTAAAATCGGAGCAAGATTGGTTGAAAAACACAGCCCCCACCCAGCAAAACGTTACTCATTCACTCCTCAGTCACACAGTGGTGGTGGCAAGCTACTGTACATCTGTAGGAGTTTTGTTGCTCTTACGTGTTAATATTAACAGTGGTTAACTTATTTTTACACTTGTATGACATTAGACAACTTTAAAAGGTGACTGCAGAGTTAATGGTTGCTTCAAGATGGATGCTGTGCTGCATTATTTGAGTTTGCACTGTTTCCTATTAGGGGTGTCTCGCGACACTCGGCTCACGGGACAAGACGATACACGAGATTGGTTCTGCGAGAAAGAGACCACACCAGATTTGAACATGACTTTAAGAAAAGCCAAATATGAAAAATATAAGGGAATATATTACAATCTACTCATTTCATTTCTACTACGTTACACACTTCTGCACTCATCTGCCCCGCCTCCACCCACCGGGACAAAGCGCTGAAAGCAATGCACAGCGTGAGCCCTCTTCCTGTTTGGAGGCGACGGGCGAGGAAAACAGACGCGCATGCTCGTGGCAATATATCGAGGCCGGCAAAATGGTCCAGTTCACTTTCATTTATTGTTTGATGCATGAATTCATTTACTATCGTCCCAGGCCTAGTGGCCACGAGACAGTTATTTTTTATGAGAAACGTTGTAATCTCGCGAGATCTCGAGACACCCCTATAATCCGCACAATTCTAGTCAAAACATGTCCATTTTCTACTAATCACAGCTGTTTTTGTATGAAATACTACTAAGCAACCACACAAGCCTGGCAAGCATCAAACGATTCATTCTGGGTGCGTGTTTTGCTCTTGAATTTGGCGTTAAAAAATACAAATCCAAAAAGATGGAGTAAATGTTTAGTTGTGCTGACATTATAATTGGTCATTACAGTTGTTGCTCTCATGTTTTAATATTAACAGTGGTTAACTTCTTTTTCCACATTGAGAAGGTGACTTCAGATGTCTGCTCGTCCAGTGAATGATTGCTGCAGTATTTGGGTGTGCATCGTTTCCTAGTATTTATTCCACTATTTCCTTACGTTAGATCCTGTTCGCGGGCGCAGTCAGTTGGTTTTTCCTCCAAAATACAGCAACATTTTGTGAGAAATACCACTAAACCCTCACTTTTACCCATCTTAGCCTTATTTTAGTCAGCTGCGGGCACAAAACTAGATAGACCCGCCCCCCTTCTCTGAGGAGACCCACCTTTAGCACAGCTGCCCTGTGTGCTGGGGCTAATCGAGTTAGCTGGTAGCCAGCGCCGCCGAGGCCCGATTACCATCAGGAATGGGCAAACAGAACAAGGCGGTTTGTTCACTTTAACGCGCTTTCCTCCACATGCAGCTCGCTGTGCCAAATATTACAAAGAGAAAAGAGCAAACGCACACGCAGCAGCGCCATCACAGTTGGGGAAATGGCCCAGTTAACCCCGCCGCCTTTACGGCGAGCGGGGTCCTTGTTGCTGGGGGAGAAGCTAGAGCCAAGCCCCCTAATCCACTCCTACTGCTCTCCTTACCAATTAGAGATGTGTACAAGTTAGTGGATCACTTTAAGTCATTGTGATTAGTGGTTGCGTGTGCTAAGGAAGGAACTAAATGTAGTAGGCCAATCCTCTTCGCTCACAAATTAGAGTCAAATAGCCGATGTTAATTCCGCCCTGACAGCTCGGGGACGCGCTGTAAGAATACGAGGGCCGTGAGGAAGGATTGCTCTTTGGCACCAGGCGACGACGCACTCCCTGTTTTTATGGGGTCAGAGAGTGGCGTGCAAATGTTGGCCGCCACGCCATAAAAAGCACAGATAAAACGGCATCGTGCACTGACGCAAGATCTGCTTAACCCCTTAAGCAACCCGGGGGGACCAAACGGGCACATTCTACTGTAAAAATGATAAAAACGTCAAGTTATCGTCGGGTCTGATAAACACTTCATGCGGTGAAAATGTACAGATTTCATTTCTTTTATGGGGGGGCTGTTTAAAGGTGAAAACAGCGGGCTTCCCCCAGCCATCACGTTGGGGCGCCGAGCCAGCCCTTCTAACACAAACGAAGCAGCGTCATTTTCTTGATGCGATTGATCTTCACTGCACAACCGACGGCGTGTCGTTTCCTTCCAACTTCTCGCCCGCTCTGCGTTATCGCCGTTGGCCGAGATCACTTTAAATACGTGACACGTCTTCATTTGAGCTACGTGCCGCCAGGTTTTGACTTCCTGGATTATTGTGGGAGTCCTTCTATTGGTTTGTTTCAAGTAATGTGACATCATCATATACAAGTGGCGAGGAGCGCTCGCATTATTCATGCGACACGTCTTCATCTGAGCGAGCGCACCGCGGCTTGGAACTTCCTGGATTACTTTGGGAGTCTCTCTATTGATTTCTTTTATGACATGTGACATTATATTTATAATTAGCGAGGAGCGATCGCATTATTTATAAAACAGGTCTTTATTTGAGCAAGTTTGCCGAGGGTTTTAACTTCCTGGATTATTTTGGGAGTCCTTCTATGATTCTTACATAACCGATGAAGAGGTTAACTTCCATGACCCGACACCTCTTTGAACGGGTGTGCCGCAGGTTTTAGCTTTTGGGATTATATTGAGCGTCTTTCTATCAATTTGCTTAACGAAATGCCAGTGTCAGTTATACACAACTGATGAGGAGCGATCGCATCACCGTGGGACATCTTTACTTGAGCGAGCGTGCCGTGGTTTTGACTTTCTGGATTATTTCGGAAATCTTTCTATTGATTTCCTTTTATGAAGTGTGACGGTTGCCATGTATAACCGGCGAGGAGCGATTGCATTATTATGCAACATCTTCATTTGAGCGAGCGTGCGGCAGCTTGGAACTTTTTGGATGATTTTGTTCGCCTTTCTTCTGATTTATTGTATTTAACGTGCCAGTTGTTATACATGGCTGGCGAGGAGTGACCACATTACACTAACTCTATGACTGGGCTGGGCTGCATGCTGCAACGTTTGCCAAAATGCCCCCCCCCTTGTAAGCCTATAATTAAAGCACGTAGGCCTTAAATAAAGGGGTGTAATTTCAAAATAATAAGTCAGTGTTTGTTAACTGCGTACAAGCCGGGGCCTTCATCATAAGATATGCCCCAAAGGTTGAACAGTAGGGCCCTTTAATCTGCAAATATGTGGATGACGGGGGTCAGGTGATGCCGTGTCATTCTATTAGGGACATCCATTTCAACCACTCAAGCCCAGTCAAAGGCTCGCATGAGGGGCTAGAAAGAAGGCCGCAAGGCGACATGATTTACTCCCCCGTCCTCTTGTCCGGTGTGGCCAAGTGACACCATGTATGGATTTTGGGGGGTCATTCTCGCACAATGCCTCTAATTTAGCTGCCGGGGGGGGGGGTAGTAAATGCACCAGGGTCACCAGGGACTGCCTGGAGAGGGCGAGCAGGCAGCCCAGGGAGGAGATGTGGGAGGGGGGTTGGGTAAAGGTGTGGCTCCCCAAGGGTTGAACCCTCGCTATTGTGTGACCTCTAGGAGATAGCAATCAAGGCAGATGCTGACGTAACAAAAAAAAAACGGAGGGGGTGTTGTACAGCGAGACAGCACGGAATAATACAAATGAATGCCACCTTTTAGGCTTGTTTACAATAACAGACAGCTCGCAGGCGTCAAACTGACAAGTGGACAGGTAAGATATATAGCACTGTAGATATAGTAGCTAAGATATATAGCACTGTAGATATAGTAGCTAAGATATAGTAGGTAAGATATAGTAGGTAAGATATATAGCACTGTAGATATAGTAGCTAAGATATAGTAGCTAAGATATATAGCACTGTAGATATAGTAGCTAAGATATAGTAGCTAAGATATAGTAGCTAAGATATATAGCACTGTAGATATCGTAGCTAAGATATAGTAGCTAAGATATATAGCACTGTAGATATAGTAGCTAAGATATATAGCACTGTAGATATAGTAGCTAAGATATAGTAGCTAATATATATAGCACTGTAGATATCGTAGTTAAGATATAGTAGCTAAGATATATAGCATTGTAGATATAGTAGCTAAGATATAGAAGCCAAGATATATAGCACTGTAGATATAGTAGCTAAGATATAGTAGCTAAGATATATATCACTGTAGGTATCGTAGCTAAGATATAGTAGCTAAGATATATAGCACTGTAGGTATCGTAGCTAAGATATAGTAGCTAAGATATATAGCACTGTAGATATCGTAGCTAAGATAAAGTAGCTAAGATATAGTAGCTAAGATATATAGCACTGTAGATATCGTAGCTAAGATAAAGTAGCTAAGATAAAGTAGCTAAGATATATAGCACTGTAGATATAGTAGCTAAGATATAGTAGCTAAGATATATAGCACTGTAGATATAGTAGGCAAGATGTATAGTACTGTATGTGCAACCAATTACATATTAACACATGTACAACAGTGTACCTAACAAATTGCACTGAAACTTACATGCTCATATGGAAATATGGAACTTGGTCATCTCCTGTTTTCTTTGAAGCCTTTTTCATTTCTTTTTGCTCATTTAGCTTGTAAACAGTAGCTATTCCATATGTAGAGTACATTAACATATGCACCATTCACTCATGTCCATGTTTATTTACTAGTCTTACCAGGCTTACATAGTGGACAGGGAATATTTAAAGTGGACTTAAAGTTACACTCATGGTGATTTGTGGCGTTTATGCCCCCAGCGAGCCTCCAACCTCCAGCTACAAGGCGAGGCTACAAGCTAGTTTAGCACCTAGCTACGGTTAGCGGTCTTATGCTAGCTAATTAGCCCGAATAGAGGATCGAGAAGTCATTTTTAAACATCACTTGTAACGATGTCTAATATGTGACGTGTCATACTCGATGATGGTGATAAAATGTCGTTTATGGCGCTCACAGGGTGATTAAAGGCTTATGTATGTCAACGTTTGACAGCGTCAAAGTAGCGGGGCTAACGTTACCTGCTTGCCGGGGTCATTCCTGCCGTGCTCGGACGACAGGTGATGTCTGAGCAGCAAGGCCCTCTTGTAGTTGCGGCTGCCTTTGATGAGCTCGTCGCCGTTCTTGGTGGCCGCGTCGTGGCACCAGAAGCACGACATGAGCCCCGTCTCCTGGCAAAACTTGAGCCACGGGAACTCGCGGAGCCACGATGCGTGGAAGAGCGAGTGCTTCTGGAGCAGCGTTTGGGGTCTCATCTCTACGCCGCACTTCCTGGGCGCCGCCTCGCCGCTGCCGGACTCGGATCCGTTGCTGCCCGCGGCCGTTGCCTCTTTGAAGCCGTTCGCCGCTTCCCCCGAGCCCGCGTTCCCGGCTGCTGCCTCCGCGTCCTCTTCCTCCTCCGCCTCGGGCTCCGTGCTGTCGCTCACCGACCCGGCTCCCTCCACTCGCTTCCGCGTTGGTCCCTTCGCCCCGAGGTCCCCGTCCTCGTCCGGGTCCAGTCGGTTGCCATTAAAATGTCGGTCCTGACAGGCCGGGGCCTCCCAGCTGTTCCCCCCGCCGACGCCTCCGGAGCCCGCTAGCCCAGCTAATCCACCGCCTCGGAACGCCAGCGACCTGCGGTTTCTCTCACCGGACATTTTTTTTCTCTTATAATAAAATCGTCAACAGTCTCCCCGCCACGGCAGTAATCTATTTCTTTAAAGCTCCTCTCCCACCCGAAAGAGATGGCCGGCCGTCGCTGCCTGTCCTCCGCCCTCCGTGGTGAGAGTATGTCGGTTATGCGGAAATAAATAAAGCTTTTAAACGCATAATGAATTTCTGGGTTCTCGCTGCGTCCGCGCAGGCCCCGCAGAGGTCGAATGGCAACGACTTTCCTCCCCACAATGCACCTCGACTAGGGGGAGAGGAGGTGGGGGGCGGAGTTTCAAGGGGTGGTGGTGGGGTGCTTCGGGGGGGGGGGCAGGTTTTCAGAAGGGGGGGTGCACCACGGGGACTATTTTACCATAAAAAAATAAGGCTGCACCCATTTTCTCCTGATATGTGCTTTTTAAAATCACTTTACTGTATTGACCCAAATACGAGGCTGTCCTGTGGTGACAAAAAATACTTCGGTGCGGTTGACTTGTGCTATTAGAACATAGTAAGCACTCGAATGGGCAGTTTTTATGATATCGTAGGTCAAATATTCCACACCAAAATGTCATCTGCTGGGTTATTTTATTTTCTGCTATATTTACCAGCTTAGACTTCACCAAAAGCTTCCGAAGTATACTTGTAAAGAGCACAGCCAGTCCTTCCAATGCATTTTCTTTAACACTCATCGTGAAGCGAACCTCACCAGGTTTTATTGGTTTGTGCATTTTACATTATGGGCGCACCGGATTTAGCATTCAGCTCATTTCCACCACTTGCAAGCGAACCGAGACCATCCGCTTGTTTCTGTGCACACTACTAGCAGAGCAAACACACCCGAGTTCATTTTAACCAAACACGATCAAATGTGAACACATTCTGACTTACTTGATCATTCTGCTATTTATACCAGCTCAGATATCACCGAAAGCTGCTGAAATATACTTTTAAAGAGCGCCAGCATTAATACGGGTGCTGGTTTGCATTTTTAAACCTCCAGACCCCGGTTGCCAGACGGCTCATCTTCTTCACACCATCTTATATTTACTTATATGTACGTCATATATTTCTTGAACTATTAAATGTGTGCCTCAAATAAAATACTCTAATTTTAGTCATAAAATGACAATAAAACACCACATAAGGAGGTCAGTAGCAAAGAATGCTTGTAAGCTCTTTCTTCCAGCTGCTCAATCAAGATGTTATGCCTCTTTTCAGGACAAAAGTGACCACAAAATGGTCAATAAGACGTGCAAATGCCAATAAATGAATTGATGCAATTCTATGTCACCATTGTGTCTTCAAGAGCAAGGCTAGTCACGTTGAACTGCATGCACCCTGCATGTGTATCATATTGCAAAGTTAATGATTTTGCAGTCTTTCCCCCAAACTAGGACACATTTGCCCCCTCCCTCCCAAGCTGCACCCTTGAATATGACACAGTGCGTGTGCGGTACGGCGCGTCCCTGCAGTTACGTCCAGGTCCAGCAAGTGGCGGTCGTTCATGAGAACCTCTCTCTCTCTTTCCCTCTACTGTTTGTGATAGTTTGCGTAGCAGGGGTGTAAAGTTACACTGCTGTCCAATTAAGGGCTTTACGGGCAGTGTGTGAACAGCAGCGGGGTCTTAGATAACATTAATGTTTGCGCAGGTCACCGCACACTTGCAGGCGGATCTATTGCACATGCTATTATTAAGAGCTAGGGCGCAAATGTGTTGTAAAACAACTATGTGTACACACGATGCAGTTATTGTGTGTACTTAGCATTACAACTAGCTTGAAGCGTGTTTATAAGTTTATATTTATCTAATGAAACATCTTTTAAAAAGTTACATAGTTGTTTAATGTTAATTTGTATACATTAGGTTGGTATTTTACAGAGAAATGTGAATGGATTTAGCAAAAAATGTTGGCAGTCCTAAATTTGACACCCACGTGCTCGCCTGTTTACACTCGTACGCACTGACGTCACATCACAAGCCACGCCCCCACGCCGCCAACCGAATGGCAGCGCTGCACTAACAAGAAGGGGAGAAGAGACCAGGAAGAGTTTACCGCATTTTGTGGCGCTCAAAGACGTCTGGTTTGAACAAATTACCACCGGAATCCACTCCCCGGACGCACTAATGGAGGATGCAGAGACAGGTAATCCACCACTTTCAGCCTTCTATTGTCTTTTTGGTACTATTTTTAAAAAATACAACTTTAGCCACACGTGCGCTAGACCAACCGAGTTTACTCGCGCGATAGTTTATTTTTATTTAGCTAGCTCAAACTGCGCTAAATCTGCCCCAAAAAATGTATTTTGAAGTCGACAGTGTTGACAGAATGGCTGAAAACGTGCCAGCACAGACACGGAAGCAGATGTAAAGGAGGAAATCATAAGTCCAAACAACTGGGTTAGAACACAACATGAACGTGGCTGTTGCGTTTGCCTTTGTCTAAGCAAACTTTCTTGCGCTCGATATTAGAGGTTAGGAGCGGGCAAACAGGCTGGCATGTCTCCAGCTTGTTTGAAGCCAGAGCAGCAAGTGAACAAAGCGCAGGTATGCTTCCTACCTGAGTGGCGGCTGTTTTGCTGCATGGCTTTGCAGCCTTCATTTCCTGAAGGCAACATGTGCAGCGTACGTGTTGCTACATTGTGCGAGTCAGTGCTACAAAGTGTGTGTGTGTGTGTGTGTGTGTGTGTGTGTGTGTGTGTGAGGTCAACACACAAATAACGCCTTCAATCAGGTTTAGGGGTGACGCATCATTAAGAAAAAGCGTCTTTCTTGCTGCATTTCATTGTTTTGTAGCTAATGCAGAGTGTGAGCGGTCATAAAGTGGCCTCCCTTACAGACTTTGAGTCCATTTTTTGTACATTCTGCAAGGAAGCGTCCCTTTGCATGACTTGGATTGGCATCGCTTGCTGTTTGGGGGAGCAGACGTCAGGCCGGATGAGATTGATCATGAGCGCTCGTTTTTGTCTTATTAGATTTCCACTGAGACTCCCAGCGATGCTTTCAAGCCGCTGAAGAGAAACAGCAGTGCAACAGCATCACGTGATCAAACTCTGGATCCTTTACTGTATTGCTAATCTAGCAGGGGTGTTTTGTGCCTCCAGCTGGTGTCAGGCCAACAAAACGGCACCTAAAAACGCGGGACGTGTGGGACGCGCTCACATACGAGCACGGCGCCCCTCCTGTCCCGTGATTCTGGTTTCGGGCCGTCGTCATGTGACAGGCGCTGCTGCAAACATTAGGCTAACTGATGTGATGCTGCACTTCATCAGGCCGGGCTCAAACGGCCGTTTGTTCCAGCGTGAGTGTTGACCTGACGTTAGCTTCCTCTGGTGGAACTGCTGGCTTATTTGGTCCGTCTTCTTCTTCCTGCTCCGTCCAGTGTGGGAGGAGCCAGCAGCTCCATTGGACTTTTAATTCATGTCCACATTTTCAATTCAAATCACGTTTTATTTCATTTGCGACTCTTGTGTCGGTATACAACGTTGGTATCGTTGTAAGACAAAAAGAGATACAAGGCTGGTTTGAAGCGAATGGAGCGAGGTTCCACCGGGCTGGCTAACGTGACAATTGTCTTTGGGGTTATGACGTATTTTGAACTGCCGTCATTCCAACAGCGGCTAATTGTGACTCATTCTTGGGTGCCGATTGTTTTGGTGGTCGTCTACGAGGATGCATGGTGGTGTCTTGGTGACGTCTCACTCTCACTGTGCCCCTGATTGGAGTTAGCAAGTTAGCACCTTCCAGCATCCTGTTTGTTTACGTCCTTGAGAGCAGCTGGCATATTATTAGGGATGCCTTTGCAGCCGCGCACGCACGCACGCACGTACGCACGCACGCACGCACGCACGCACGCACACTGTCTTGCCTCTGGCATCCCACCCCCTCCCCCTCCATTCCGGATGACTAGCATTCCCGCCGCTCCAAGATGGACAGGCCCGGGCCGGATTAGCGCTTGGCTGTAATCTGGGACACTGCAGATTACACTTTTCATTCCATCGCTGAGCGGGGCGGGTCATGTGAGCGGGGGCCATCTCCTGGATGGATGGATGGGAGGGTGGGAAGCAGGAGCAGGCAATGTTCCACGTTGGCGTTGGAAAGGATGGACTGAAGGAGGAGCGGGAAGTCCAACAAGGACGTCACATGCGTGCCATCAGCGGGGGTCGTTAGGAGACGAGCGCTCGGAGAACATGGAGGCTCTGGAAGAGTACCGCTCGCCCTTCGACTTCGAGCAAGGCGTCAACGCCAGCTACCTGTACCTGTCCCCCGCCTGCAGCGACACGCCGCCCAGCTCGCCGGCCCCCCTGAGCCGAGGTAAAACGTCGACAGGTCGGTTGTGGAAGTAGAAGTAGAAGTAGAAGAAGAAGAATGCGTGGTTTGTGGTCTCATATTCACGTCCGCTCATTCTGCGGCTGCAGCTCGTCGCTCGACGTTTGCGTGGCGCCAACTCACGGAAGTCATGTGCCAAACTTCTGCCTTTTAGACTTGAAACTTCTCCTTTTTGTGCCGTCTCGCATGAAATGCGGTTGATCTGAAACGGAGTGGGGGTGTTGGAATGGTGGGGGAGGAGGGGTGACTGGAATTTAGGACGTCATGGTCGGATCCTTCATGGAGATCAAGCAGTTTGGGAGCTTTGCCTGCCGCCATTTTGTGACCACGTGCCTCACGATAGCGCCTGCGATGGCGCAAATGGAATCTTCCACTTGGTAGCGAGCGTGTGGAGCTGCTGAGGTGGCGTCTTCCGCGACAGCAGCCCCAACAATGCCCCCGCAAACTTATTTTGTAGACTTTGCTTCATTTTCCCTGAAGCTGTAGAAGCTAAACGTGACTCGATATCACCCCCAGTGGGCCCAAGTGGTATTACAAGATAAAACAAGCCTCGCCCACCGATGTCCTCCACTCGACACGCAAACGTTCCTGAATTCATGGATGTCAGTTTCTGGACACGCCCTTTGATCTGTCTGTCAGTAGGGGGTGGGACGTGAAGATGAAGATGAAGATGAAGATGTCTGCTGCGGACGTTAGCGTCTTCCACTATCTGGTCTTTTCCTGACTACACTGCGGGAACTCCACACCAGATCAGGCGAGCGGCACGGATTCTTTGAAATAAACCAGTGCCGACAGCTGCTAGCAAGCCAAGCTAGCCGGCTAACAGCTGACGTTCAAAGCAGTTGCCTAGCAACAGTGCCGAACAAAACAGCAAAACGATACCAGTCCTGGAAGGATGCGGAGGATTTGATACCAGACGGAGCCTTGTTGTTTACTTGGAGATGACAAACACCAGATGTTGTTTTGCGCCTTGAGGGAGGAGACGACGGCGCTCCAGGACGCTAGCTCTACGAGACATGCTAACACAGATTGGAAATGCACGATCGCAGAACGACAGCCTCAAGAAGCAGAAAATGGAGCACTCTGCAAGGATACCGAGGCACTACGAGATGATATCAAGGTACTACAGAATGATACTGCGGGATGATAACGCTCCCTTGCGCGCCGCTCCTGAGGAAGAGAAAGAAGCAACGGAAAATATCATTCAGCAAATGGAAAGTGAATTATCTCTGCAGGCGCGTTTGGATGAGTTTGCTTCATCTAGCGGGCCGACGGCGCCACCCGTGGGCCGCGTTCCACCCCGCAATCAAGTGTGCATGATGATGATGATGATGATGATGATGTTTTCTTTTCTGTTGACCTTTTAGGTCACCAGCAGCAGCATCTTCTGCATCCTGTGGCCGAGGTGGGACAGGACGCGGCCATGACGGTGGGCCCCCCGTCGCCTCCCCTCGCCATGACGGAGGAGGAGCGCCAGGATCTACAAATAGAACTGCTGAAGGTGAGTCACCTAGCTAGCGGAACCGTACTGCTGTGTGTGTAGCGTAGCTACGACACAGACTGCTGCAAATCAATGGAGTGCGGTTCCCCAAGGTGGCTAACGTCAGTGTGTCCATCTGTACTGTAGCACCAGTGGAAGACAAAGTCACCCTGTACAGTATGTGTGGCTGAAAGGGAACGGAGTGAGGTTCCACAGGCTGGCTAATGTTAGTTCATCGATCGTGGGAGATTAGATACTGTAAATCTCACTGTGGTGTCAGTGTGAGACACACATGAAATAGTTTAATCATGTAGTAACCATATACAGAAAGCGGAGTGAGGTTCCACTGGCTGGCTAACATTAGCATTAGCAAAAGCCAAAATGAAATGTTGTGTCAGATCATTATTTATAATGCTGTATATATCTACAATACACCCTGCTTTAAAGTGGATGGAGTGAGGTTCCCCCAGGCTGGCTAACAACAGTGTCTGCACATTTTGTGTAAGGCTATTATTATATAACTATTAAAATACTCTGTGTTTACATTACAGCTTGGTTTAAAGTGAATGGAGTGAGGTTCCCCATGTTGGCAAAGTTAGCACATAAACAAAACGGACCAATATTAATGAGCTATTGAAATGTACAGTATGTATCTACAATAGAACGCAGCCTGGTGTAAAGTGGATAGAACGAGGTTCCCTGTGTTGGAAAAGTTAGCGCTCTCGCTTTACATTCACATAACTTAAAAATCCAAAACGGTGCTAATTTAGTTTTTTTCTTGCACCTGTCTTGTGCGTTAATGAGTGTGAGGAGGGTTAGCTCGGAGCTTCAGGTACAAGTGCGGCCTGTTAGCATACTAGAGTCCTCCAGCAGACGTGGAAGTGCAAGAAAACCACACTTTGTTGACTGTTTATTTTTGGAAGGTTCATAGCAACCAGCTAGCATCACACTGCCACGCTGGCGCATGCTAACGTAGCGTTTCGTCACTGACGGCGTGTCCAGGTGGAGGACGAGATCCAGACGCTGTCCCAGGTGCTGGCGGCCAAGGAGAGACAGCTGGCCGACATCAAGAGGAAGCTGGGAGTGACGCCTCTCAACGAGCTCAAGCACAACTTCACCAAGACCTGGCAGGAGGTCACCACCTCCTCGGCGTACGTACCCGGCGTGCGGGGGCGGGGGCGGGGGAGTTGAAGCCGGTGTCGGCCAATCAGACGTGGAGGATTTTCAAAGTTCACCGTCTTTGGCTGGTCTCTTTCTCTCTCAGCTACAAGAGGACGTCCGAGACGCTGTCGCACGCCGGCCTCAAGGCCACGGCGGCCTTCTCCAACGTGGGCTCGGCCATCAGCCGCAAGCTGGAGGACGTCAGGTGAGCTGCCCCGCCCCTTCCCGAAAGCACTTCACTCAATCACTCCCTGAGAGGCGGCGCTCGTCTCCTAGCGTGTTCGCACTCAGCAACCATTAGCAAGCTAGTTAGCGCACATGTTGTTACCCCCCCTCTGCCACCCACATCAATGCCCTATACACCCCCCTCTACATTTACCCCCCCAAAACAGCCCCCCTCGCTAAGTGAAGCTCTGTCTCGTCCCTCGTGTGTGGATTAGCAAGATGCTAACAAGATTACGAGCCTCCTCAATGCTGCCGATTGCTTAGAAATGCAACCTTGTGCATGAGTGGCTGGGGGGTGCAATCGGGGTCAAAGTGTGTGCGAGGGGTTCTCAAAATGAGATTGTGCCCCCCTCCCCCCTTTTAAAGTACAAAGGATAAGCACACTCACTCACAATCAGGCTTAATAGGATGTAGCAGCACCAACACCGCTCTATCGTGTGTGTGTGTGTGTGTGTGTGTGTAGTAAAAGTGTACCTATGATGCTGCAACAACCGCTAATCTCCCCCCCCCCACTCCCCACTCTGTGTTGTTAATGCTGCGGACTAGCAAGCGCTCCTTGCAGCACTCTGCTAGCATGCCTGTTATGAGGTAAGGTAACATCCATTTATTTGCTATACTTTTTATACATACAGTATATGTTCAAAACATTTTTTGTTTTTTCTAAGTTTTTTTTTTTTTAGTATGGATATCATTTTAAAAGGCTTCACAAAGATGACAAAAAATGCTGACGCTTTAAATATTTTTAAATTTTGCTGTCATGTATATTTTTTTGTATACATTTTTTCATTAAAAAATATGTTTTTGATTTTTTTAAAGTATTGATGATATAATTTAGATGACAATTTTAAAACGCTTGTGGCAAAAAATGCTAACACTTAAAATGTTTTGGGAATTTTGCAGCAAAAAGGCCGTACAAACAAAAATAACAAAAAAAGGTGTACATTTTTAAATATGTATATACAGTATCTTGCATTCCATTTTTAAAAGTGGTTTTAATATTTTTTTGGGGTATGTATGATGTACTGTAATTTAGATTATAATTTTAAAAGGCTCCACAAAGATGACAAAAAATGCTAAAGCTTAAATGTTTTTAGAAAAATAGAATTCTAGAAATGTTGTTAAAATCTCACCTGCAGGCCAGTGACTGGCTACTCACTTTTTTTTTTTGGACAGGAACGCCCCGTCTTTCAAGTCCTTCGGGGAGAAAGTGGAGACATGGAAGGTAAAAAGAAGAAAAATGATGGCGCATCCTATCTAACACGCACTTTATCTGTCTTCCTGTATATGCTGGCGGGTGATGTATTTATTTAACAATATCTTTATTAATTTAGAGCATGATGAGTCCGTCAGCGTCTAGCGGCGATGTCATCGGCGAGCAAGAGAGCGGCGCTCCCTCCAGGGAGCCTGAACAGGAGGACATGCCCTCCCAGGAAACGCCGATGCACTGAGGCCGAACCCCCTAAACATTGTCACTGTTTGCCCTTTTCATGTGCCAGCCTCCTTCTGTTGGGAACTAAATGACTTCACTTTTAGTGTTGTCACTTTGAGGCCAATCACTTTAATTTAAAGTCGTCTTAACACTGTGGGTTCTTGTTTTTGTCGTTACAAAGCTACCACACCTTTATTTCCTGCTAAGTATAGTTACATTCCACTGTGCGCGCGCGCGCACACACACACACACACACACACACACACAGCTATAGTCAAGGTTGGGCCATGTGTGTGTCCAAAGTCAATATTTGTCCAGCATTGTTGGCAGAGCTGCTGCTGCTGTGTTACAAACTACACACGCTTTCATTCATGTGTCAAATACGAAGTTAAAGTAGAAGTGGAAAATAAAAGTAAAAATGTAATCTTTCTTCAGTGCATTTAAAGTTGTTTTTTTTTTTTTTTTTAATAAATGTGTTATTGCTGAAAAATATATATTAAAGTGCTTAATGAACCCCCCAGACAGTTCTGTTTAACTATTAAAAATACATAATAATAAAATTATATATATTATATTTAAGAACGTTTAAGTTGTATTTTTTTATTTAAATAATTTTTTAATTTTAGAATTTAAATTTTTTTGTAATTTGTGCCCACGTAACTTTTAATAACAAAAAACTTTAGGTGCAGTTCCCAATTTGAACACAAGAGGGCGACAGAACAAAAACTGCTCCGAAGACAAGCCTGACAACCTCCGGATAAGTCATGTCAAAATAAAAGTATAGATATCCGGTACATCGGCAAAACCTCGTCATTAAAAGTATGACCACAATTATTTGTTATAAAACTGAGTTTCTGACTAGTATTCCACGTAGTATATAATGTAAGGTTTTGTTCGCTGGTCTATAGTGACGACGTCAGAGAAAACGACAGAAAAAAAGACAAAGCAGACACAAGTTTTAACAAAGAGCTGCCAACAAAACAACCCCCCTCCCCAAAAAAAGTCTTTATTTCGTTAAAATCTCCAGAATTGTGTGTTGTCACGTCTGGAGTTAAAAAAAAAAGTTGTACAAACAACAACAACAACAGCACCAGAACGCAAGTGTCAGTAAACACGTTTTACGACAAGGAAGGATGGCATTTTCTACGCGCACACACACACACACACACACACACACACAAATAAAAATACAGGATTTAACAGTCAATTTTCATGGAATATTCTCCAAAGATGATTATTCGACGTGATAAGGTGGTGGAAGGCCATAAAAATAAAACCCCTTGGTGCGATAGAGTAGTATTTGCAATAAAACATCCATCATATATACTTCTATATACACTGTATATATTGCAAGTGCTTTAAAGTGGAGACTTGGATTTTTTTAAAACCCTTTTCCCATCTGTATTTAGCCATTTTTTGTAACTGGTGGTTTTGTTATCACCGTTAGCGGCATGTTTTGACGCTAAGCTAGGCTAAGCTAAGAGACGGCTCTTTGGCGAATCAACTTTCGTTCGATGTTTGGTGAAAAAAGAAAAAAAAAACTGCTGGCCCTAGTGGTCATGTTCTTGCCACGAAAAATATATACTACGGTATATAATCACAAATAAATGCCAAACATGATTAGCTACTTTACAAGAAACTAGCATGCTAGTAACTGCTCCATAGCTTCTTACCTTTGCATTTAAAGATACGGTACAAAACAAAAGGAGGACGCCGACAGACACAATTTGTGACCTACTCTTTCCCAAAATTCAACCTTCAACCTCATCAGCCCGCCTAGTTTGCGCTCCAGCTAAAAAACAGCGCCCCTAGCTAGCTCGTTAGCTCGCTTAAAACGTGCTAGAAAACCATCGTTGTACTTTGCTTTTTTGCCGAGTTCAATGGCCTAGCCTAGCCTAGCTTTAGGCTAGCCTAGGCTTTTGATGCGCGCCGACCACAACACATTACAGCCTTTTATTGTAATGTTAAACATGAGAAATGATGTCAATTTTAAATTTTAGGTCATGTTTCTGACCTGACCTGTTAGCTAACATAACGTTAACTAAACTGAGACTGATCCATTTCTTTTGAATGTAATGTTTTTTTGTTCTCACTTGAACTAAAAACGTTTTTTTTGTTGTTTTTTTTTTTTTAACATGATTGCGTATTTTGACAATTTCAGTGTAAAAATGCGGGCCAGAACGTGGACGACACGTGACGAGGAGGTCAATCGGGACACGTTAGCATGCAACATGCACCTGGGTGGACTATTTACATGTTCTGTGCGACAGTCATGGAGTTGTTGAGGTCATCATTGTAGTCTAACAGCCAATGGGAAGCCCCGGTTGCATAGTCACGAGCGGCGGCGTTCCCGATTTTTACCGGGATTAGACAAAATAAAGGAGGCGGGGCTCGTGCTTGAGAGCGGGCGTTCTCATTGGCTGTTGCTTGCTTGCTGACTGAGTTGGTGAGGCTTTCCGTGATTTCCCAAACACGACATGGACGGGGGGGTCAGCGTGCGTACGAGCCCTTGGAGGGGAGGGAGGACTCGCCAGCCGTTCGGGAAGGACAACAAAGAAAAATGAACAAAAAAATACCTTTTTTTGTTGTTTTTTTTTTTTTTTTTTTTTTTTTACAAGCGAGTACAAAAGTCCGCCGCTTTCCGAACGCTAAATCTCACCGGCGTTCGCGCCGGCCGGCACCGCAGACATTCCAACATGGTCGCCCTCCCCAGTCGGGAAGCTCAGTCAAGGCACATTCAGGAATCCAGAAGAGAGTCTTTCCCGCCCCTTTAAACTGTCGACACGGTTGCCATGGAGACACGCCTCCAGTCTCAGCAGCACCAGCGCTAGGAAGTGAAAGCAGCGTCCCGGTGCGTCCATACGGCGTGTGTCCGCATCTGGATCATCCCCACAACCTTTTCACTTCAGTCCCGCTCACAACGTTCCCGCCCACGTCAAGTTGTGTTTGCAAATCAAATAAAAGCTTTCATTTTTGCTGACGTTAGAAAAAAGGTCCACAACGATCCGGAATTGGTCAAAATGCGTTTACATGAGCAGTATTCACATCGGCATGGGTCCGGATCCAAATCCAAAAAATGTCCCCGCTTAAATTGTTTTTTTTTTCCTCAAAAAAGGATCCAAATCCGAAGTCTGCACACACCAGATTGAGTCCAGATCCATTTGCATCTGCTTTGCTTTGCTTCATAAAAAAGGGACAAAGATGGAAATTCCAAATCCAGATCATGATCAAAAGTGAATCACACTACATCGACAAACCAGATTTGATCTGAATGTGTTTACGTTTTTTGGGGGGGCGTTAGTTATCGTTACAAAAATGATCCAGGTCTAAAATCCGGATCCAAATCCTGATCCTGTTGGTTCATACTGCAGCTACACACCAAATTTCATCCAAACCTGTTTCGTTATTTTATTTTGTTGAATTTATGTAAATCAAAAATAATCTGGATCCTGATTAAGCTACAAACCTGATTTGATCTAAATCTGTTCACGGTTTTGGGTCTTGTATGTTGTAACAAAAGTGATCCAGATCCAAATTCTCTGGATCCAGATCATAGTCAAAAGTGAATCCATACACACCACCTACTACTAACTACAAACCAGATTTGTTCTGAATGGGTTCATGTTTTTTGGGGAGTTACGTATCATTACACAAATGATCCAGGTCTAAAATCTGGATCCAAATCCTGATCCAGCTGGTTCATACTGCAGCTACACACCAAATTTCATCCAAACCTGTTCACAGTTTCTTTAAATTATGTCCGCAAGGAAACAAGGAACCTTAAGATACAATCCAGATTTGATCCTAATCTGTTCATGTTTTTGGGTCTTGTTACAAATCCAGATCACGGTCAAAAGTGAATCACTTTGTCTTTTGCCCACACGTACATTACAACACTACAAATGGAATTTAAATCCGTTTCACCGCATTTCTACTTGTGTTGGTGTTCCAAAAGTAATCCAGACTGAGATTTTGGACCTGCATACAGACCCTGATTAGATCAAAGCCAACACTTCACCAGAATTGGTTCACAACACAACAGAGTGTTGGGATAAAAATGATCCCGATCAAAAGCTATAAACTAGATCTCCACTAAATCCGTTCACATTTCTTGGACTTCTGTTGATCCAGATCCGAATGCGGTTTCCAGATGATGAATGAATTTGTCTTTGGGTCATACCGCAGCTCCATGTTTCCATCTAAACTACTTTTTGACTTTGCAAAAGTGATTCAAACCAGGTTAGATCGAAATCCGTTCATATTCATGTTTCACTGGATCCGAATCCAGTTCATGACAGCGCGGTCCTCAATTTGTCATCAAACTGAACTGAAACCTTTCATTTTTGAACTTGAAAAAGGGATCCAGATCCAGGTTGTGAGCCTGGATGAAGATCCCAACTGAGATAGAAAGTTGATCAAAGTCTGGGTTTTTTACTCCAATGAAGAGGAGCCCAATTCCAGATCCGGATCCGAAGTGAATCCTGATTTTAAAAGTAATCCAAAGAAAGGCGTGAGAGTCACGTGCCACATAGTGTAGGTTGACACGCACACGCACGCACGCACGCACGCACACACACTATAGCTTAGCTGGACTGTGTAGCAGATGTGATGAGAAATGTCTCCCTCTTGTGGTCAACACTTGTCATCGCGGGTTGTAAACGAGCAAAGCTTATCAAACTGTCAACATGTGAAGAAGGGTGTTGTTCTAAATAGGCTGTGCATATAACATACGTGTGTGTGTGTGTGTGTGTGTGTGTGAGAGAGAGAGAGAGGGGGAGCCTCATAACTCCCACATGTTGATTTTAACGGCTTTCCCAAAAGCGGAATAGTGCCATTTTGTTTGACTATCATTCAGCTTGTAAATCACCACCGGGGCGGCCCGGGCGTTTTTGTTTTGTTTTCTTAAAGAAAGCTGTCATCTAAGCGGGTAAACACCAGCGAAGAGAACAAAAGCGGTGAGCAGCTGCTGCTCCTCATAAGTATTCCCGTCACATGAGTAGTGTTCCCTTTTTAATTGCGTGTTTGCTGGGCTCGTTTGCGTGCTAATGTTGGCGTCTCTCATTTAGCGCGATAGCCTGGCGGGCTGGGAATTCCGAGGCCATGTTGGCGGATGAAATAATATTCAAAGGTCAGGACCTGTTACGGGTTATTTGGGGGGGTTTGTGCCTGCTTGTCCCCCACACTAAAACTACAACAGCACAGAGTAGAGTAGACCTCCACCAAGGCCAAAAACATTGTAAACATGGTCTTGTTCAATGTCAAAACATAAAAATGGGAAAGATTTAAAGGTGCAGCTCCCTCTGCTGGATGCACCAGTGGTGGATACTTAACCCTTGCAACCGGACGTACGGTTATTTGGCCGTGCGCCCCCCAGATCGCTGGAGAACGTAGCTGAGGTGGCCGTGAGGGAGTAACACCTCGACACGCACGGAGGACGTACATAACAGCTGCACTGGCCGTACTGATGACGCGTGTGGGGCATGGGTGCCACACAAGTGAAAGGTAGGAAAAAAAGGTCATTTTGCCCAAACCTGTCACCAGAAAAACGCACGAAGGACACACGTTGGGCGTACGGATGACGCACGAAGGCGTACAAAGTGCAACCTGATAAAGCGCCCGTAGAGCACGTCGTGCGTTTGTTGAGTTTTTTTTGCACGTGGACCGGTTGTAGGAGCCTGTCCGACAGGTCGTGACCTCGGCTTAAAGGGATGGTTGGGATTTGTTGACATGAAGTTGTATGACACCCCCATCAGCAGTGGACCACACCAACACTGACTTACCCCCCACTTGGTTTCCTAAGTCCAGTTCTGGTTGAATTTCGCTGATGAAGAACGTAGTTCCAGGTAGTCGCTGGGTTTACACGACTACGTTCTTCATCACCGAAACCCGACCAGAACTGGACTCAGGGGACCAAGTGGGGAGTAAGTCAGTGTTGGTGTGGTCCACTGCTGATGGGGGTGTCATACAACTTCATGTTAAAAAATTCCAACCATCCCTTGAAGAAAGGAAGGGGTGGGCAATACTACCACGATCAACGAAAAGGAAAATGAACGCTCATTTCAAAATATTTGCAATCAAATCTTTTTTGAGTGTTCTGAACTCAAAATGGTTTGTTGGCTGTTACTTTCATGTTTTGCTTACAAAACCACGCATGGGCGAGTGAGAGAAAGTTAGCGGTCGACGTCAGGATCAGAATCGGATCGGACTAGTTGGTGGCGATGGGCGGGGCCTTAAAAGGCGGACGGGAAACCAAACTTTTCCACCGTGGCTGAGTTTCAGCCAGGAAGCCTTACAGGCACAGACGAGAACGGTGAGCGTGAAGGAGGAGCAAAACGAAAGCCATGAAATAAAAGTCAATCAAGATTGATAAGGTTTGTTTTTGTGTTGAGTTGAAAGTTTTTGTTCTTTACGGACATATGGACGTGCCAACAACCGGAACGTTTCTTTTTGTTCATTGCCAACAAAACCATACGGGAGAAGCACAATGATTCTTTTTGTGGTTTTCTGTTGTTCTTTGACGGAAGCGACGTTAAGGCCGAAGCACCAAAAGCGTGACAGGTGGCGCCACCTGTCACGCTTAATTCACAAGCAAACTACTTCAACATCAAAGCAACACTTTTGTGGCGTAACAGAGAATAAATGCCAAAAAAGGATCAAATACGCAGGAAAAAAGATACATCGCTACGTGTTAAGCCGCATATGAAATAAAACCTGTAAACTTTTTTTTGGCTTTAACGATGTTGTTTTCCGCCTTTGAGTCAACTAGCGAAAAAAACCAAACCAAATATGAGTTTAACATTCAAAAACCAAAACACACAGTGACCTAATCAAGTGCTTTTTCCAGCGTGCTAACCTCCTGTGATGTCACATGACTGCCTGCCTGTTCATCTGTAACACGGGAGTGCTCCGATAAGTGCTTCTCTTTTGGTTTTCGGCCCTCCTCCTTTGGTTGCATCGCTAGCACTAAAAAGTGTAAATAAAAACTAATTTTGCTTCCTTCGGGAAGAGGAGGAGGCCAAGGTGTGAGGTGGGGGGGCCTTAGGGTGGTGGGTGCTTCTTTTTCTTTACCTTTCTTGCACTCAGGAGGTTTTTCTCCGCCCCCTAGTTAAACAGTCTTGGTTTGACCAAAACAGGAGAAGAAGCGTAAACATGGCACCGTA
The DNA here is from genome assembly GCF_027744805.1 of Dunckerocampus dactyliophorus. Taxonomy (NCBI): domain Eukaryota; kingdom Metazoa; phylum Chordata; class Actinopteri; order Syngnathiformes; family Syngnathidae; genus Dunckerocampus; species Dunckerocampus dactyliophorus. Next base: position 18,408,426 of record NC_072838.1, on the reverse strand, counting down.
ACACAAAAACAGGATAAAAGAGCTTTTGGTTGCGACTGGAGGGAAAAGTCCACAATGAGCTGCTGGTTTCTGCTGTCGTTTGCGTCCCGATGCCTGATAAAAGCAAACCAAAACAAAAAAGAGATTCCTGTTCCCAAATCGGTGGAGTGTTCCCTCGGGGCTCCGGTGCACCGGCTCGGACAGGACGTGATGCCGGCGCACCTCCTCGGGAGAAGTCCTCAAAAGACGAGATGAAGAGGAAGTTCTTCCACAAAACGTCTTCTTCTGGACAGAAAAAAAAGTTGTCTTTGTTGCCAAAACAAGAAGTGTTTTCAGTCTTTTTGGACCCTCCGCTCGTTGGTGTTAAAACAACTTTACAAAACACTGACAGATGCAACACAGACAAAGAAAGACAAAAATACAGAGTTTAGCTGCACTGGGTTTTCCCAAAAGCGGGAATGAAAGAGATGGCGAGGCAAGGCGGGGGAACTTCCTCGCTCCCTCCACCGACTGCTGGAATGGATCTGCTTGCTGAGCTGCAAGGGGGCGGAGCCAGAGCTTGACGGACAGATTTGCGATTTCTGAGCTGAAGAGAATGCATGCAAAACGAGGCTCCCCCCCCACCTTCCGCGCATTAAAATGACAGCGAGGCGCGACGCGTGCGAGACGTCGGTCCTCAGTCGGTGAATCTCTGGCAGGCCTTCTTCCAGCGGCAGGCGGTGCACCACATGTCGCGGTTCTCCATCCCGTACACTTTGCGGCACTTCTTGCCTTCGCCGCGCACTTTACGGCTGCGGGGGGGGGGAGAAAACAATACAAAGTTAGACGGGTGTTTTAGCGTGTTCCCAAAAGACGGGGCAGGGGCAGTACCTGAGGGCTGTGGTGGCTCTGGGCGGGGACGAGAGGACGGCGATGGTCTGGGAACGCTGCTCAGCGAAGCCATGACTCTTACTGGGAGATACCTGAATGGAAAGGTCACATCTTATTGTATTTAAAATATATATTTTAAGGTGCATTTAAGTTATTTATTCAATTATATTAGTTTTACTTTTATTTACAATATTTTTTATTATGTGACACCATGTATTATCATTTTTTATTTGATATTTATATGTATGTATGATACATATTTTTTTATATATTTTGTATTAGTTTTATTATTTATAATATTTTTTTATTATGCCACTACATTTATTATTATCATTATTTATTTTATATACATATGTACTAATATATATATATAATTTTTAAATATATTATCTATGATATTAGTTTTATTATTATTTACAATATTTTTATTATGCAAATGGTAATATTATGTAAATTCTTGTTTTAATTTAGCAAATATGCATCCTTGCCTTCTCAAGCTGCTTGTGTTGTAGTCGCGTGTGCATGTGTGTGTGTGTGTGTGTGTGTGTGTGTGTGCGTGCATATGCATGTGCGTGTGTCCTCACCGTGTTGCCTGTGAAGGTGACAGGTGGCGATTGCCAGGAGATGCTAAAGGTGGAGCTGTTGGTGGGAGTGAAGCTGTTGGAGGCGGAGCCAGCTGAGTTGCTGCCGTTGGACGGAATGGACACTGGGGCCGTGGCCTGAGGGTGGAGGTCAGATGGTCAAAAGGGGCCGTACATGGTAAAGGACGGGGTGTGGAGAGCGTGGGCTCACCTGGTAGGCGTGGTCCGTGTGGATGAGGTAGAGCGCGCTGGGCGCAGAGCGGCTGAGTGGCGTGGCGCTGCCGACGTGAGGCTCCTTGGTGTCGCAGGGCGGCGGCGGCGGGAGCGGCGGCCTGTGGGAGTCGGCCGGCTGGCTGAGAGCCGGGGTCAAAGGCGGGACCGGGGAGAGGACGGAGGGTGAGACGGGGGACAGGCTGCTCAGGCCCTCGGCCACCGAGTCGGTGTTGAGCTTGATCTCCGTGTAGTAGAAGTCCTCCTCACCGTCGCTGCAGTCTGAGTCGCAGTTACGCCTAAGCAGCAAGTCAGGGTTAAAACATGCGTGTGCTTGTGTGTGTGTGTGTGTGTGTGTGTGTGTGTCGTACCCCAAGTGGATGGTGCGGATGTGCCTCTGGATGCCAGCGGAGGTGCTCAGCACTTTGCCACAGTTCTTCCACAGGCACTTGAACATCACCTTCATGGAGTTCTGCAGAAGGCATGAAATGTCATTACAGCGTCCATCAGGAGGGAGATGATGTTTTCCATGATTGCACTCCTCCCGCGCTCCTCTCAAACCACTGAGGAGGCTCATTTAATTTTGACAAAATGTTTTGTCTCCTCTCAAAAAAACAAGCCAACAATGATGTGCCCTGGTGCTTTTCACAGGTAATTAAATAGGGAAAGTGTTAGCATGTCATTCCAAGCATCGTAACGTGGACGTGGATCTTTGTTCTCCTTTTCCAGCCTTGCTCGCTCCACACACGTCTGCCCTGCTGTGTGTTAACAGCGTGTTTATGCTGCCCATGCAACATGAACGCATGGCGGGATGACGGCAACGGAGGAAAACCAGCATCACTGATAAGGAGGGGGGGTGACACCGGGCGGAGGTTGTGATGAGATGTCGGTGGAGTGCAGACCTGAGTGTGTGTGTGTTTATAACAAAAACGTCACGGGAGTACATTGCTGCACATTAGGGGTGCTCTGAGCGATCGGCCACCGATCAGTACTGGACGGTTTCCATGAAAAGGCAAGTATTGGCATAAACAGTACTTGCTTTGCACTGCAGCGTCCAGCCTGAAGCGGCCGTCTCCCGCCCACTTTCTCTTCACAAAGCCAAAACAAGCATGCCTGCCGTGTGGGACTTCCTGTTGTTGTGTGTTGTTGGTGCCTTAAAAAGCTTTAGTTTGGTGCGGCATTTGGGCGACGGGTACTTGGCAGGGTGTGCTGAGTTTTCGCGGCTCGTGATGTGATCATCGGTCAGGCGCGGCCAATTAGACAAAACGCGGGACAGGAGCCCGTGTGTGCGTTGCAGTCGGACAGCCCAAAAAGTGGTTGGATTCGTCGGACCGGATGGCCGGCCGTCGGCCTGGGGTCCTGCTGGAGTGCCATCAAGCTGCTCGCCCATCCCAAGTTTCCTGAAAGAAGGCGCCTGATCCTCAAAGTTTCACCATGTTTATAAAGCATTAAAATATTGGTTTCAAATATGAACCCCCTTATTTTTTTAAATAAATGTATTAGTACTATGCATTTATTTATAGGTATACTTTGATCTACTTTTCTTTCGTCATAATCATTTTTATTTTAACAATTTCATCATTTTTTTGTCACATTTTTTCATTGGCCGAGGGAAATGGTGGTGCTGGTGGGCGGTGGAATCAGTCCGGATGGGTCGCAGAAAGTGAGTCATAAATGAAACTGAAAAGTGTATGTATGTATGTATGTATGTACTTTATTTATCCCACAGCGGGGAAATTTACTTGTTACAGCAGCAAGCAAGATACGCAAGTAAAGAATACATAGTGACTACAACATGGTTCAGGTGGTGCAGGTGTTGTAGAGCCTGACAGCGGTCGGTATGAAGGACCTGCAGAACCTCTCCTTCTTACACCGTGGGTGTAATATATTACCCACACCTGGCTTGTTGTTTTTATTTTGGAAGTAACATTTTTGGCAATATCGACATTTTTTCCATCTTCCTCCTCAATATACTGTATATGGTACTCTTGGCCCAGTTCAAAATATTTCATTTTGTGGTCTCATTTACAGCAGGGTGTACCCCGCCCACCACGCCCAAAGTCAGCTGGGATAGGCTCCAGCATACCCCCGCCACCCAAATGAGGATAAGCGGCATAGAAAACAGATGCATTATTTGTATGCATGCATTTATCATGTTCCTCCTCATTCTTGTAATAAGATACATTCACGAATTCGTCTAATTGCACTTTTAATTTTGTGTATTGTTTCAAAAGATGAGTTTTAACGTCAATAAAAGTGTGTCGTGACTAAATGACCATTGCAGATATTTAGGAACCCCTGGTTTACATAACAATGAAACATTGCCCGCCTTGTTTAAACTGAAAGGCAGGACAAAAGGACATGGACCGGCTGTTTAGACAGCAGGCCAGTTGGGTTAGAATAACCTGCACCCTCTGGTGGTTGCTACCAAGTTGTGCAATGGTCCACCTCCACACAAAGTAAGTGATACCAAAGGCAAGATGGATGACATATCACATTAGTGATATCTAAAGCTACTGTATGTATACTAGCATGTGTGAGTATCCCCCCCACCTTGCGCTTGCGTGGTATGGGCTCGTCGAAGAGCAGGCTGCTGCCATCCTGCTCGTCTAGGCTAGGGTCCTCGGGCCCGGCGGGGCCGGCCCCCACGCCGCCCAGGCTGGGCATGCGGAAGGGCTTGAAGCTGTCGGCCGAGAGCGGCGGGGAGGGCGTGGACGGGTTGGACTGGTCGCTGGGGGCCGACCAGCTCCAGTAGCCCCCCGATGAGCTGTTGCTGGACGGGGTGAAGGGTCCTGCCGAGCCGTTCTCCTTCCAGGAGCCACTCAGGGCCTCTTGAAGGAAAACATTCATGGTGGGAAAGTCAATTAAATTCACACAAGTTTATTTGCACTTCACACAAAGGCACCGCTGTGTGTGTACAAAAGGAAAAGAAATGTGAGGCGAGACTTTTTCAAGGTCTTTCTTGTTTCAGATCAAAGACGTGCTTCTTTTCAATATCTGCTCAATAAAAGAACCTTGTGACAGAAACTCTCCCAACAAGAAGTTGGACTATTATAAAGAAATGGGAAGAAACAGCAAGAACAAAGGGGGACTGAGTGGGAAGAATAAGGCGTACGTAGCCGTCAACAACATTGGTCTCACTGTACCGGAGTTGAATACTGCACAGGGGACACTCAGTGGGTGCTGCTGTTGCTCAGTGGGTGCTGCTGTTTTGGTTAGCAACAACCTTTTAATGTCCGTGTCACCAACTGAGATGGAGTTACCATAAATGTGTTTATGCAGTATACTGCATACATTCACGACACCGATGATTCAAGTGATGCTCACCGCTGACTTTGACGGGCGGGCTCCTGACCAGCGGGCTGGTGGACAGGCTGGTCAGCACCATGGCGGCCGTCACCTTGTCCATGTCTACTTCCTCCTCCGACCGCCTCATCAAACAAAGAAAAATATACAATAAAAGTTAGCCTCTTCTGCTGCAGGTCCCATGGCATAAACAAACCACTTTTTGGTTTATAAAAGCAATTGATGTGCTTACTAAAGCCTGTACAACACACGGCTTTGTCTCTTCTAATTAACGTGCGTCCAGAGCTCATTAAAAGACGGGACGCCTTAATCCTCACCCGTGGATTCTTCAGAGAGGGTGAGCATCCCTGTCATCTACAAGAAACCTGACGGAAGACCTACGGTGCATGCCGACATTATTAGCCTTGTGTGTTCGTGTGCGTGGGTTAATGTGTGTTCTGCGAGCGAGGCATCAAAGTCAGTCCTAATGCGAAGATGATGAAATCGCCTGCCGGTTTTGGGAGGGGGAAATAAGCAAAAAAAAAAAAAAAAAAAAGCTCAGAGATGAAATAGTTGGAGATGTTGTGTTGTAATCGCTATAGATACTGCACAGGCGATGCCTTACTTGCTACACTGAGGAACATGACATGATTTATGTTTGCGCAATTCAACACGTCCACGTGTTTATATTTGGTCACTTCCTGTGTTTAGCTGTCACAGTTTTCTAATTAGCAGAGAAAAGAAGGGAGATTGTGTAGCGTATTGAGGGACGCAAGTAAGAAAAAAAAGACTGAGGGGGAAAAAGTGTTGAAAGAATAAACAATAAAATAATCAAAATGAGTGTAGCTCGTGCAGTGATCAAAGGAAAAGTGCTAAAAAATTAAATAAAATACAATAAAAATAAACAAATACAATAAAAATAAAAATGGTTGTGGAAAAAGTACATGCAAATACAACAAGAAAAGTTTGAATCTTATAGAAAATGAAAAAAATAGAATGTGTCGAGAGCTGATCGATCACTTTGGGGAATATTGTTGAAAGTGGCATACAAGCATCTGCTGTTGACCTGAAGAATCCATCATTTATTGTTCGATTGTACGTTGTTGCTGTATTGTTCCTGCATGTAGTAAAACGCTGGCTTAGTCACACATGACAAATGAATGTCTGCGGACGGCAACTGCGGTTGTGGTTGCAAAACAACTGTCAAGCTTTTTTTCCTCTTTAAATCCGAGGTGTCCAAAATGCGGCCCATCAATGCATCCTGCGGCTGTTTAAAAAAACTCAACAGCGGCAAAAATGGGGGGGGGGGGGGGTTATTTTACAAGAATAAAGTTAAAATATGAAGAGAAAAAACATGTAATCTCGTGGTAAAGGAAAAATAATGTAATTTAGTAGCATACGGTTGAAATACTAAAGAAAGACGCTTTTTTTGTTAAAGTCGCCGTATTACAGGAAACAAGCAAAACAATGAATAACGTGATCATTTTTAGAGAATTAGGTTGCAGAAAAAGTTATAATGTTACAAGAACAAAGTCAAAATATCATGTGAATAAAATCATACTTTACATTTACAAGAAGAAAGTTGAAATAGTTGGGAAAAAAAACCAGCAGAAATGAAAAACACAGTTGTAATTTTATGAGAATAAATTCCAAATATGAAGGAAAAAAGTAGTTTTCTAACGAGGAAAAAAGCTGCAATTATTAAACTTGTAAAATATTACGAGGAATAATAATCATCTTCATCTAGTGGCATAGAGTTGAAGTATTAAAGAAAAACGTTAAAAAAAAAAAAAAGCAAATTCATAATATGTGAAACAAACACGATAAAGTTGTTAGTTAATTTTTGGAAAATTGGGTCGGGGAAAAAGTTATAATATTATGGGAATAAAGTCAAAATATTATGTGAATAAAGTCATACTTATGAGAAGAACATTTACAAGAAGAAAGTTGAAATAGTTGCAAAAGAAAAAAGCCCCACGAGAGCAGAAATGAAAAAGACATTTGTAACTTTACGAGAATAAAGTCACAATATTGAAAAAAAAGGTTGTATTCTAACGAGATTTTACAAGATTGAAAGTGAAGTCATTTTAGTAGCGCAGAGTTAAAATATTAAAGAAAAATAGTTTAGAAAAAAGTGGGGAAACAAGCCAAACTGAAGTTCATATGCTTTTTGTCTTGAAATACATACGGTATAACTCCTCCTTCGCTTGCATCCTGTCATTTTTCAGTATGTGGCCTTGGGTGCAAAAGGTTTGGGCAGCCCCGCTTTAAATGCTTGCATTGTGTACACAATCTAATCTGATGCGCAGTCAGGAATGTGGCCGTCAAAGACTAAAGGATTCAACAGGTGGAGGAGAGGCAGTGGGAAAAAAAAAGGTAGGAGGACAAAAGAAAACACCTTTAGTGTACACTTGACTGCTTTTATTTTATAGGAGGGGAAGGAATGCGGTCAATGCCTGGACTGAAAAAAGTCCAGGTCAGTCCTGGCCAAGAGTTTGGATGAGAAGGAAAGGAGGTAGGAGAGGAGATGCTAACAAAGCCAGCAGGCTCCATTAGCCCACATCTAATTTATGAAGCATTCCTCTGTTGAATATGATGTCATTACAGCCTCCTCATAAATCAAACAAACAGCTTGTGCACTTTTACCCATAACCCCCTCCTGCTGTGTTATGGTGTCATAAAAAAAAAACAACTTCCTGGTAACCTTGGGAGGCTGTGGTGGATTTCCATGGCAACCAGATAGATCCATAATCGTGCTTTGGCAGAAAAAGTACATGTAAATCTTGGGGAAACACATTAGAGGCGCAATAATTAAGACGGTGATGTACGAGCGGCAGTGGGAAGGCGACGCTGGCTCGTCATTAGGGCGAGTAGGTTGGCGTCCAAGCGCGTATTATGTGCGTAATTAACACCAGGCCGTTCAAACGCTCTTGAGACTTGGTGGGACGGCTAATGGATCAGTCAGTCAGCTCTGAGAAATGGCTTTCATATGTCTTTCCGTCGAACCATCCTGGCTAAACTGGCAATAAGACATCATGTGACCCCCACGAGGCTTTCCTAAAAAGGAACACGATCAGCAGCAGCAGCAATCAGCTTGTTTACAGCAACAAAGCGCGTTTAACAGAAGAAGATGCGTGTGCTTTCATGATCTTACCTTCGGGGGGCCAAACATAGCACAGTGCATGCCACTGATGTACTCTATATGATGAATGCCTTGAAATGCAGCCGATAAAGCGTTTTAATTGATGTGCAGTACATACTGTACATCCACTGGGTCGCATCAATACACTAAACAGTTGATTTACTTCTGGCTTTTGTCATCTTGCCACATTTTTCATAGACGTATTTATTTACACAGCTGACAAGACGGCCATCTGCCTCGACTAGCCAAGGGGTTTAGAGTTGATACAATTCATCGCTAACTGCCAAATAAATGGGACTGTTGCTGTGTTTCCTGATAGTTCGCAAGACAAATGAGACTCCAGTTATGCCTACTTCCGGAGGGAGGGGGCGTCAACTAAAATGTAGCCAGTATGAAAACAATTAGGAATAAAAATGTCATTAAAAGTAATTCAATATTATGTATATGCTGGGGCCGCACGATGGAGGTGGCACGATGGTGGTTAGCATGTTGGCCACACAGTCAGGAGATTGGGAAGACCTGGGTTTGAATCTCTGTTGGGCATCATGTTCTCCTCGTGCATGCGTGGGCTTCCTCCCACATTCCAAAAACATGCAAGTCAGGTTAATTAGTGACTCTAAATTGTCCGTAGGTGTGAATGTGAGTGTGAATGCTTGTTTGTCTGTATGTGCCCTGCCATTGGCTGGCCACCAGTCCGGGGCGTACCCCGCCTCTGGCCCAACGTCAGCTGGGATAGGTTCCAGCATAAAAAATTCGCTTATCACGGTCAGGTTTGGAGCCACTTAACGAGGGACAAACGTACAATAAAACAAAGTGCTTTTGAACACGGCATGATAAAGTACCTGAAAATGAAAAGAATATATATACTGTTTATATTATTATGATTATATTTATAGTTATTGCCTTCTTTCTTGAGGGTAAGGTAACAATCTCTGCAAATAAATACCTAACGTGTGTGACGCCGAGTAATGCTGAAACCTTTACCACGGTCACACATGCTGCTCATACACTTAAAAGCATTACTACGGTTCTGGATGGGAGGAAGGTGTGTGCTGCTACTTTGGTCAGGGAGGGGGGGACCGACAGTGTCCAGTTTCAAGTAAAACACATGCGGCTAGAAAAGACAATAACAAGAGTTAAAGTTACTGGTTGAAGGGATCCAGTGAAATATGGTTGTCTTTGTTGAAGACACAAAATCCACTTCTCGGTCCCCTACATGGTCACCACCAAGTAAGTCATTTGGGACTTCATGATGCACGTTCCCGACATCTGGATTGAACTGAGTTATAAACAACATAAAACAAGATATGAGGGAAGCAATGCGGGAAGCTGCAATATAAACACTTTCAATACTTAATGCAGAGATGTGATGCAATGATGATATTAGCAGGCATAAATCAGCTTCTCAAGCTTTTGTTCTGTCATTGTAGGGGTGTCACGAGACACCTAACTCACGAGACGAGGTGATGCACGAGCTTGGGTCCACAAGAACGAGGCGAGACTTTAACGCTAATTTTAAGGAAAGCACAATCAAAAAATACGACTGGACAAACGAACTTTTTTATTTAACGTCAACAAACATTGTTGGTGTGTTTTTAAGTGTTTATTGTCCCACAAATTGATGCTCAAAGATATCATTGTCAACATTTTTGAGACCAAATAAACCATTGCTATGATAATATATAATAATAATAATAATCTTGTCTACTTGTCCTTGTCTATTTATGTAAGAGCTGCCCAGCTCTCCTTTGATAGTTACATACATATAATTAAAGACAAATCTTTCCATTTTTATTGGTCATTAGTATCAACATTTTTGCTTTTTTTCAAGTTACATTATGCCTTTTTGCTCTATTTTCCACTTTTGCTGGGTTATTGTTTATTTCTGCAATGAGCCACGTTCCACAGATGGCCCCTGCACCACACTTTGGACACCCATGCGTGTTTTGCCAGGAAGGCGAGTGTGTCCAAGCTCTGCCTTCTTGGTGCTGTTGGTCAAGGTTGTGGAACACTTATGTGCGCACCCTTATTCACAAAATATATTGACCATGGCGCTAAATACGGAACCGCTGATCGCCGGTACTTGAAAGCTGGCACTGAGCCAAATGCAATTAGTGTCAAAAGAACCACTCGGTGTCACATGAGATCTCGCGACACCCCTTGTCAGTGTGTCTACCTGCCATATCTCCCCGTCCATTCTCTGCCGTGTGAGGCAGCAAAAACAGTCTCTGCCTTGGGAATTCTGCAACAACTCTAAAATTGTATTCCAGTTATGAAATTCTATAATGAGTCAAGCAGAACATTGTTTGCATATTTGGTCAAACTGAGCGACGCTGGAAGACTAGTGGCAAACATTATCACAACAACAAGCGAACAAAATGATCCTTCCTGAGTAGACGTTTTGCCAGTTTTTGCCTGGGACTAAATGGACGCGGGGCGGGGGTCAGTCTTGGTGCACACAAACAGGCCTAAAATGTCCAGGCGTCTTTACTTTCTGAGTCACCCCACAGTGATCAATCATTCCTAATGAAGGTGGATGAACCGAACGGTGCGGTGGACTGTAGCAATTCCTCCCGAACTCCTCCCAAAGTCCTGAAACACGGACCGCCGCTGCCAAGCACACACCTCACTCCTACGCTGTCTCGTCCATCCTCTTTATCCTCGTCCCCCCTTCAGCCCTGGACTGTCCTCCCAGTTGTTAACTTTTCTCTCCCACACGGTGAGGTTCTTCGTGTTATGCTTGTGGGGGGAAAATATGTGAGCGAGAAAGATGTGCAGAGTGTGTGTTTGGATTGGCCCGTCACTGTGATATTGAATAGCAAGGGGAGGTCTCACTCGTTTATTATAGCCACTGGACTATGACGCCTATTTCCTCCGCTATAAGTCTCCTCCTATAAATCATCTTCGCCGCCGTCTTATCTCATCTCTGCCCCCGCTCAGCACATCAAAAGTAATCTGCATGAAGGACTCTGCTGCTGTTGATTGACAGGTGGAATCCTCCTTGACCTTCTTCTGTGCATGTCATTAGGGCTCTCGTACGGATATGAAGCTGCCTTTGTCATAGCTGCGTATAGGATACGTCAAAGTTGTTCCATTTCCTGTGAGGAGACTAAAGTGTACGTGTGCCTTGTGATAAACATGAGGGTGCATGCCAGGTTTAGACAGGTGCTGCCAGCAGCTGCATAACTGCAAAAGCCCATCACATGAGCACAAGAGCATTCAGTTGTTTGGCAACCAGGAGCTTAAGTGCACATAGAGAGGATGGTCTTAAAAATAATCTTGCTTTTGCACTCATCTGTTGATTTTATTGGCCCAGTTTTTCTTTCTCCAAAGCACATTGGCATAACTTAATAGCAGAGATTGGGAACATGGACTACTATGTGTTTCTTTGAAGGGGATGTTTACGTAAGCTTCTAGTATTGCTCCTTTCTCGCTAACTCAGGGTTTTTTTCAGTTTGGAAACACGATTAAAAACTACCGGATTTAGGAAGAATCCCAAGAATTTGGGGATGTTTTATTTAATGATTTGGATCAGTGTCACCCTTAGGTACACACACGTCATCATCCCCATCATAGCAACATATGCACTGGCCTGGAGCCACGGGTAGCGTTCCCATCCTGCATACATGGATGCATTCGATGTAACTCGAGCTGTACCATCACCCCGATTGGAGCGGCAACCACCGGCATTTCTCATCCATAGACTCCAGTCAGGAACCCGGCCCGAAGAAATAAAACTAAAAATTAACGTCAAGACCTCAGATATACACTGTATAAGGGCAAGTTAATGGGACTTAGTATTGAACCCTGTGGCACCCCGTTTCTGATGCTTCAAGCTCTCTTCAAGCATACTCCTATGACAACAATGTTTAAAACGTAACATTTTCCAGACGTTGTGAGAAACCTCTACTAGTAGTCCATTGGAAAACATACTGTATAGTGTATACTCCGCTCTAGTGAGAGCAACAGGGTGTGGCGCACATTAGCTGGGCACCAGGCCAAAGACCCTGTAATCAAGTGTGTGCGTGTGTGTGTGTGTGTGTGTGTGTGCGTGCGTGCGTGCGGCTTCCTTATAGCAACTTCTGCCAACAGGCCACTATTGCCGACCAGCAGCTACAGCAAAACAAGTCTCCAGAATGTGCATCACAGGCACAATTTGCCTTTGCTTGTGTGCAAACAATGTAATTGTGTAGCACATTCGGTATTAAGTAGTTTGTTAGGTTTAGGTCAGCTTATTTTGCAAGCAAAAATATTGGAAACCGCAAACTACAACCTCAATTACAAACATATTAGTGTAAATTATTATAATTATAAATATAGTAAACATATTACACACTGATATATTTCTAAGTATATTTTCTCTGTTTGTAGTAGGAGGTAGATCTTTGGGACTTGGTCAGTTTAAAAGTGCGAGCACCCCTGCTGCTGTACATAATGAGTGTATTTGTCAACACTTCCCATTTGTTTTACATGCACTTGTGCTTATAGTGCACATAAAAACGTTCATGACACTGTGACCCAGTTGTGAGAACAGACCACTTGGAAGAAAATAGAATGCCTTTATTGTTATTGTAACAGGTACAACTAAATTGAAACTCCTTACACTACAGCATAAATATGTCACAATAAATGCATATAGTGTGAAAGATTGGTGCATGCAAAACTGGAATCGTACGCTAGTATGTGTTGAAAAGAAGTGACAGGGCCCGTGGAAGAGTGTGTGGGTGTCAGGCTGATGTACTGTATATATGTCCTTATTTTTATATTTCCGTAACCCCCTTGAGCCAGCCAGATAAGGGGGGCAATGATCATCTCCTCTCTTCGCAGCGCTATACCTTGAAATGATTGACACACACACACTTCAGTAGTGTGCCCTACATTTCCACTATGGTTGGGGTGCATCCATGCTACATCCTATGGGGGCAAATAGACGCGTGGATGTCATATATGTACGATGTTGGAAGTCCTACTTGGGTTCTTGCCTCTGGCATAACCACACATACAAACACACACACATCATTTCTCTTTGTCCTCTAGAGCAGCAGGTGAGGAGGAAAAACATGCCAGTGATGGTGAAAGATGACAGAAAGTGAGAAGGACAACGTCTCTTGTCGTGACGTCTCCGGAGGTAAAGCAATTCTATTACACATTGATTCAGGTCGATCCAAAACTGTCAAAAGTGCTCGCAGGGGGTAGCAGTGCCACTGTAGCGTCCATAAAGCTTCACCTTATGTGTTGGTATTTAACTGGAGGTCCATGTTGGGCTGCTGTGCTTTATGTGTCATTACGTGCATTGAGGGGTACGAACAAAGGCGGCGTCAACTAGAGTCATGACGACCTTTAGTGGAGGATAGCTGGTAAATAAAGCCCACCCCCCTCCTCCTGTCTTCCTTCTCACCCATTGCCTCCTATATATCTCCCCACCCTTCTTCCATCTAATGCCGTAAACTCTCCCCCATTTAGGATGGGCACGCTCGATCCATATGATGCGGCGGCGAGCGAAACAAAGGGAAGAGGCTCACTGAAGCGAGCAAATGAGGAGGCTAAACACGTGCGGCTTGGGAAGTAAATATGAGGGGAAGTCAACCCCCCCCCCCCGCTCTCTTTCACTTTCTCACCTGCCGCTTTGATAGTAGCTTGAGGAATGTCACGAGTTTGACGCTGCTGATCAAAAACATCTTCATTTGACAAGGGCTTAATGAACTCATCCCACCAAACCGAGCTTATATTCTTAAAGAAACAGCAGGCAGCTCTTGAAAGTGGAAAAGTATTGTGTAAATCTACGTTTACAATTATCAGGCCAATATGAGGGAATTATGACCATAATTACAATAAATGGATAACTTAAAAAAAACTCACTCCACTGAGGCGAGATTACCTGTACTGTGCAGGTGAGCAAATCAAGTGCTCCTTTTTCCTCCTGCCTGTGACATTAACAACCTGTCGTAACGTCCCTGAGCTCACTTGCAAACAAACACTTCACTTTCCGAGGAAGACATTCCGTGTGCTACTTGCACCAAATGCTCTGCAATGAGGGCGAAAAACCCCGTCGAGCACGCAAAAAAACCTTACCAGCCACCTGAAAAGCCAGCGGCGTGGTGTTTGAAAAGTGCAAACGGTTTGCCAGAGGCCTCCATAAGCGGCACACCGGCTGTTCGGAGCGTGTGCCCGAATACAGTGTGCCTTGCTGGGCCACAGCAGGTGGCTCCTCCATCTCTATACTCTGGTTCTCCTGATAGTAGTGATGTGGTAGTAGTGATGTCATCATATTTCATTAATTAACAAAACCTAATTTGTTCCAGTCCTTCTTACCGCCAGGTGTACACAAACTACACTTACATTTAAAAGTAGATATCGTTATATCGTCGATATAAGTTATCGGTACCACATTGGTCCTGAGAAGCACAAAGTTATCGGCATCGGTTTGAAAAAGAAGGTATTGTGCATCTCTTCCACACATGTTGTAATGTGCACGCCAGGCGAGCAGCTGGTGACGAAAACACCACGCGCATTTGCTACTTGTTAATTCTGAAATGTGCTATTTTGAAACTTGAATAATGATTTGGAGTGCATAATAAAATAACCACGGCAGGTAGCTGCTGGAAAACAGATAGCAGATAGCTTCATGGTTACGCTAAAAGAACTACAGTTCTTATGATGCTGACAGTGCGGAAGCAGGAAGTAGGTCCGAATTAGATTCTACTGTTATATGTTTTGATAGTCATACATAGCGATCGTGTTCTGATCTGACAAATCTTAAGTAACTTTGATCAAACGTAGACTTACTACAGCTTCTGCTTGGACATTTAGCACAGCGGCAGCTGCTGAACTCTGAGTGCAGGTAAGATTGCAAGGGTTATATAAAGAATGTGCGGTTCCAATCCTGCATTTACATGTATTATTGACTGACTGACTTCTGGCTGCCCTCTTCCCACAAGGTAGCTTTTCTCTAGACGATGGCCCTGACCACTCCAGGGTGTACCCCGCCTGTCGCCCAAAGTCAGCTGGGATCGGCTCCAGCATGCCCCCGTGACCCTAATGAGGAGAAGTGGCATAGAAAATGGATGGATGGATAGACGATGTGATTAGTGAATGTCTGCACTGGATGTCTAACAGGCGGCGTTTTTAGCATTTACATGGACGACAGTGTCGTATTGAACAGCCTCCATGTTGAGACCCATTGCCAAATGTTTACATTTATACTGCCATGCAAACAAAGGGCCAGTGATGATCCACATTCAGTTACAAACAGTGTTGTGCAAACAGCCCCGAGACTGGATCGCCCCCTTGGACATTTGCATGACCGATATGCAAACATTCACTTTGCAATTACTTACTGGTTTATTAGGACATCCGGGAGGTTAATTAAAAGCCTTATCCCTTCATTCCCACATTTCTCCAATTTTGCACTTCAGCGATGAGGGGGTGTGACCTTTAACCTCATCCGCATTACAGTGTTTAGTAGTGGTAATGGGGGCAGAGCAGCTCTAGAGCACCCCCCTACCTTCTTGCCGTTAGCCCCCGGATGCACACAACCTACCGATAAAGGCCATAAAACACACACACACACACACACACACACACACACGTTCTTTTATCACTGCCATGCTCAATTTTAAACACCTCGGCTGTAAGTCAAGCGGACCGACGCACACAGACACCCGCACACCTAAAGCCACTCATCTCCCAGGAGGATGATACACACACTGGAGAAGGAGGAGGAAGGGGGCATCTTTCCCAATTACACTTCCTGGTGTGTGTGTGTGTGTTTGCTGAAGGTGCTCACAAAAGCCCCTGGAGATGGAGCTGATGGAGGGCATTATAATAAAGAGCCTATCAGCAGCTCCGATCGCCTCACGCAGCCTCCAGGCAGGACAAAGGATCGGTCACCACTTCAACATTTACCTAAAGGCCTTTGACTTACACCCCCTCCCACTCCCTGCTCACCCTCTTTCCCCCTCAATCTCTCTTTGTCTTGCTTCTTCTTGTTTATGTGCCACTGTTAACCTTTACTTAGCCCTAAAAGGTAGACAACACTTGGGACGTGGGTTTTTCTACCCCCATGCCAAGTGTGCCCTTTTAGCACTCACAGTTAGAGATAAACACTCCTTTATGATGGCCCGTCCAAAAATGTTTTTAAAATGGTCAGGCAGATTGCTTTTGTTTAAGATGTGTAGCAAAGCCTGTCCTCACTAAAATGTAAAGCAAACAAGTGAGAGACACATTTTACTGCAGTGCAAAACATTTTTAGTCCATTCATCCAGCAAATGTAAGTTCGCCTGCTGACTAAAAATTGCAATTCAACTATTAAGCAAGCTTATTACGTAAACTAGCTAGCCCGGATGTGTACCCACATGTCCCCTGTCACAGCCTGTGGACTTAGCCACAATCATGTGTATATAATCATGTGTGTATATACATACTTAAATGACTCAAACGAACGCCCAATGACCAGAGAGCGCACGGTGGGGACGGGGAAAGCCTTAATGTCTTAATCCAACAGTGGTGGCCACACAGTCAGGAGATCGGGAAGATCGGGGTTCGAATCTCCGTTGGGCATCTCTGTGTGGAGTTTGCATGTTCTCCCTGTGCGTGCGTGGGTTTCTTCCCACATTCCAAAAACATGCATGTTAGGTTAATTGTCCATAGGTATGAATGTGAGATGGAATGGTTTGTCTATATGTGCCCTGAGATTGGATAGATTAGGATAATCGGCATAGACAATGAATGGATGAAATATATTGCAATCTACTCATTTAATTACTACTACGTTACATTCTTCTCCACTTTGTGTGTATGCTCGCGGCCCCCTTCCACTCACCAAGACTGATAAAAGGGCTCACTCCGTTCATGCCGTTGTTGTATGGAACAAATATGCCGAGGTGCTGAAACTAATGCACAGAGTGAACCCTCTTCCTGCCTGTTTGGAGGCAAGACACACGTGCTCATGCAAATATACTGTATTAAGACCAGTTCATGTTCATTTATTGGCTGATTAATTAACTCATTTATTATTGTCCCAGGCTTAGTGTCCATGAGACATTTTTTTCAAAAGAAATCTCGTCACGTTTTAATCTCGTGAGATCTTGTGACACCCCTACTAATTTGACATAACTAAAACGGGCTGTAGTGTTTTACACTGTGTTACAACTTCAATTTGTATAATCGGGGGCCTTCAAAAACTGCATATACATGGACAAATCAGCAGCAAGAACGGCTTGTCATCCTCAGTCGGGGGTCATCTGTTGTGTTGTGTCACTTGTGAGTGATGCAATAGAAACCTGTGGCTCTTTTGTTAGTGATGCAGCCCAGGAAAAGCCAGCTCATTTACAGGCAAGCTGAGCCCAGAGGCGACTGATGATTCACTACACGGTTGTTAGTGAAAGATTCACTACGTGGTGGAGGGGAATGGCATTCCAAGTGGAAAGATTGGGGAGGGGGTCCATCAGGCGAGCGTCATCTCTGATTAATTTACCGCCGTGTGCTACGAGGATGTGACAACGGGTGGGGGAGAGTAGAGGACCACCTCCGCCGTGTCAACAAGTCCACACAAAGGAACCTCTGCTGCTGATTCTTTGTCCCATCTGGAGGGGTGGGGGGGGATCGATACACTCAACTACATCAAAGACAGCAACGCTCCTAAAGCAGTTGTGAAGAAATGCAGTTCTTATGCCAACACATGAAGGCTAAACGGCTGAAGATATCAACATTTATTACTTGTGTGTCTCTTGCGAGCAACGAGCAGCTGCAGGTGATGCAACAATTGGCTAATAGATGCGCCAATTGCCACTTTGAGTCAATGCCGTGCATCTTTCCATTCCAAGTGACTGCACCAGGGATGTCAATAAAAACATACGTGGTAATCAAAGGAGACCTGAGGATGCAGGTGATTGGCATATTTGCATAGACAAGTGTGGGAGTGCATCATGCGTGGCGCTGCATGCTAATTTGCATGCATATGTTAACTTAACAAAGCTATATACTGTATGTTGCATTGCTGGAGTGTGCAGCCGCAGGAGAGGCGGTGCCTGCCAAAGGTAAAACGTGACATGTAACACGGTCACTGTGGATGGCACGAGTGGGTTTTACATTAGCGCTAGGTTAACACACACACAGATGCAGAGCCAAAGCATGCAGCAGCAAGGAGACAAAGGAAGAGAGGAAGGGCTGAAGAGGGAGAGAGAGGGAGAGAGAGACATCAGTGCAGAGGGGGAAATGAGCAAGAAAGCAGGGATAGATAGAGAAGGCAAGATTGAATAAAAGAGAGGTGAAAGGGAAATAGAAAGAGAGAAGAGAGATGGAAAGCCTTGTAAAAAAAAAAAAAAAGCTCATCTTCCCATCTGGCTGAGGAGGCACAATAAAAAAAAGCTGAGAGCCAGATGAGAATGGACAGTGGTTGGGAAAAAAGGACAAATAGGAGAGACTATTGGGACACTTTATCCCTCCCCCGTACTCACATTGCTCTTTGTTTCATTGACAATCGGTAAGATAAGTTGTCTTCCTTGCACAGATTGGAAAAATGTACCCGTGATCTACTGTCATGTACACACAATGTATGCAATCAAGAGCTGGACAATACATCCTTCTGAATTGAGTTGTGAAGACAGGCGTACACGATGGCGAATGAATCGCTCTCATCTGATGTTGCTCGTCGTGCCGAGTACTGGCGGAACAAGGAGTGATTGGCAGATCCCGACCGCCAGCACGACCATCGTTTGCGTTTCCGGTATGTCATAAATTCACTCAACTGCATTTCGCTTGATTCCCTTTACATTTTCAGCACAGATGCTTAGGGCACCCAGTTGCTTAGGTGTTGCTTTTAGTATTAGCATTTTGAATCCACAGACAGCGGAAATGGCGGGAAAATGCCGTAGTTACAGTATATTTTATGCTGGAAAAGTTCCAGTGCAGACAAAAATACAGCCTCCTCTGCTTGGCCTTTGTTTAGTCTTTGTTATCTACACTGTCCTATTCATACAAGATGTCCTGGGCAGTGAGTTTTAGTATCATCTTGTTAATGATGATGAAAACATGGCGGCCACAGGGTAGATTCTACAGTTGGATCGTGTCTGCTTCTGGTTCAAAAGTCTAAAAAAAAAGAAAAAAAGAAAAAAAGAAAAAAAAAGGATCTTGCCGCAAACGGCGGTGTTGTGTTTCCCCGTGTTGAGCCTCCTGCTAGAAAGAGAATAACAGAGGCCTCTTTGACAGCCTGAGAGGGAACGAGCGAAGCCCCCTGGTAAACACATCCATTTTGGGCTCATGTCAGAGCCACCACACACACATTCACAGAACTAAACACAAAGTTCGACTCTCAGCCTTCGGCTTTGGCAGGACATTGCAGCAGCGTCCGATCCAAACCTATAATGACTGCGCACACACAGAGCGAGAGAGAGAGAGAGTTAAGTTAGACAGAGAGACCACGTCCTGCTCCAACTGGAGTCAAGTTCAGCGAGTGGAGCCTGAATCAAAACAATAATAAACCCGTCGACAGTTGACCTGAGGACGAGGACTCATGTTGTTTACACCACAACGGGAAGGCGGTGCCAAAGTGAAACGGAACCGTCATGATAGGCAAGGGTTGGCAAGGGGCGAGGGTGCCAGCTGTCTCTTAAATTCCACATTTTCCCTTCCCAGGGAACATTTATCCCCTCCGTGTAGAGATAAGAGACGAGCGTGAGATAAGTGGAAAGACGAGGAATTAACCTCTGCCTGGAGGGAGAGCGTGTCATTGTCTTTCATGGGCTACGTCGCAGGTGAGCCTAATGATGGATGAACAAAGGAGGGAGCAATGGAACGGCTCTCAGGGTGAAAGACAACTATCAGGCAGCAATCAGAACAATGATTTGATTGAAAAGGGTTTAGTGATGAGTGGTCATCTGTGTTGGACTTACTAATACTAATAAAGATCCTTGTTTCTTTGTTACGCTGCTGTACACCACATGATGTGTATGAGCTGCAAAGCCAACACATGATGGATTGCCCTTTAAATGTTCTTTTTGGGAGCATGGGGGTTCTTATTTACAGTTCTGGTCTGCTGGCTGCTCGCTGCTTCAGATCTTTGGATGGGAGGCACCAAAGACAGTGGAAGGCGGCCTCTTACTGGATTGCAAAGTAAAAGGATATGCCTCTCTTGTCATCTTTATGGAACAATTTATGTCGTTCTGGACCAGCAGATGGTTCTTACGTGTCAGCCTAACAAATGGCAAACTTTCAATTAACTTTATCGCTCTCCCCCTCGCCGCACAACGTCTTCTTTCTCATTTTTGGGGAGGACATCTGTTGCATGCTTTTAAGTGAATGTCTGTTTTATTAATGACTCGTTATTAAACAAAAACTGTTGAGTTCCTTCATCACTTCCTTGATGAAATTAAGTTTCGGAAAGAACACAACAAAGCTTTGCATTAGCGGGATTGATTATCTCCGTCATTTGTGGCCTCTGAGGTGAAATTACACGCCTCCATGCTAAACGCATTACCTTCCCTCCAGCGCCAAAAAGATCATCTAGGCATAAGTAGGAGCAGAAGGCGAATGAAATGCTCGGCTGATGTTCCACATACAAAAAAAAGGCTCAAAACAAGAGCGCGCACCTTCATGTCACTGATGGGATGGATCACGGCGGAGCAAAACAAAACGCTTGAGGGATACTTGGAACGGGAAGATGCGAGAGCGGTTATAAGGGACGGGGAAGACGTGGATGTCTCCGAGGGCGGTTGCTTCTCGGAGAGTGAACAATATGGCACAGCTGATCCATTAAGCTTATGAAATCCCTGCACCCATAAAAGATATGTTAACATGCCTTAAAACAAACATCCAAGTTAGGATAAATGGACTCAAGGTTTGCAGGCAAACTAAACAAGCCAAACTGAAGGTGAAGGCCTGCTTTCCACTTTAATCCAAGACCAGAATCCCTTGGTGGGGGCGTGGGAGGGGTGGGGTGGGGTGGGTGGCTGATGGTAGAAAACCAGAAAATAGTCCTTAAATGTAGGTCACCATGAGACAAGCTAAGCAAATAAAACATTAACTTTGGCCCCACTGAGTCGCAGCTCATTAGGAAGGAAGTGATGCCCTCGTATCTTTCACTTCGATTCACACTTATCTATACATTCATTCACCCAACAAAGAAAGGAAGTCCATCACGTTGTCAGAGGAGCGAGCTGTGATTGATAGCTAATGATGGACATTAGCTCGAGTGGAGCTACACGCCACACAGAGGGGGGTTACCCCACCCTGCCATCACCTTCCCGCTCCATCATCGCCGCACCGGCCCTGCTAAGCCGCGCTAAAATTGATGAGCGGCACTCAAATTAAAACGGGGCCACAATTATGACACCCTCACGCAGCGCGCTTAATTAACACAGCTCCTCTGTTATAATTAATAAAAGACGGTCGGGCGGATGGCCATCAATAATTCAGCAATATTCTAAAACAGCCAGGTCGACCGAGCCTTCACAATGGAAGCCATAATTAGGAATAATGTACAGGGTGGATTTCTTTCGGGCTGGTGAGTGGCATATTGCTTGGCCTTTTGAGTCACCGACTGAAGAAATGTTAGGACTTATTGAAAAATCAAAGGATGGTGGAAGGGGCTGTGCTATTTGTATATATTTGTCGTCTCTCCCTGCCTGTTTGGAGGCGGGAAGCGAGGAAAACAGACACGCGTGCACGTGGCAATATATCGAGGCTGGAAAAATGATCAAGTTCATTTTCATGTGTGTGATTAATTAATGAATGAATTATTGCCTAGTGCGCACAAGACCATGTTTGTCTGAACGAGAAACCTTGCTCCTGAGATCTTGTGACAACCCTAGTAAATAGTGATTTACACGTGTCTGATAACTAATGTCCAGATAGGGGAAAAGTCCTCCCTGGGACACGGGTGGGTTTTTGATGCAAAGCGCCGCCAAGTCGGCCGCCTCATTAGCGTATTTGTTTGGAGACAATGTGCGACAGCGGCGTCAATTAGGACCACCTCGTATATACCGCGGACGGCCGTAATGCACGCCTGTCAATAGAATCAATTAGAGCTTTTTCTCTTGGCGCAGCACTTTGCACCATCAGTCCATTACAGCCCGGGACTATGGATTAGTGTGGAAGAGCAGCGAGCAACAGCGAGCCCTGCGGAGCGCGGTATCACATAAACACAGGCACCCGGGCCCGGCACTATGCATTATAGATAGTGAGCAGGCAATGATTACACACAGAGCCTCCTTACAGACACAAGAAGCGCAATGTAGGACAAATTAGCATATCGGTGATGTTTTCAGCAGGGCCTTGGGATTGATTCATCTACTGATTCATAACACTGCTGCTGACAGGCCGACACACTGAGTCACGCCGCGGTCAAACCAAGAACCTGGTGTCCAGCAACAATAACGGCAAATAGATTATTGCTCATGGCTTGCAACAGGCACGTAACACATGATCGGTCACATCTGCAGCTCCAGTCGTGGCTACTTGGACCTACAGCAAAGCCTCCACTGGGGAAAAATTGGAAAATGTCCCAGTTATACGCGGAGAAACGTGCAAAGGCGGGATGTACACGGTCCAGTATAGCGCAACTGATCTCAGGCCATGCGCCTACAAATCCATGCTCGCTGACATTCAGCCCAGTTAATTAAGGAGCCAATTTGCATATAGATTTAAACTCAGTATTCCATTCTTGCGCCATGACAGATGGTTTTCATCTCAGACGCCACAACCGGTCCAACCAGGAGACACGTTTGCTTAAAAAAAATGGATTGGGTTGTCCAAAGCTGACGCTCATCTGGAAATGTAAACGACAATTGAATTTGGATCAAGCGTGAGTGAGTAATAGCAGATAGAGTAAAAACAAAAGAGCAACAGTTGTTGTGCATTGGCACTTAGCTACAGCAGCTAAAAGGCGCATAAAAACGTAATGTTTCAATCTGTTTACGAGTAGTCTGCCTTTGTATCCTCAAAATTCCCAGAGAGTCAATATTTAAAGGCTTATGTTTCAGAAGGAGGGGTTGAGGAAAGAAAAAAAAATCACCCCAAGCCCTTGGCTCCAGACTTTTTGCTTCATATTCTACTATTTTGGCCGCGGCAGCCTCCGACGGGCAATAAATCTTGGGCAGGGGTAAACAGCGGGGTGGAGCGCGTCCATGAATACTCAACGATCGCATCTGAGGCCAGCGATTCAGTGTGACCCAAACTTGTTGCGGTTTTCCAGCCTTGAACCAAAAGCGGTTGGACAGATTTAAATTTCCTTCTACGAGGCACTTGTCCCTGGCTGATGTCCATAAGTTGGAGGAAGCCAAATGAGTGATACAGTATTTAAGTAATCCATGCAGGCGATGACTTCAGCAGCTGCTTTCATCTTAAAGAAACAAAAAAAGCCAGCAAAAGCACATTGAGGCACTTTTTGTCTTAGCCGGTTTAGACATCTCCTCTGCATTTACTATTTTGGAACACAGAAAAGATGTCATTTTAACCCATTATTCTGAGCTGTGCTCCAGCGAGGCACTAAAGGGCCTGAAAGTGGGAGGGTTGAGACGGCATATGATTACACAACAATGCATAGGGTGTGAGCGTCACTGAAATGAGATCACAGCGCTCCAATTTTACAGCGTTTTCACTAGTTGCTTCACATTCTTTGGAATTGATTTGGAGAGCTGACTGATCCCACTGATCCCCGCTATGCATGCACCTGGTGCCCTGATATGACTGCACAGCTCTTAACCCCCCAGGGAAGCTCCAGCTTGTCATAGTAGAGAACAAATCGCAATCATAAAAACACAGGGTTGTGTTGTGTTGGGTTGAGTCAACGACTGGCCAAGCGTTAGCAGAAACAGAGTTAGTTAGTCGTGATAATACAAGTTCCTCTTGTCCGCAAAACAAACCAATTCCATGTTGTTTGGGCCAAAAACAGATTAAAATCATGAAAACATCACAGAAATGTCAGGTTGAGTCAACAACTGGCTAAGCGTTAGCAGAAATAGAGTTCTTTAAATATGCAAATGAGTGCTAGTCAAGGTAACACAAGCTCCAAAACAAACTAATTCCATGTCGTTTGGGCCAAAAATGAGACCTCCCCTGGTATTACTCGCACTGAACTCCTTTGTACCGTATAAATAAAAGCACATTTTGGGTTATTTTTAGACGTGCGCAGATCATATCGGGTGTAGGAATAGTTGAGTCAACATTTCTCTGGTTCAGCCGAGTAAATAGTTGCGGGAAGAAGCTTATCATTTAATCAGATAATTGAGAGTAGAAAAAAGGAAGCAGATTGGTTTTTAGATAACCATCGCCAGAGAAAAACGTCTTTCTTTGGCAAACACTGACTACTTTCTTCATTCTCCTAATACGCCGCAAAAATGGAGAAAACCAAAAGCGACCTTAAAGGGCATAAAAGGACCTCAAAAGCAGACCTCAATTTGATGACAGATGAAGCAAACTGATTTAAAAAGCCATGTCACTTTGTCAAAAGACAAAAGGAAAGAGTGCCAGTCCCCTTCCCCTTTTGGGCCTCTCCTTGCAGAGGATAGCCAGTCGTTGGCCTGCATCCATGGCTAGAGTTGGCTGATGCACCACCCGACTCAGATCTGTGCAGCGTATTCAACAATAAACATGGTCAACAATAACAGTTAACGGGGGGGTTTGTTTTGGCACAGGGTGTCCCCAGCAGCCTTTTTGCTTCAGCATGGTCAACAGTGGCCATAAAACAAATAAAGCACAGCCACCGTATCCAGTGCGGACACCAAAACTGGACAAAAACACCACAGTTATGTGGAGCAACACCACCAAACGGGAGTTTGTCAGCTGAAGAGCAGACAATCTCTGAAATGGCTTGTTTTGGGTCTTTTGCAATAATAAGCAAAGCACTCTCTTGATTTCTCCCCCCTTCAAAACCGGGGTTATACTGTACTTCATTTCCTCTGCAAGCAATTAGTCTCCACGACGCGATTTGTCAAAAGCTAAGCCACTCGTTTCCACCGAGCTCTCTCTCCCTCCAGCCCTGCCAGCTCTAGTTACAATTGGCTGCTTCCTGCGTCGGGAAAACATGAGCCCTTTCCTTCGCAGCAAGAAGGTGGCCGGGGCAGCTGGCCAAGGCTGAGGCTGAAAAGATGCCCGAGCCTTCAGGTAAAAGACGACAAATGCGGCGTAAACAAAATCAGAAATCTGCCACATTGAGCAATCTGTGTCTCCAGACGCAGCACCTTTCATAAAGAAAACTATTTGTCGTGGCGTTTGGGAGCTGGATCAGTGTACAAAGTCGATCAATCAAGAAACGGGACCTATTGATTCCTGGCTCATGAAGTAGATGTGATGTCAATAAACAAAGAAAGATCATCAATACAGCGTTATAAAGGGGAAAAAAAGGGATTTAGCTAAACATAAACCCTTGTTCTGAACTCCTATTTCACAATTGAAGCTCGTGTTGTGCCCAGCGAGTACTTGGTGCTTAACTTTTCCCTCGTGCGGGTTGCTGAAAAAATGTACAGAATAGGAAAATGACTCAAATGAATGGCCTTCATAACAGGTTACGGTAACTGCTCTACTCCATTCACCTCAGAGATTCCTACGGCAAAAAGCATAATAACCGCCAGGTTTTTTAATTAACACCACAAGATGGCAGTAGCTGCATTTCAAGTACCATGATGATCAAGCATCCACCGCCTTTGTCTACCTCTGTATGCGCTTTAAAATGGTGTTGGTGTTGGTGAAACTCATGCGTGTTACAGGTGGTGTACTGCTGTTTCTAATGAACAGGGTTGGGTATCGTTTGAATTTGAACTATTCTGGTTCCGATTTGGATTCCTCATTTCGATTCCGGTTCCTAACCATTCTCGATTCCGATGCTTTTCAGAGGCAGGGTCATAAAAGTTTGCATGGTTTAAACGAGGGTGCTAAGCAGAGTTCTTTCTGGATGAAATGTCTGAACTTGTCCATGAATTCTTTAATGATATTAACTTTTTATCAACTTTACTGACTTTTTTACAGGGCTATTTTCACCCAGTATAGAATCATCAAGCCATTTTACAGGAGTACACGTCCACGAAAGAGGTTTACTTTTGAAAAGTCTTTGTCTCAATGTTGATGTAAGCTATTTTTTATGACACTCTTATTGTGTTCACACAAGTAAACAGGATATAGCCCAAAGCGCTCTTATTTTGGTCCCTTGATTGTTACTAAAAGAGACAGACTGTGCAAATGAATAAACTTGCCTAGCCGTAGACGTAGCGCCCGTCCTTTATTTACACAAAACTTCCACGACATAAGCTGGCATCCTGAAGCGCTGGGTTACGTTGGCATGAGACACACGTCGCTTATTGTTTGACTTCCCTGATTGTGAGTGCTGACGTAGCGCATCAAAGACGAGGTACTTATTTCTACACCATGAATGTGTGAACATTAATCATGTTGGTGGTGCACCCTCCTTTGCATGACATTGCGTTGCAAATGTTGCACTGAGCCGACCGCTCTTTTTTACGAAGTTAAGCCAAACCTTTAAGCCGCTTCTTCTTCGCTCGTGCTCGTCAGCTTCTTCTTCATTGGCGTTTGTGGCTATTTCTTCAAGTTGGCGAAACGGGCATGGAAACTAGGTCCCGGGAGAAATGGAATGTTTGTCCCCGGTTCCTACTATATAGCGAGGGACGACTGTACACAGAGTGTATGTAGCAGTTGCCCCGCCCCTCTACAAAGTGAAAGTTACGTTTGTGGGACAGAGTGAGAACAACGCATCTTTTGTGTGTTTTCCTCTTCCAGTATTTTTCCACCAGTCATACTGTACGTAACTGTTGCGCAACTCTGATTGTACTATGTGAGTGCTTGTGTCAAGGCCTTATATAAGACGCTTTTAGACTCTTATTTAGTTATTAGACTCAATCTAAAGGTGTAATAACAACAACATCAGTAGCATTCATGCCGGCTGAGCAGTTTGCGTCTCACCGCTATTACAACATCGGTTCTGTTGCTGCTGTGTTGTGCTATATACTTGGTAAAAAGGGAAATTCGGCTCTACAAAATCTTCCAGGTGTCATTTTTCCCCGTCCACTTCCCCATCAGAGTGCATTTAGGTACATGAAGGGCTCACAGTGAGGCAGGAGACATATAGCGTCTCCTGCCTCCACAAGGGACCTGGAGAGCCATCAAACAGCCAGACATTTTCTTGGTAAATCACTGGCGGAGTGAGGAAACTTTGGAGAGCGCAATTAACAACCTCAAGGTCAGAATTCTCTAGAGAGCAAGTGCTGAAAAAGGGAAAAAAAATCCCCAGGCATTTTTCCTCTCCACTTTCTCTCTAGCCTCACAGCTAAATACTCATACACGCTCTCTCCATCTCCTTTACCCCCCCCCCATGTCCTCTCCACACACACACTTCATACACCCTTTTTCCCTGTTAACAACCCCCCTTCATCCCCCTACTGCTGCCCCTCCAAACTGCCTCCATTGTAGATAAATGTTACTCTGTGCTCGGAGGCGACACAATTTCTGGAGCAGGGCAGAGAGTCGGTCGCAGGTGTGCAGAGGATGGCAGCCATGGATCTTAATCTTAAGGCAATAATGCCGCTGCTAGGCGGAGAGGTCACTTACGGGGTATCTTGCAGGAGAGCTCGGGTTCAAGGGGTCTCCAAAAGGCAGAACAAAGTCTTAAGGCACTCGGGCACACTTTATAATTAGGGCTGAAATTGATTTCATGACGGCTGGCCTTGATTTAGCGCTCAACGAGCCCAAATAGATCTGTGGATTTACAGCGGCCAGATCCTAAAATAATTAGATGTCAAGTGGATGCTGCCGGCTGGAAATTGGGCGCCTTATTAAAGATATTAAAAAGTCTTTACGGCATTAAGTCGGGATGAACAGGTCTGAATCTTAACTGGATGGACACTTGTAAGTGGAGACAGGCCATCATTTCTCATCCTGGTTCCTTAATCTGGATTACACAGCGGTGTAAATAAGACCAGGTTAAAAAACTAAATGGGAATATTTACTGGTTAGCCTGAGCGTCTTACCTTTGCCGGTGTTTTCACTCATGTGTCTGTCGGCAGGATTACTCAAAACTCGGGCTGTCACAAGATCTCGCAAGATTAAAATGTGACAAGAAAAAAGATGTCTTGCGACAATAAATAAATAATCACGCAATTAATTGAAAATTAAGTAGATCATTTTGCGGCCTCCATATATCGTCGCTCGCCTCCTAACCGGCAGCAAGAGAGTTCACTCTGTGCACTGGTTCAGCAGATGGATGCTTCATAAAACAACAGCGTTCCTTAGAGTAATGACGTGAAACCTCTTGTCACTCATACAGTTTCTTTGGCTCTATGGGAGGAGGCAGGGCTGCTAGCATACACACACACACACACACACACACACACACACACACACACACACACACACACATACACATAAAGCGCATCAAGGGGAATGCAAGGCAATGTACTAGAAATTAGGAGGAAAAAAGATGATTGCGAAGCTAAATGCCACAGCCCCCGTATGGGAATATTAATAATGAGCAAAGTGGGCCCATCAACACGAATGAGCCAGTATGCCCAATTTGTTGGAATCGAAGTGAAAATCTTGTCTCGTCTCATTCTCGTAGACCCAGTCTCGTGCATCACCTCGTCTGGTGAGTATGGGTGTCTCGTGACACCCCTACTCAAAAGGCCAGTGGCTGCATTAGCTTGGCTGGGATGTGGTATCACTCCTTCTAGCACTGATTTATGTGCTTGTTTGTTAGCAGGACGGCCTGAAAGAAACATTTATAACCCAGATAGGACATGATGTCTTTGCACCATTTCATACTATAACATATTTGTGCTTGGCAGGAGATGGCAAGAAAAAAAAAACGTACCTTTGGAGGTCCGGAGAGTGTTTTTACAGAACATGATGATGTCATAATGAAGCAGACCTTGAGAGACAAGGTCACGTTACCCCCCGAGACATGCCTGTGATATTTTGTCTTTATTTCGACGGAACCAAAAACATGTTTTGTGACGTCAGAGCCACCTTGACTGCTGTCTGGCCTCGCTTTTGATGCCAAAAGTCACAGAGCTTCTTTTTAACCTTGAAAGTGGAAGAATTGTACTGCGTGTTCAAAAAGGCTTTGGGTAAACCTCGTTTCCTCATCGCCGCAACATTTTTCTTGCAGCCAGTACAAGACAGCGCTTTGCCTTTGGTTGTTTGTGCTCATGTGAGGACGACTACGCTGACATTTCCCCACACTAATGATGCCTCCGACATACTGCGGCTAAATAAAAACATGGCCGACTCCGGTGCTTTCCTGTCTGAACTCTGTGTTGGGACATGGGTGTGTACTCACAAGTGTGTGGCCAGCCACTTCATCACAAGCACTGCATGCAGAGGCTTTTATGGATACAGTATTCTTCATCCTCATTGATCTTATTAGGAAAATAAACAGCATCTTGTCTTCTGAAGTGATTGTTGCTGAGTTGAGGCAAGGCCAGTAAGCCAATCAATAAAGCATTCCACAATAACAATATCAATATTACAGCAATCCCCGTGCAGGGCGGTAATTACAGCTGGCCAGGTGAAAAACTTCAACGTGATGTGTGCCATATATTCAATTTAAAGAGAGATCTTACCTCCTAATGGGAGGGAGGGAGAATCAAATGAGTCGTCGACAAATGAATTTAAAGCTAGGCTCAGGACGCAGCGATATAGCTTCCCCCCACATATCACCTCTCCCCCCCACAGGTGACTTTAACTGTACGTTTCACTAAGTTGACATTGATTGGACAGCAGAGGAGTAATGGCGGAGTGATGTTCAATAACAGCACTCTGCGTTTTAGGAGAGAGGTTGGGGGGGTCAGGGTTTAATACAGTATGTAATGGCGAAAGAGCGTTGTTGGGCTATTAGATGCCACTTCACGTCTAGTGCGCCGCAGACTATTAAATGTTTGATTGCGGTTGTGCTCGGATGGTTTCATTATGCTGACCAAATGAGAAGAATATTACTGCATGTGAAACAATGAAGTCGATGGAGGCTTGACTGCATTTCCTGACCCAACCATAGGGAAAATACTCAGTACATCCTTTAACGGGATTTACCGGTACTGAGCTCCTGTTTCACATTTCAAGCTCATTTTCGGCCCATGGAGGGTTGGTGCTTACCTTTGTCGCCTCACACATGGTGTTGAATAATGAAATGAATGCGTTTTCCTTCATATCAAACACTCCAGTTAACAACGCTATTCAACCAACCACCAAGTCTCCAACGGTCACCGGGTGAGTAGTTTACAAAAGCACATAGGGCAGTCATCGTCATTAATCAATCACGCAATCAATGAAAATGAACTTGATCATTTTGCCCGCCTCAATATATTGCCATGTGCATGCGCGTCTGTTTTCCTCGTCTCCCGCCTCAAGAAGAGGTTCACTCTGTGCATTGCTTTCAGCACCTTAGCACGTTTGTTCCATAGAACGACGGCATGAACAGAGTGAGCCCTTTTGTCAATCGTGCAGTCTCTTTGTCTTGGTGGGTGGGGTGGGGGGCACTAGCATACACAGAGAAGAGTGGAGCCTCGTGAGCAGCAGTGCAAGGTAAGGTAGTAGAAAGGTTGCAATCATATCATGCCAGATCTTTTTTCCATTGTGCTTTTGTAAAAAATTAATGTTAAAGCCCCGTCTCGTCTCTTTCTCGTAGACCCAATCTCGTGTATCGTCTCGTCGCGTGAACTTAAAGCAATGCAAACAGTGGTCTCCAATTGCCACTGGGTCAAAAAACGTGATTAAAAAAGCTGTGGCTGTAGGCAACCTCCTGATGTAGTGTTATTTTCTCTCAAAGTCCACAAGACGGCAGTAGCTGCATTTCAAGTGTCATGAGTGGTCAGTGTCCAGCAGATTACAGTGCCTACCTCTGCATGCGCCTCCAAATGTTGCCTCTCAGTTGCTGGTGTGAAAGAAAGAGTTTTCACATTTTGTAAATAACAGCCCTGCCCCAATTATCGCCTGCTTCCAATTATCACCCCGTCCTCTTTCCAGTTTTGGTAAATAAATGCCCGGCTGCAATTAAAGCATTTAAGTTCTATGAATAAATTAAAGATGCAGTGTTTTCATTTATTACTAGTTGGTGATGTAAAGTGACGTAGTTCTACTTAAGCACATTCCCAATAGAATCATTGTGACAAACACAGAATTGTAAGATATGAGCGCATATTTTAGCTTCAGTTTTATGGGGTGCATCATTAAAAGAAGAAACACAACACCCTCAGGTAGTTTAGGCAATTTTATGAGTATAGTGCTGTGCTCTCCAACAAAGAACATTTGACATTTATTTTTTTTGGAATAAATTCACTTTAATAGACAGGATGGCACATGATCAATTATGCATCCTGTAATGGAATAAAAGTTGACTCCTGTCAAAATATAGTGTGCAGCCAAAACGACTGCGAGGGCTACAGGATGAAGTGGGACGTCATGTGACATGAATTCAGTCAAAGATGACATAACCATGTCATAAACCTTTGCTGAACTTTGCTCGTATGAACTCCCTCCAGGACGAATATCACACTAGCTGTCAACTAGCGCTGCATGCTTGTGTAAACACACACACACACACACACACACACATGTGTGGGCCTACCTGGCATGGGGGACATCAATGCTGGAGGAGACCACCTTGCGCTTCTGCTCCAGCAGGGACACGGAGCGGCACGCGTCCAGCTCCCTGCCGCCGCGCTTGCCGCCGGCCTCCCGCAGTTCGCCCTCTGCCGCCTCCGGGCCGAGGGAGCAGCCGTCTGTCTTGTGGCTGTTTGTGGCGCCGTTGACGGAGCTCTGTGTGGAGAAAGACAGGAGAGTCAGGACTTGAGAGGACTCGAGCAGAGGAAGGTGCCCATCAGGCTTGTAAAAAAATAAAAATACAAAATAAAAAAAATAAAAGACGCCCCGGGTGATAAACAATCAGCTGTTAAAAAGTCAAACACTCATAAATATTTCCTGTGCACACTTCCTATTTAAATGTCAGTGAAATATTATATAGGACAGGATATGCATTTTAAATGATGAGCTATAAGGTCTAGGGATGCTCTGCAGATTCATATCAGTCGATTTACGTAAAAAACACGTGATCGACATATGCTGATAAATGCCTTTCAAAGCCGATCACAAAAACTGATTGGCGTGTGGTGGGGTGGGGAAAGCACCTTTTCACACATTTTCACCCTTTTGTTCAGGAGTAAAAGAGTTCCACGTAGGATGGGGCGCACAGCTTGGCTGCAACCAGCAGGGGTGCTGTTTATTCAATCAGGCTGACTTCATTGATTGTTCATTTTACACGTTGTCACGAAAGAAAATGTAGCGTTTTGTGAGTGTCATCATTTTGCTGTGCATACGCCTCCCTGAAGATTAACATCAACTCTTCCACGCACACACACACACGCACACACACACACACACACACACACACACACACACACACACACGAGCAGAAAGGAGACAATTAAAGGCATCATTGCCCTGTTTGATCACACATCAGCAGGAAGGCTTGCTGGAAACGACCACTGCGTGGTTGGCCACCCGGTGGTGCGCAAAACGCACAACAACAACAACAGCAACAACAGCGGCAGCAACAAGATGGATTATGCTCGGCTCTGCAGCGATGAGGTGTCGCTGCTGCTGACTGCACGGCTCACACTCCTTTGTTCCGTCTGGCTCGTGAAGGATGGCATTTCAGAGGCAGGAATTGTGTTTTCATGACCAAACAGCGAGGAAATGTGCAGAGCTTTCTGATGCACGCAAGCGTGTGTGTGTGTGTGTGTGTAACCATATTTATTATAACTTAGGGTGCCACCTATAAAGAAGGGCACCAGTGATGGCAGAGTAAGATACCTAGGAAAAGGGTGGTGATAAACATGGAACAGGAGATTGTACTCATTGCAACGTCGGAACGAGGAACACGCATCTCACGTCCTGGCTGCTCAGTGGAACAGGGCAGGGGAGACAATAAATCATCAAATATCCCACTAACCCTCTTGTCAACCAGCCTGTTCGGCAGAGAGAGAGAGAGAGAGAGAGAGAGAGAGGAGGAAAACAAACACGCTCGCACGTCAAAATATCGAGGCCGGCAAAATGATCGAGTTTGTGTTTATTTATCGTGCGGTCAATTGATTTATTGATTATCGTGACAGGTCTCAAGATGATGATGACATTCAACACATCAATTCATCTTCAGCAAGCCTCCCTTTCCGTCTGGCTATACTTTACATGTCCATCATTTGCCAAAGGCTGTGTTTACACTTCATTTTAACAGCGGTTCACTTCTTGTTACACTTGTACGAGCATTATGCTTTAGAAAGAGAATGAAGTGGACTACATGGGCAGCATCCATCTTTTGTCAAAGGCTGACTTTACTGTTATTAAATGTATTCAAGCATGCAGTCAATACAGTAGACTGGGGCAGATCGATTCAAATTCCACTGTGCATGCATATCGCCAAGCGCCAAGATGTGTGCACCTTCATGGGTCAAAGGTCACTATCACCCATAGATTGAGTGTGGCAATTGTAAGCAGAATTTCATTTTAAATTGTAGCTCATACATATATATTTTTTAACGGTAAACATGACATTCATCATACATGACTAGCATCCAGACCTGACCTTGTGTTTACGGCATGCCTTCAGCCAACCAATTAGGACAGCCGATACTGGCCTGCCCGCCTGGGATCACTGCGTCCGAACAAAGAAGCCTCCTCGCAAAATAATTCATTTCCAAAGTAACGCCTCTTTGTCAGCGGTGGGAAAAACGCTTGCAAAATTACTCTCCACGGCACAAACAAAAAGTCAACAAGTGGGTATGCCCGCTATCCCCCCACCCACTCGCTTTTCTGCAGGCGAGGGGGGTGTTGTTGTGCCAGAGCGGGCGCAGAGCCAAGCATCCAGATTCTTTGGAGAATGCCACCCGCTGCCGACCTGGGGGTGCCCGCTTTGTTGGCTGTACAGCTGCTGCTGCTCAAATGGGGCAGCGTGCCCTCACAAACAACCCCCCCCACCACCCCACTTGGGATGTTTAAAATAGCACCAGACACATAACCCTGCAAACAAAAAGCAACAAGAGATGCACACTCCTCCTACTCCTCGTTTTACGGCTTGTTTTCGATCTCGGTGGGGGAATTGCTGAAAGACACATGACCATTGTGCAGCAATGTCCATGTTGGCTTTTGTCCACACACACACACACACACACACACTGCAAAAACAAGCAATGCAACCAAATGAAAGTGTATATTAGATATTTGCAATCAAACATGCTTATGTTTACATTGCACAACAATGCAAGCACGTGTCACAATGTAAAAAGAAGCTAGTTATCAAAGTCCTGCCTTGGACGTTGTTTACATCCTCCTCCTAACACTCCATGCAGCTGCTGCCATGTGACACCGCAGCAAAGAAGGTCATCATCACAACTAATTAGTTCCAAACGTGTGCATCATCAAATCTCCATGTTCTCCTCCTCAGCAGCAGAGCAAAGCGCTAAGATCTGTTTGTAACTTGTGCTCAACAACGCCAGCCTTGTTGTGAAGAATGCGTTGATATTTTATGTTGCTCCAATAGGCAAACCATGCATTGCAAATATCACCAAAGCATCGTGGGCGCACCAGCGTTTTAAAATGGAAAAACGAAGCCCGGTTCTGTGCACAGGTCCAAATGGCTGCAGCCAGGGCTGTTTGTTTGCTTACCCGCTTACCCGCCCACTAGTGCACATAAACATTGCGCAGGCCCCATCCGAGCCCTTTGTCCTATATATTAAAATGTCGCCAAATGTCATGACAGAATAGTTTCTTTTGCACACAGTATATTTTTGCATTGTGTGAGTTTCCAGTTGTGCTGGTTATATTTGTTGTGCACAATGGAGGAAGCGGTTAAAAAGGCTGCTAAACACCGCCACCAAAGCCCGCCAGCGAAGCCATGGAGCCGGTGTTGTGCCGACTCACACATACCTTCAAGCTGGACTTGAGCGGTCCTTTCGGTGTGGTGTGGTTGAAGCCAGCGGCTATCTCCTCCTCGGAGAACTCCTTAAGGCTGCCGTCTTGCAGCAGGACCGTGTAGACGCTGCCGTTGCTGCGCCGGGCCCCCGCCGCCGCCGACGCCGCGCCGTCCCTGCTTTCCTGCTTAACAGCCTGGACCACTCCTGTCACCGGGGCGCCCTCTCCAGTCGGGCTGGGCGCGTAGACTCGGCTGCCGAGGATCGAACGCTTCACCAGGCGCCTGGTGTGCATTTCTGAAAAGGGGTCCGGAGCGAATGTGTGTGAGGGTGAAATATTACAGCATTAAGGCTGGTAAACAACGTCGAGGTGTAGAAAAACACGCCGCCGGCCGTGACAAAACGTCGGGAAGTGGCACCATACTCGGAAGGGGTCGACACTGGAAGGACGCCGTCGTCGACTTTCACACTCACTCCGGCTAACAAAACGTGAAAAACAATTCGCTCCACATCCAAACCGGCTGCCAATCTGCCTCCTATTTCGACCTGTTTGTTTTCTCCACTAGCTTGAAGAGAGGTCGGAGAGAAAACCCGGAGCGAGACAGCCTCTTTCTGGAGCCGTCATGTTGCTCGTTCACGATTGGGCAAAATGGCGGCTTACTAGCTTAGCAAGCAATTTAGCGTCGACGGATGTTAATAAGCGCGTCGAGTTGTACACACATAACATGACAGCATTCACTGCCATGTCTCCGGAGGTGGTGAATTTGGTTAAAAATATACCCTTCCGTCTACTCCAGGCCCGTTCCCAAGATACTCCAGTCCGGAACGAGCGCCAGCCCAGAGGAGCCCGAACCGGCGGAATGCTGCCTGTAAACATGTGCGGTCCCGCGGTCAAGACGGGCTGCGATTGGTCGATGGAGCACACGCCTCCACAAGCCCCCACCGCTCCTCTCCTTCTTGCTCCCGAGACAGAAGGCAACACAAGCCGGGGAGAGGGAGGAGTGAGGACGCTTCATTGAAAACAATGACGCAAGGAAGGAAAGGAAGCAGGGAGGGAGTTTTTAGGCAGAAGACAGCCACACTTTATGCTTTAACCCAGTTGTAGATATGTACCCTACTTTTTAAAAGTGTCATGGGACTTCCACATTAACAGTAACAGGCTCTAGATTGAGAACAAAAATGGCCGACGCTTTGCTTTCGTGAACGCACACAAAGCAGGCTATTCACAACAAACGTGACCCTTTAATTCTATTAAGTTACTCAAACCCTACATCACAGTATGTAGTTCATGTCCACAGGAGTAATTACATTTCAGAACAAATTTCAATTTTCTAAGTTTTCCCCCCACTTCTTATTTGTCTTGCTTCGTGCCTTCAGCCCCAAGTCCGCCACGAGAGTTTCTTTTACACTTGTGTGACAGTCAAGATACAAACAACGAGATACAAGTACCCTTTCCTGTGTCATACAGTGCCTGTGTCTTAATTTTCGCAGGGAATGACTTATTTTTACACTATACAATGTTTTCCTTAGCCGATGGACCAGTCGAGCTTGAGCCCTGTGAAATCTCCCCAAGTGGCCACAAAAAAGCTAGCTAGCTAAAATCTTATTTTGGCTGTGAAATTTCACAAATGGTCACAATTTTGTCGATTTATAGCTAATTATTAAGTAATAAAAGAAGCACATTGAGTAGGTAAGACGACTGAATAGTTAGCATTTATTTTCAGCACTTCCTCTTGCCATGGTGGGTGCTTGCATGTCCGTTGAGGGCATCGGCGGATGGAAAAAGTATTAGTGCGGAACTTTGCTGAAAAGTGTTTGTCGCTAGGTAACGCATCTCGGGGTGAGACCAAACACTGTATAGGCGTCAAAGTGCGAATGCAGCAGCAGCAAGCCTGGAAATATTAGAATGGCAAAGGCTGCAACTGTATAGCATCTTTTTCGAGACAGAAACAAGAAAAAAAAGAGGAACGACACATTCAGTTAATTTGTGCTACCAAAATTTCACAACTTCTCCTTCCCTAATTGAAAAGTTGCAGACTCTGTGCTGATCCCCTCAAGAAAGCATGTTAAAAATGCATAAACGTAGCAAATCTCATACTTGATCACCGTAATGATGAATGAATGAATAGCGCACTAATTCCTATCTAACGAGCCTTAAAGACGGTTATCATGCTAACAAATGGCCCCTGTGCATGCAGGCCAAAGTGACCGCACGCTTCTCCCTTAATGTCATCGTTACATATTTCCAATAGAAGGCCTCGCGTCATCAAATATTTACACGCAGAGAGCAGCACAGTGGACTGACAGATGTGGCCATAACTGCCAAAACAGGCTTTGGCCCCGTGATGGACAACACGGAGCTGTCCGCCGCTTGTAAAGGGAACAAATGGTCTCATTAGAGTGGCCGGTGGAGGGAGTACTGAAGGAGAGGCGGCGAGGGACCGTCCTCACCCCAAAGGGGCGGGTGCGGAGGGTGGTGTATATAGTGATTTTGGGTGTGCATCCATCGCTGCGGCCCCCGATCGGCACTAAAACATCTCAATGTGGCACATCATTTCCTGTGAGCTTCTTTATAGCTTCCCGTGTGTGTCCGTGTGTGATGTCGAATGCACAATGTCATCACTCAGTCACACAAGCTACAGTACACCGACCAGAAAGACGCACACATTTCCCCCCCCCCCTCCTTTGTTGTTCCCCAATTCATGGCCTTTCCTCGTCTTTTTCCCCTAGACAGAGCTCCAGGCTTTATTTTACGATGTGTAGCGATTGTGTAGCGTTGAGCGATTTCTTTGGCGGTTTTTGGCAACACTTGTTTCAAAATAGTAGGGGTGTCACGAGATTAAAGCGTGATTTCTCGTTCAGAGGAAAAAAAACTGCCATCCGGGCACTAGGAATGAATTAATCACGTGATAAATGAAAACAAACTGTTTTCCTTCCAAACAGGCAGGAAGAGAGTTCACTCTGTGCATTGCTTTCAGCACCTTTTGTTCCATAGAACAATGGCATCACTGGAGTGAGC
Organism: Dunckerocampus dactyliophorus; assembly: GCF_027744805.1. NCBI lineage: Eukaryota > Metazoa > Chordata > Actinopteri > Syngnathiformes > Syngnathidae > Dunckerocampus > Dunckerocampus dactyliophorus. The sequence continues at coordinate 18,370,440 of NC_072838.1, read as the reverse complement.
CCTTTTGTCAGTCATACGGTCTTGGTGGGCGGAGGCGAGGTAACGTAGTAAAAATGAAATGAGCAGGTTGCAATATATTGTCATATATTCCTTCATTGTACTTTTCTTGGGAGTAATCCCGTCTCGTCTCGTGAACCGAGATGAAGTATTTTCAAGCACAAAATTGTCTAAATGAACTCACTAAATTAAGTAAAATGCAAACACCAGGCAGAAGAAACGTTCTACTTGTGGATGTAGTGTCCTACGTTGGCCACTAGGTGTCGCCAGAACACAAGACGCGATAGCCAGAACAGACAGTTATTGTAGGTTTTAATGACCTCACACCTAGTAATCACAATAACAACATAGGCTACTGTTAGGGCCATAACTCACGACAAGCCTCCGACATCACTTCCTGTCCGACTGGCACTAAGATCCCCCAGGGAACATGAGTGGGAGTTGTATTTATGTCTTATATGGCTTATTTATTCCTATTATGTCTACTATATTGGGTAATACGAGTGTAAAGCCATTTAAAGCCGCCATTACGATACATTGACTAGACGATAGCCACTGCAAGAAATACGCTGCCCAGAAAAAAACAAGGAACTGCTAACATGTGAGTCTTGTTCTGTCATTTATGTCTAAAATGTCTTATTTTCTCTGTTTATGTTTACTATATTGGGTAATACAAATGTAAAGATGACCGTGGGGGTCTTATTTCATGTCTTGAGGGCTCTAATAATCTTAAAAACGTATTTAAAAGATTGTGAACAAGTTTTCTGTGCCACAATACGAAAATATTCCATTGATTAATACCGAATCGTACTTGGTGGAAATTCACTTATCGCAGCTGGGTCTGGAACAAATCAACCACGATAAACGAGGGATTACTTTTACAACGGTTAACTTCTTCTTACACTTGTGTGACAGTTAAGAATGTTTTAAAAAATGACATGCAAATAACCTTCCCACTGTTTGATTGGTTCACTTATTTTTACACTTAAAACGATACAGGGTGGCAACAGTTTGACCCTGGAACTGATTATTCTCAAGTGTCCCAAACCTCCACTTTTCTGCACAAAAACACTTTGTTTTCATGCTCAGTCGGGAATTTCACAGCAGTTGATTCAGGCTGAATGTGTTTTTATTTATTTTAAGACAACACGCTAAAAAAAAAAAAAAAAACATGTACAGGAATTTTTTTTTCTGCTTGACATTTACACAAAACTGTTTTTTTTGTTTGTTTTTTAAAAAATAAAAGTACCACAAAAAAAGAACGTACCAACACAACGTACCAATATGTTTTTCTCCTTTTGGAATAAGGCCATCAGTGCTCTTCTAGTCATAAAAATGGGAGCGACGTTGCACGTGAAAGCTTTCACAGACATTGTAGGTTAAAGTAGCGCTCCGTGCGTGTGCTGCGTTGTGCTACCATACAAAAGCGCTAACATACTGAAATTGTGCACGAGCTGGTTAAAGCAAAAACAAAGAATACTGTACCACAATTACGTATAAAACCTTGTGCTTCATAGCTTTCAAGGAGTGACGACGACACAATGTACCAACAATAAAGTCTGCCTTGATAACAAGCATGACAGGAATAACACACGACTTGAAGGATCCTGTTTGAATGTACAGCAGCAGCTACCTTCACAAGTCAGGGTACCATTACAATTGCCATCTTTTCTTTTTTTTTTCTCCTCTACGAAAGCACTACGAAATCTCTAGAAGTCCAAGCAGAATTTTCTTTCGCAGGCACACGTTCACATTGGCACACGGACGTCGCCGCTGGCTGATGAAAGAACGCAAAACGAGGAGGCGCTTCAATAAATAGGAATTTTCTTCACACGTGAGCTGGACGCGGACTGCAAGGAAAACCAGCACGCGAGCAAGATGAGACATTGAAAGTGAGGTCAAAAGTGCTGATTTTTCACTAAAAAGATAGTTTGACTTTTACCCTAGACCCATTTGCTTCTCTTAAAGGAACATCTTGCCCATCGTCCACAATCCTTACGTGAGACATGAACACGCGTCTTTTTTTCTGTGTGTTCTAAAGATATAAAAACAGGTACAAAGAGGCAGCCAATGAATGCACGTATTGGGACACACCTATTCCTCCTATGAAAACACCTCCAAAAAGCTTCAACAAGGTTGAGGTTTTCTATCCATGCTGTTAGCATGTACTAGCAGCTACATTCCTGATAACATGGAATACTTCCACCATTTTGGGACCGTCCTTCCAGGGTGCAGTGATGTCACATAGCAACATGGGAAGGAACGCGGTGTGTGTGGTGAAGCTCGTCGTGTCACTACGCCAGTAACAACATAAGGAGTGTGGATAACGGGCAACATTTTTTTGAAAAGTGCACTTTTCCTTGAAATAAAATGCACACTCAAATACTTGAAATAAGCAAAAGAAGACGATGCCTGGTGGGATGGTGGTATCCCACCAGGCATCCAAAAGATGCTGTACCGTCTGGTACAAAACACAAAACATACTTGCTTAGAATTCCCCTTTTTGCAGGGTGAAGCTGAATCCCAATTCATACCCTCGCCTGTTGGGGAGCTACCAGGCTGTATTTTAAGATGCGTAGCAAAGCCTGCTTTCAGCTGTCCTCCCCGATGCACACAAAAATGGGGGCTGATGGAGCTCAAGGCAGGTCAGGTCCATGAGGAGGGCGAACTGGCGAACTGGGACACAACTTCCAGCGCCAGTCAAAAGTATTGAGACACTTTCCCATTGAATAACAGAACAAACGTCTCCAAACTTTTGCCTGGGCGCCGTACCTTCATTTTCAATAACAGGAAAGCAGACGATGTGACCGGAAACCGACGTTTGGTCACACGGTCTGACGAGGTCATGACAACACTGACTCCTCCGCCTTTGAAATGCAACACGTGAGCGATACTTCAGTTAGCATGGAGTCCTTAGCGATATGTCGGCGGCAGGCGAGCAGTTTGCTACTGTTAGTACCAACGACATCCACCCTGCTTGATAAATTCCACCAACGCTGGGGTAGAACAGCCCAACAGTAAAGCGGACATGCATGTCGACCAGTCTCTAAGGAGGACCACATGGTGATGATGATGAAGGGCGCTCAAAGACGAGACGTTTCCCGGCTCAGACCCAACTCCCCCACGCTCTCGTAGTCGGGCTCGGCCTTGGCGCCCTCGCCTTCCCCGCGCTCCTCGTCCGAGCCGCCAGTCTTTGGGATGCGGATGCTCTCGTAGCCGGGGTCAGCGGCGTCCACGAACGCCGAGGCCTCCCCCGGCCGGGCGTAGAAATCGTGGACGGTGGCGTAGAGGTCGCTGGAGGAGCCGGCCGGGATGAGGCCTTTGAGCTCGGCGATGCTGCTGTAGTCGTGCTCCTTGTCCTCCGGGTTCGCGCTGGCGTCGTTTGTTCTGTCCACCGCCGAATACTCTGAAGCCTGAAACAAACACACGCTTCATGGAGGGGTGGGCAACCTGCGGCGCATGGGCCGTATGCGGCCCGCCATGCAATTCTATCAAACCTGTCGTGTTTTTTATCAGTTGAGTGTGGCCCTTTAAGGACTAGGGCAAAAGTATTGGGACGTTGCATCTGCAGGAAGTAAAAATGGTAAACAATGTGGCGTTCCACGTGATTTCGGAGAGTTCTGGCTCATCCCAAAGGTGCTATGAGCACTCGTTTGTCTTCTGTGTACAGCGAGCAAAGAGTGCTTTCATTTTGCCTGGCTTTATTTGAGGTTAAAAGTCTCCTAGTATGCAAAAAGGTGCTTTTTGGGGAAGGAAAAACACCCTTCTTCATGGACCTGATACCGCCTCTGACCCGTTCCTAGCTAGATGGGCCCGCACCGTGTATACCCCGACACTTCTCGGCGGACAACATTTAAAAAAACCCAAAACAAAGTGGCGAGGGATGACTGTACCTGTGAAACGGGATAAAGTGCACGCTAGCACTTGCTGGCACATTCGTCCCGGTAGTGCAGACGCAGCTCATTAGCATTAAAGCTACAGACGAGAGATGCACCATGTCTGGTTTTACAAAACCATACCCAGAACTTCCTGCTTCTCAAACCGGTACTTTTTTGATATCTACGTTTTTACCTCTGCCAAGGAGGCTATGCTTTTGCCAGCGTTTGTTTGTTTGTTTGTTTGTGTTCCAAAGAACTTGAAAACCTCTGAATGGATTCGGATGAAAATTTCAGGAATTGTCGGAAGTGGGATACGGAAGAACCGATTCAAGTTTGGGGGTGATCCGGATCACTTTAACATTCCGGATCACAACAAATTCTTTAACATTGTGCGACAGGATAGCTTGGTCACCTGCACAGTAGGGGTAATCTCGCGTACTCGCGTTTTTGTTAAATGATTGGTTATTTTAATGACATGGGATCCCTCATATCGGCCCCAGAAACATCGTGCAGGCGTACCACAGACACACAACACGGCGTGTTCCCAGTGGGGCTGACTAAAAGCACTTTCACACTTGTCTAAAGTTTATTTAGGTTACAACTTGTACCCCCCACTAGGTTCCCTCTCCCCCCCAGAGCGTACTTTCTGATCTTCAACCGTGCTTTTTGGGTGCTCGCCTTGAGCCAAAGTGCTGCCGTCTCGGGAGCGGAGGTTTTGGGAATAAGGGACTTTCAGCTCACCTCGTTGGCTGACGGAACTTTGTTGTGGAGCCCCGGTGCTGGAGACAGGGGGGAGGGGAGCTGGATGGGAGACAACACAAAGATGGATTAAGGGGGGAAAAAAATCAAATAAAAAATCAAATCTGAAAGGAAAAGTGCACATTTTTATTTTGCCAATCAGGCACTCTCTGGATGCATTCTAAAGATATAAAAACAGGTAAAAGAGGCAGCTAATTCATGCACGTAATGGGACACACCTATCCGCCTATTCAAATGTAGCCAGCCGGTGTGGTGTGGCGAAGTGTCACTACGCCAGTAACGTAGTTCTTGAGTGTAACAGTGTTAATGAGAATAACAACAACAATGTCGCTGGAGCTTGGCTAACTCTTTCAATACCAACATTTTTAGAATTTATGCATCCTTTTATATTTTTCCCCGTGAGAGGCAGAAAGAGGTGATGATGCAACTCTGCACTCATACATGAACATTGCAGAGCACTTTTAAGCCATAAAAACGGCCACACGGTGGCAGTAGTGCGTTTGATGAGAGCTCGGCAGGGATCATTGCAACAGAAGAATCACACACGACAGCAAGGAGGAAGTGAGAGAGCACGGAAGGTTACGCATTGTCGGGACATTTTAACGCATGCGCATGCACACAAATGCGCGCACGCGCGCACACACATGGTTCAATTCCTAATATGACAACTATAAGTAGCTCATGGTGTTATAGTTTAAATGAATTGTTCTTTTGAAGTAAAACAAGCCTTTTTTGTGTTGTTTATGTTGTGGTATCGTTGTTTAGATATTTGAGCTGTCACAAAAGCAACAAATATTTGTGTCCAAGTGAAAGTTATGCTTGGAATGTATCTTTTTTTTACAAAAAGCTGGTTTTCTGCCTTTTTTAGTTGGGAAGTGATATTTTCAACCCATGTTCTACTGCTGATTACTAAAGAACGCAAAAAGGCAGAGACACACTTTTTTTCCCGATGGAAGAAGCGTGTCTAATGTTTCTTTTGGTAGGTTCCGTGTTGATATAGCCATGGAACACAATATTCTGTGTGCCTTGAAAGATCAGTCCAAATGGTGTAACATGGCCGCTACTGAAGGGGTTAACAGGTGGAATAGGTGCGTCCCATTCCGTACATTCTTAGCTGTCCCTTTTTTTAGCTGCTTTAGAACGCACAGTAAAGAGAAAAAGACGTGTGTGTTCATGGCTCACATAAGGATTTTCCTTTCAGGCTAGGCGTGTCGAGCCTCTCAGGAATGACGTTTGGCTAGCACCTTTCATTTACAAACTAGCTTGACACATTTTTCAATGCACTACGGAAACTTTTGAAATGTCAATTAAGACATTTGCCTATGGATCTGCATCGCTGTCAGCAGCGTATCGACGAGTTCTCCCAACGCGGCGCAGGATCTCGCTAACCAATCAATGGCGCCAACCTCCTGCCGGCCTGTGACGAAGCTAATGTTGCACATAAGCGCTCGTTTATTGAGAACGTTATTGAGCCAACGTCGACAGGCGGTGACAGCCTCGGCGCACACCGCCTCCGTGATCGACGGAATCCACAAAGCGCACGTGACGGCGGCGGAAAACACCTCGGCAGCCTAACGAGGGGTTCGATATTCCTGCTAATTGGCAGCGCCTTCAATTGTGATGCCTCTGAGAAAAGCATTCCCGGCTTGCCGCGGATTTATTTTTCTATTTCAGAAAATAAAACCCGCCGCCGCACGAGGTGCTTAACGGTGCGGCGGCCTCATCCATCAGGCTGCCTTGATGCACGGATCAATACGCTTACCTTATGGATAAAGCCCATTTGGACACATGATTACTTTTATAGATTTGACATACAATCTGCCACGCCGGCTCCAGGCTCTTTCCCTTTAATTAGGCGACCAATTAGGATGAGTGACCCCGCCCTCTGGGCCTGGGAGACACACGAGTGCCGCTACCGAGTGTTGCTAGCTTCTCAACATTCAAGGAAGCCAAAGGTTGATGGCGAGTTAGATCATAGCGTTTACGTTCATTAACAGGTGGCGGCCCGCCACGGACACATTTGGACCACCACAGATAGACGTTTCGCTCCCTTTTCATAGGACATGATAAGGAGGCTTATGGGTATCCAGGAGACATAAAGACATGCGGCACGGTAAGCCGATTAAAGCGAGGTGGACAACTCAGCTATGCTGATGTGCATGCTGACACGTGCACACACGGCACGCTCGTACCCTGGGCAGATTATCTGTTGCTTTGCATGCGCATTAATGGCCGAGAAAACCCGCATTCCTCTATCCCGGAGACGGGAAGCCCAACCGTGCCGGCGGCGGTCCCAGCAGCCCGTCAGGTGGGTCAAACTCATTTTGTGCCGCTCGCACACAAAGCCCGCGGGCGACACGCTCGTCTTGTACGGCTGCCAACAAGTCGCGGCGGTGTTTACGTTCAATAACAAGCACATGAAAGGTCTCCGTGTGTGTGTGTGTGTGTGTGTGTGTGTGTTTGCATTTAGTGTAGTTGCGTTCCGGCTACCTGAGGGCATTAACATGCGGCCATGCTGGTGCGTGCGCTGCAAATGTGAGCATCGCAGGACGCAGCATCATCCATCATGAAGCCAGACTAACTGTCACGGGCACGGTGGGCAGCTGGTTCTCGCCACACACACACACACACACACACACACGCACGCACAAGACAAATCACCTCCTGGGCACACGTGAGGATAAACGGGAGATGGAAACATTCGGGGTTAACCTTAAATCAGCCCCCAGGGGGTCCACATGCAGCACAATATATGCAAACATACACATATCTTATGTGTACATTATGGAGCGGGGGTGGGGAGAAGCAAAAGTCCTGCTGACTGGACTGGGGGGGTCCTCATATGCACCCCCACTGTTAGGTGCACCTCCGCCGCATAATGCTGTGTCAGCAAGTCTGTCTTGATCAAGCAAGTCAAACCTCGGTTTCCGTACGCCCCGCTTTCCCAACGATTACGTTCTCATCCATTGTCACCTCAATTTTGCCTTGTTTTTTGGACACTGTCCCAACTAGTCCCTGGACGGTATCATTCCACGATTCTGTTGCCGAATCACCGGCCGTGCATTTTTTTAATTGAGTGTGGACACTAAATGACCCGCCACGGGGCCAAGAAAGTTGGATGTTTGGAGAGCACCCGTGGCAGTAAGGACCGTGTACTTACAGGCTGATCTTTAACTTCAAACAGGCAACAAGCCCAAAGCAACAGGCGACTTGGCAAATTGGAAATGATTAAAAAAAAGTTTGTTTGGATGTCAGAGGTCGAACAGAAAAGCCAAACGTCTACGCGCGCCATCGAGGGTTTCGGGAGGCAGCCAGCGCGTGGCCAGTAACAGCAGCGGAGATATAAACATGGACGTCACGCTGAGGTGTGAAAACGGGCAGAAACCAAACGATTTCAGTCATGTGACTCATTTAGTGCTGACCGGGGACGAGCTAGCGGGTTCCACACAGCAGACAAAGGTAGCCAAGGAGGATGGAGGTGAAGGAAGCATATGGCGAAAGATTTAACTCTTGTCTGCGTTCCCACTTTATTCCACGTGTCCGGCTGGGAAGAAGTGTGCCATAAACGCAGCGCTGACACGTTGTCACCTTGTAAAGCGCTAATGGCTAACAGCCCTCACGTGCGCCACACGCAACTCCTTACCTTTCCGTTGTGCAGAACCTCAGCAAAGCCGTTCACCAGCACGGCCTGGTTGTCGTTCTCATCCAGAACCTTCTCCGGTACCGGCGGTGGTAAATCCTCGGGCTCCTTACAGGAGGGGGTGACGCCGCCGTTGTAGTTGTTGGCGGAGCGCCGCTTGGCCTCCAGGTCGGCGCTGTTGCGGCTCTTCTTGTTGCGGTCCACCGAGGCATACTCAGCCGTGCTGGGGCTGCGGTGGCCGTTGAGGAGGAGGGGGCCGCAGAGGGGCGACGGGTCAGCCGTACCGTTGGCGAAGGCCAGCTTCTTCGGGGGGTCTTTGAGCTCCTTGACTGTCTCGTAGAGGGAGTCCTCGATGCTGATGTCGCGGGACGCTGCCACCATTTCTTTCACCACCTGGACGAGGGATAGCATTGGGCCTCATTCATGAAACGTTCTTACGCACAAATGTGTTCTTAAAGCCTTCTTACGAAGATTTTTGGCATTCACAAAACGTGTTCTTAACTCCCAGTTCTTAGATCTAAGAACAAATTCTAGGAACGCTCAGGAGGACTCTTACGCACAAGCAAAGCTTGGCTTTCAATGCGCAATCGCCCTCATGATGGATTTTGCAACCTGATCCCAAAAAATGTAGTGCAAATAAAATATCCCAACAATTATTTATCATCAAAACAACTAAAATATACTCCATGGATAAATATATATTCAAATCCCTATTCATTCATCCATTTCCCTACCTCAATCGCAAACGGTATCACTCAATTAATATCCAAATAATCTCAGATTCGCAACACATCCTTCTGAATGTTGTTGCAAGTTTCCCTGGAGGTACATTTTCTGAAATTCCTCCGTTGGAATGCCCCTGAGTCATGGCGCAGCATGCGACGGTTAATACCGGTTAATTTCTTGCCTTTTGCATGTTGTTATGTGGTCATTAACTTATTTTACATGTGATCGAGGCTATGCCCTGGCACCTTGGCTCATGACACCATTGAATAATCCGCAGACCCCACAAGAATAAACGTACAAGCTAAAGCACACACGTACACGCTCCTGCGTGGAGCGCACCATCGGTATACTCAAGGGACGCTGGATGTGTTTGGACACTGCAGGTGGAAGGCTGCTCTACAAACCAGAAAAGGTAGGTTTTGTAGTATTTAATATTAGGTTTTAGTTTATTTATGCTTTGGAATGGCAAAAAAATAGGCAAACATTCTGATTCTTTGTTTGTGCTCTCATTAATCCAGGAATTGTCCATTGCAAATATGTTTTATTTGGTCAACTGGATAAATCATTGATTCTCTGTTGTTGCAGGTGTGCAGGATCGTAATGGCCTGCTGCGTCTTGCATAACATCGCAATGAAACGTGGTGTGTCTATTGCGCACGTAGCACCCCCAGATAACGACATGCGCCCCCAGCCACGTCTTGAGCCAGAGCACGGGGCTGCTGTATTAATTAGGCAGCGTCTAATCAAATGTAACCACAGAAAAAATACATTGTCACACAGAAACTATGTATTTTGACTTTATTTTTCCATCATGATTGTGTAAATATTTTCTAGAGATTCTGAAATGGTTTGGTTTCTGATTGATGGCCCACCTCCCGTTTCCTCCAGATCCCTCCGGTGCAGTCCAATCTTTTTTTTTAGTCTATTTTAAGTCAAAACACTTCTTTTTAACCTCTGCGGTGGCGCGTTTCTCCGTGGAAACGGCATTTATGTTTCCTGCAATGGTGCTCCATGCCGACTCTTTTTGGATGGCCTGATGACCGGTGGATACACGTGAAAATAAGGTGGTCTTGTGTTCGCTCACTCCTTGTAAAAGCACCTCTATTTCAGTAGAATTGAACTTTTTCTTCTGTTTGTTGTCCAGCTGCTCCTCAGTCTTGCCCTTGCGCGTTGCCATCTCCGCCTCCAGCTGCCTGTTGCGCACGGCACATTTTTTACCTTGTATGGGAAATAATAGGCGGTGACCTATGCAAATTAGGGCTCACATGCACGGGCATCGCAGTTGGCATTCATCAACCTAAGAACACCGGTGCCAACGATTATCCCTACTTAAGAACGTGTCGTGAATGTGGCATTTCCAACCCGCGCCTTCTTAAGTACACTTCTTAAGAAGACTTTCAAGAAGATGTTCGTGAATGAGGCCCAATGTTCTTCTACCGCTGCCGGGTGCGTGGTCGCTCTTGAAGTAACAAAAAGCAATAAGGTGTTGTGTGTCCAGTACATGACCAGCACTGACCTCGTAGGTGCTGTCCCCCGATGAAGGCGGGGGTGGGTCCCTGATGAGGGAACCGTTGGCCGGGATGCTGGGGAGCTCGCGGTCCTGAGGACACTTGGAGGATCTGTGCTCTGATTGGCTGGAGGGTATTTCTTCTGAGGGATGGGGGCTGCTGGCCCGTGTGTCTGTGAGGACTGGACACGCACACACACACACACACACGCACACACATCTCATTTGGTGAAGGTGAGCTAACGAGGTCATGTGACGTACGTGTACCGCTGGTTCGAGGTCCGTTGTGGGAGCTGCTGACGCCCACGTCCGTCACGGGGCTGTCGGGCGATTGGCTGACGGTCTCCTTATCAGACGTCTTGCGGGACAAACAAAGCGTCAGCGTCATCGTTTGGTGTGCATTTCCTCCGCAGGCCACAACATTAAGAACGCATGCAAGCTCTGCACTCACGCCCGCTCCTTCTACTCCTGAAACGCCTCACGCAAACGGGTGAGAACTGGCCAACGCGTGCACCCCTGCTGTGTTGCCTGTGCTATTATTTTACCACGTGGCGGCGCTGTGGTTCAACACAATAAGTGGGACTGCCATGACATTTTCCCCCACACAAGGCTCTACAAAACACACACTGTAGCTTTAGGAGGGTTAGCCCAATCTCCTGAGGGGGACTGACATGAACGGGTGTGTAAAATTTGAGCAAGATTGGTTGAAAAACACGGCCGCCGTCAAACGGGGACTTAGCAACTAAGCCCTTATATCTGTGACTGTTTTGCTATTACAAAACCTTGAGGTTACATGTATGCTAAATGCTAGCATAATCAGTGCACACCTTCCAGAAGACGCCCCCGGGGATTCGTGGTGGTCGTCGAGGAACATGCATTCCTATCTTAACAATGTTGACTTCCACATTTGGCTATGAAAGGCTGTTTTTTTGGTTTCTAAATAAATAGGAGAGCGTTTCTCGGTGACGCTTTTGAGTTTTGAAAAACGTCGTTGAAAAAAGAGGAAGGGGGAGTGCGTGCTCAGTTAGCAAGGCTGCCATGAGTCGTGATAACGAGCACCCTGGGAAGCTATCACACCGTCCAGTTCAAATGAGGACGGACTCGCTTTGTTCCGCTGTTGTTTTGCTTCCATAGGGGCTGGGAAGGCTGTGTCAACAGCGACACCCGGCGGCCACACCGCCTCATAGCTGCGCCGCCATCAATGATGTCATCTTTGAACTATTTTAGGACCAAACTGCGACGTTTTAACTCTTTCCTTTCACCATTGCAGCCCTCTCGTGCTGCATAGTCTTATAAATCTTACAGAGCGCGCATCATTGCAGGTGCTGTGTTGTTGACCCGTCTTAATGACGTTACGTGAAAAATGCAAGATGAAAAGGACTGCAACAATCATTTAGATTTGTGTGTTTTTGTTTCCACATTTTTTTAATTCTTCAACGTGAAAGCTGAATAAATATGACTTCACCTTATGTCACATTTGATTAAATATATATATTTTTAGCTTTCTTACTCAGAATTCATTGTTTACTTTTATTTTTGCTTTATTATTTTGTTGTTTTATTGTTTATTGTACCTTTTAAATGAGGTACATTATTATTTACCTCATTTTATTTTACTCAAGGGCCACTTTTTGAATTAAAAATGGATTACATTTGTTTTTAACAATCACATTTATATAAAATGTAAATTTCTATAACTAGTATTTATTATTGAAGAGTATTATTATATCATTATTCATATTATTAAGCCATTAAAAAATATACATCTAATGAAATTCAATACAACAAATGTATTTTTTTTTATTTGAAAAGACATATTTTCAATTGGCAAAAATATTTAGAAATGTTTTCATAGTTTTTTTGTATAACATTTAGAGGGGGTGAATATTTCAGTGCAATGCTGTGCAGGTGGCCCCCACTGCAAACTACAACCTATTGTTTCCAATGAAATGCTGAAAAGGGAGGCGTGCACTCACGCCATCCATCAGGTCCACACGGTCTCCTGCTGGGTGCCCCTTGACTGCTTTCTTCTGCCTGGAAAACAAGACAGCGTCAGTCAAAAGTGAGCGCTGTCATCGTGATGCACGGCGTGTTGTGTCTCACCCGTGACAGCTCGTGCACAGCAGCAGCATGACGGACACCAGCAGCAGGGCGGCGAGGGTGCTGAGGGTGACCACCAGCAGCAGCTGCCCGCCGCCCAGCAGGTCCGGCACCACCCCGCCCCCCGCGGCCGCCGCCCCTGCCCCTGACCCGACCACGGCCGCCTCGGGCCCCCACCACACTCCAGTCAGCACCGGCGCCATGACGCATCACCCCGTGGGAGGAGAGGACATCGGACTGGAGGTGCCGCCTAGAGATCAAAAGAGAGGGCAAACAACAGCATCCTGTCATATAGAGGATCTTTGACTAGCATTTTTGCAATTGGTCCTTAAAAACAGCAGAGTGATCCCGTCATATAAAGGATCTTTGACAAAAGTTTGTGCAGCAGGTCCTCAAAAAACAGCATTTTTTATTTGGCTAAGCATTTACTTATTATTTATTAATTTTAGTCTTGTAGCAGCACGCACATTTTTTTTTTTACACAAGTCCTACTATTTCCCTGATTATGTTTCAGACGTTTTTGACAACTTCACTGAACTGAACTTGTGTTTCATTTAATACTTTACACATTGACACCTTGCACATTGACACCTTGCACAGACGCATTACTAAAAACATACCTTGCTGTTTTTGGTCAATATGGAAAACAAAGTGTGGGTTTCGACAGGTGAATTTAAATGAAAACGAATTTAAATGAAAACTTGCACCCAAAAATGCAAAAAAAATGCTATTACTGCCTGCCACTCCTCATGTGACCAGCAGAGGGCAGCAGAGATCCGCTCTCGTGCAGAGCAGAGGCTGCTGCAGTGACCCTTCCACGGATGTCATCATCAGCAACCTCCTCACATCTTTTACCAAAAGGCCATTTTGCCTCTGATTCTTAACACAGGTGTAAAAACCACATTCCAGACAAATAAAAATGGAGGAGCGGCAGGTTGCTCTCCCACTGTGAGCGTCCATCGGGAAGGAAGGTGACCGCGGGCAAAACTACAAGCACGTGGGGGCCACACAAACTACTGAGAATCATTTTGAGTTGCTACAATGACATTTTAGCTAAATGGACCAGTGTGCTGCATCATTTTTTCACTTTCATTTTTGGGGTGTCTTTGATTTCCCCCCTCTATAGGGTGATCATTTTCATTTCTATCAAATGATGTGGCATCATTTTGTTACTAATACATCACCCACTTATTATCAGGAAACATATTCAACATCATTTTTCCCCCAGTTTAGATCTGATGTGTTTTCCAAGTGTTCCTTTAACTTTTTTAGCAGTATATACGTATATGTGGGTGTGTGTTGAATGAATGACTGTTGAATGAGTGTTGCCATGGTTACCCTGCCCATCCTCTCCACTGGGTTGATGATTGTAGGATGACAAATTGATCTGTCCTCCCAAAATGAGGAAACAGGAGCTGCCCAATGTAAGCAAGACTGTACTACTGACACGCGATATGAAACCAAAGTCCCAGGACGCACCTCTTAATCGATCAATTCATCAATTCAAGGCTTGGATGAGATCAGAGTGATCAATTATTCAGATATTTTCATGCATTCAACTTGGTATCAGTTCGAGAAAGGCCCTTTTCTAGCGTAGTGCAGTTCATCAGGCCACCACTGGGGGCTGTCAAATGTAAAAACAAGTAGAAGTCAGCACAGGAAGTGGGACGGGGCGCCACACCTTTGTCGTTGTGGTCTCTGTGACATTTTTACTTGAAGCAGGAAGTGACTCGGTGTCTTCTTCTGCATCCAAGTTCACGCTTAACCACCAAGCCCGGAGCGACGGTCGCTCATGTCACACCAGACGCTTCCTGTCCCGGACGGAGAACTGGCCTGCAGATGTTTTTCCACTGACACAAGTCAACCCCGGCCCACTTTATTCCCACCAAATCAGCTTTATGATGTCTTCTTGTCTTTGTAGTTTGTCATGTTGCAGCCTTGTGCAAAAATCATTGAAGAACTTTCAACTTTGGACACCGTAATGGCAAAGAAGACAAAAAGAGAATTGAGCAAATGCTTTGCAAATCACTCCCACCAAGGTGTTTAACAACACAAATATTCACAATAAAAGTAGAATAAATTACATTCATTTTTTTTTATTTAAAACACAAAATAGAAATATTCAACGTTAATAATAATAATAATTATTATTATTGATTCCATTATTATTGTCGTATTTTTTTAAACATTAAATAGAAAATATAAAAAATAAAAAGCACACGTTTGTTTATTTAATTTTGGTTTGGTGGATAATAATAATAATAATAATAATAATAATAATAATAACAACAATAATAAAATTATTATTAATAATAAATATAACTAAATATATACCCTTGTATTAAAACATGTTTTAAATTAATTTTATTATGCATCTACTTGTAGTCATGAATAATACTATCAACAATATCATATATTTATGTTATTATTATTATATTGTTAGCAATAGATAGATGGATTTTTACTTTTTAAATTTGTCATTTTCAAAGTACATATTCCTTTCACAGTAAAAAAAACCAAAAAAAACCCAATGTGAACAGAAACAGTAACAGCAACAGAAACACGGTAATAATAATAATAATAGTAATAATAATAATAGTAATACAAGTAGTAATGGGCATACTGTATGTGTCATCCATTTCCTCTTTGTCTCATCTGACTTTCAACATCCGCTTGCTTTCTCCTCGCTCTCATTTCTTCATTCCAGTTCTGTTTTTAAAAAATGTATTGTTTTTTTTAACTCATTCAATCCCAGCCATTTTTCAAACGTCAACCCCTCCGGTAGCGGCCTTTTTACACTATTTTGATTGATCTTTCAAGGCACCCAGGATATTGTGTTCCACGGCTATATAAACATGGAACCTACCAAAAGAAAGATTAGACTCCTGTCTTTCATCAGACAAAAATTGTGTTTCTACCTTGCTGCGTTCTTTAGTAATCAGCAGTAGAACATAGGTAAGTTTCAGGAAAATATCAGTTCCCAACTAAAAAGGGCAGAAAAGCAGCTTTTGGTGAAAAGATACATTTCAAGCCTAACTTTCACTTGGACACAAATACTTTTTGCTTTTGTGACAGCTCAAATATCTGAACGACGATACCACAACATAACACAAAAAGTGGTTGTTTTACATCAAAATAACAGTCCATTTACAATTTTCCCATTTGGAACTGAACTGTGTGTGTGCGCGCGTGTGTGCACGCGTTTAAATGTCCCTACAATGCGTAAGCTTCTGCACGTGACACTCCTCCACCCCCTCTCGCTTCCTCCTTGCTGTCATGTGTGTTTTTTCCGTCCGCACGATCCCTGCCGGGCTCTTATCAAACGCACTTCTGCCACCTTGTGGCCAATTAGATGAAAAGTCACCAATTTTATTGTGCACTCACCTCTTTTTGCCTCTCGTGCAAAAAAAAAACGTGAAAAGTGAGCGAGTGTTCGGGTTTTAAAAAAACAAACATCTTTGGTATTGAATGAGTTCACAGGGAAGTGTAGAACCTCACCCTGGGAAAATGACACCACTTCTATCCACTAAAATAAATACAAATACCACCCAATCAGAGGCTCGTAACTAAGGGCGAAAACATCTGTTGCGCAATCGTCGGCGATGAACCAAAGCGCTTGGGCGTGTGATGCAGATACGCCCATCAGAACAGCCAATGCAACAGAAAAAGATCTAAAAATGAAATGGATTGTCGTGACGTGACCTTTCTCTGCACACTGACGGGATGGGATGGAGGGGGGTTGGAGGTAGGACGGTGTTTGAACTGTTGACCTCCGGGCATCTGAGGGGGAGGAGGAGCAAGCGACAAAAGAGCTTGTGTGTCCTCGTCTGAAGCTGAAGACACAATCAGCAGTAATGTGCAGGGATCTATCAAACATATATCTACTGTATTAGTGTGAATGCGGGGAGGATGCCTGCTTGCTTGCTCCCGTGTTGAAGATGAAAGGATTACGCCGCAGTAGTGTGTCTCTATTATAGGCTCTAATGTGACGCTTCCTCCCCCAGTGTGCATTATTGCTGATCTGAGAGCAGCAATGTAACACAGCAGAGGCTGCAACAGGGTGGTTGTGCACAGCTACGTGACGACTGCGTGTGTGTGTGTGTTTGTGTGTTGAAATGGAAATGTGATGCATCTTCAAAAGAAACAAGGGGGCTGGGGGTAGGGTGGTTCTGTTAGACGACCCAGATTGGGCACGTGGCAGGGGGTCCGGCCCTCTTCTCTCATGTTGGACCGTTTGACTGAAGGATGTGCTTGGAGAGGTTGGCATACTAATGTGTGTGTGTGTGTGTGTGTGTGTGTGTGTGTGTGTGTGTGGGTGTGTGTGTGCATCATCTAGAATTCATGCCTCAAAAGACATTTTTTGGTTGTATGAGATTCTGAAAAATATCACAGTTTTATGGTTTTATATACTGTATGTATATTTATTTATTTATTTATTTGGGATGTCCGATAATATCGGCTCAACAATATTATTGGCACAATATTGGCATAAAAATGTAATATCGGTAGATATTGGCACCAGGTTTTTTCCCCGATGATGAAAACCGATAATAAAAAAAATGCTGTATAGTATAGACGGACATTTTCATGTTCACATGGTCAGGATGACACCACAGTGCAAGCCGACCTCCTTTGCGCTTTCCACAGGCTCTTGTGTTCCCGTCCACTCAAGCTGCCCTGAAGTCAGCTAGCTCCCCACGGTAGCATCTGGGACGCCATTCAGTGAAGCACAAATAAGCTGCACTGTCCTGAAGGTCTTGACATTCTTGCCAGGTCGGCAATCTTGGTCAGTAGTGAATTCACGTTTCCCGTGATGATAGAAGGCACCGAAGGCTTCAATCTCCACTTCCTTGCTAGCTGCTTAACTTTCATCTTAGCCCCGGCTTCTTCACCTAAAACATGGATGCGGCACGTCGCTCTCATGGCACGTAAAAATGTGCTTGGATAAACAAACAGAGCTGCTTGAAAGGCGGCCACTCGCTAATTCCACGACAGGAGACATGTGATGTATATATAGGCACTCAAATGGACACAATCAACATACAGCAGATGGGGGGGGTGGAAGGTGCAGACAGACCGTGTGTGTTGGGGGGGGATGGATGCACAGGAGACGGTGACCCTCCGGCAGCAATCTTCAGATTTGGCGTTAAATTCATCCCACTGCACGCTCCAGCGAGTGGGTGCGGGGGGTGGGGGGTGGAGGGCGTTGATTGCAGACGGCAGATAAAGCTCAGCCTCCATCTTTCATTTTCATTTTCTTTTCTAACACCCTTGAGGCTCTTTTTTCCAAAGTAACTTTAGAGGGGACATCGAGGATTTTTCAACGTGAATGTTTAGACTTCCTTCCATAACATAACTCCAAACAACACGGGTTCCTACCTGGACCTTTGAACTCAGGACCATGTACTTGCGGACTGATCTTTAACTTTTGGCTTCAGTTACCTCCAAAACCCTGGGTCAGGACGCCTTAGAAAGCAAGTGGGTGCTTGCTTTGACACAGAACAACCAGTGGTCTTGAACGCTTCGATGGTGAACTTTGAAGAACATAGATTCCTGGAGGTTTGGAGGAGACCAATTGTACCAAGGACCGTGTACTTACGGAATGATCTTGGATAGTTGACTCCAGTTACGTCAACAAATCTTGGTGCACGAAGCCTTTAAAATGAACGGGGGGTCTTTTTTTGCCATAGAACTACCAATGGTCTTCTTGTGCAAGACTGAAGCTGAGAGAACATCATTTGAAGAATGTGCACAACAAGTGACCTTGCTGATATCATGCAAAATCAATAGGTGTCTCTGTCTAGAACTTTTGGCATCACATTATAGTTTAAACTGTTACACACACACACACACACACACACACACACACTTTCCCCAGGGTGCCTCAATTAGAAATGACCTCACTGCGTAAATTAACCGCCCAGACTCTATCCCGTTACGACCCCTCGAGTGTGGACGGCGGTCTTTCCTGGTGGAATAACAGCACATGTCACATGACATCACGCTCTACCAGCTTTACGACAGGAGAAAGGTGCTGAGGGTCCATCAGCGACTCATAAAGACCGTGTCAAGTCTTGATGATGGGAGGTCACGGAGGAGAAGTGAGGCTGCGATGCAAAACACAGCCAGCAGAGGGCGGTGTGTGGGGGCAGATTTGCACAGATTTGGCCTTAAGCTGCTTGAACAGCAATAAAAAAAAAGAAAAAGTCACTGGTTAATCCTCCAACCAAGATTTCCTGGAAAACTCAATTGGACGAGCGTGGAGGATAAATCCTGCAATTTCCCCAAAACATACAAGCACCCCCGCTGGCTACAATCCTACCGCGCATCATGTTTACGGCATTCCCGCGGGTGTGGAATGTGTGCTTCTGTGTGCGGGTGTGTGAGCGATGGCAACCAACTGGCGAGTGTCATCAGGAGAAAAAAAAAAGAAAAAAAGAGGCCTCAGGGACTGGTGCAGTTTGCAGTTTGGTCCTGCTGCCGCCCTTCAACGGCCACGTGAGAAACTACCCGATGCAACCACATGAGGGGAAAGCACGCACTTCTTGACGGTATTATTTCTATAAAATATCTTCTATGTTCTCTTCTTTAAATGAAAATGTAAAAATACGTTAAAAAAAAAATAAAGAATGGGTTGTGATATGCTTGCCAGACCAGTAGTTGGCACTGTCCAATGTAAACAACAGTTTTTGTATTTCTGTTTACATTCCATGAAAACTTGGAACCGATTTCAAAGCACTATTTTCCCCACGTGCTTTCCGGGCCACGTGACGCCATTGTTTGTTGTGCTGTAGTCCGGCGGCCCACATTGCCACCTGCTCTGGGAGGGACTTTCTGGGTCGCTGGCGGATTACCCCAGTCCAGCACGAGGGGTAGTGGGTGAGGATGATGGGGAGGTTGGGGGGGGGCACAAATGGGTCGCAAATGTTGCTACATTTCAAAGCTTGGCACAAAGAAGAGACGTTGCAACCTTGATGGCTCGTTGCTAGCAAGCGCTCACTTCCTGCGTTCGGGCTCCAGTTGAGTTCGCCCTGTGGTTAGCTTAGCCATGATAGCTGCCTGCTAGCAACAGGGGGTGTCACCAGACACTCGGTCCATGAGACGAGACCATACACGAGATTGGGTCTGCGAGAACGAGACAAGATGAGATTTTAACGTTACTTTTAAGAAAAAATGATACATGTAAAAAATGTATGACAATATATTGCAATCTACTCATTTCTTTTTACTACATGACCTTGCATTGCCCCTCACGAGGATACTTTCTTCTGGACTCTAGGTGTGTGCTAGCAGCCCCGACTGCATGTCTGACAAAAGGGCTCACTCCGCTCATGCCGCTGTTCTATGGAACAAATGTGCCAAGGTGCTGAAACCACCGCACAGAGTGAATCCTCGAGAGACGGGGAAAACAGACACACGTGCACATGGCGACATATGGAGGCTAGCAAAATGATCAAGTTCATTTTCATTTATTGTGTAATTAAACCATGTGTTTATTACTGGGGACCTGCAATTGCCTGGCGACAGGTCCAGGGTGTAGCCCGCCTATCGACGAGATGGGAGGAGACAAGATTTTATCATGGATTTTAAGAAAGAATTGAAAAATCCCCCAAAATATGACAGCATATGGCAATCTACTAATTTTATTTCAACTATGTTACTCTCCTCAGCACTCTGTGTGTACTCTAGTGGCCCCGCCTCCACCCACTGAGGCAAAGAGACTGTATGACTGACAAAAGGGCTCACTCCTTTCATGACGTTGTTCTATAGAACAAGGTGCTGAAACCAATGCAGAGTGAATCCTCTTCCTGCCTGTTTGGAGACGGGAAACTAGCAACACAGACGCGCATGCACATGGCAATATATGGAGGCCGGCAAAATGATCAAATTCATTTTCCATTATTTGTGTGATTAAATAATTGATTTATTATTGTCCCATTATTGCCTTGCGCCCACGAGAACTCTTATCACGTTTTAATCTTGCAAGATCGTGTGACACCCCGACTAGAGACTTTAAACATTTACTTTGATTTGAAGTGCATGAGAAAGTGGCAAGGAAAAACCTTCTTGGTCTCCTTGACCACATGGTTGTTTCTGAACAAGAATATTGTGCAACACAGCAGCAACAGAACCAATGCTGTAAAAGTGATAGGGAGCAGTAGGCTCAGCCAGCCAGTGTATAATATCACTGATGAGTTGATTGTAAACAACAGTAGGGCAAGCGTAGCACATGTCAACATTTTACAACGCACGTAGAGGTAGACAAAGTTGCTCACGGTACACAGCCACAGCCGGTGATGCTGTTAATGCCATCGTTTTAACAGCCGGGTGTGCGGCGGCAATAAAAAACCAACACATTCGCACATGAGAAGCGATGACTGCACACTACGAGCACGTTAGCAGCTTTGCAGGACAAAATCTCCAATATCCTGGAGAACAGATAAGCCTATAAAAAAAGTGTACACTCCAGTAATCAGGCGCTAATCCGAAAGTTATTATAGGCGACAAACCTGTACTTAGCAGCCTTAATTCCATTACGTTTTCGGCTTGGATTACGCTGAGCAAATAAGCGCTTATTGTGGAAGTGATATTTCAAAACAAACTGCAATGCACGCAGCAAGAGAACGCTGCATGCATGCGTGTGTGCGTGTGTGTTGTAATCCTGCCATAACTGTAAATGTGATATGTTTGACTCCAATCGTTGGAAAGTAACCATTCCTCATAGTGAATGCAACGTGCTTGATTAGTCGCCTTCTCGTGTTTGGTCATGTGATGCCTTTATGCTCCCTCATGTGGAATATAATGATTTGTTCTAACAGAATAGAGTCATCCCTCCTTTATCGCTGTTAATTGGTTCCAGACTCGACCGCAATATGTATAATAAATGGAATATTTTCGTCGATGGAACATAGACAACCTGTTAATGACATGAGATAACACCGCTTTACACTCCTCTTATTCTTTGTTTACACCACATTGCTCAACTATAATGCGCAGACTATGGAATCACTGCAGGGACACAAGAGACGACCATGGCTTTAAACATTAGCGAGCTAGCCAGTTAACCAGTTAGCCTCCAGTTTCTTCCCTGTATTCTAAACTTAAGAAAGGATTTATAACAGAGTGGGGAAGAAGGACAAAGAAGCCAAAAACGTACCACTTCCAAACTGTATGGGAGGAGACCTTGTTTTCATTCTATCATGTCGGACATGCCTCGGCTGACCCCATGCAGTGTGACGGTCATCTAATGTCATGTCTCAATCACGGCGCATTACTGACGCCTAGTGGCCAGAATGCTACATATCCCGTCGTCTTTCAGTATTTTTGGATGCAAAACAGCAATCATTAATGAATTCATTTTTGAAAAACTGAATCCGCGATAATCCCACCGTGACTGCACTACGTGTAGAAGTGTGATTCAAATAGCCTTGGGTGTCTGCGCACGCGAGTCTGCCCTTCAGCGTCTCCGTCACTCACAGTAGGAAGTGATCACCCCTCCCCTCGCAAATTGTCTTGTAGCTCTTCTATTTCGGCGCCAACAGCAGATTTTCCCTTGCCACTTGTTGCTATTGTGCCTTTTCCCGGAATTGCTTTCTTCATGCTTCCGATTAGCTAAAATGATCTTCTTCTTTCTATGTTTTTACACAAATGCCACATTTATTTCATATTAGTTTTTAGACTTACTGATTATTACTCATGTGTGATGTCCCTGGTCCTCCATTGTTGCTGTCGCGCCTTTTCCTAAAATGGCTTCCTTCAGGCTTCCGATTGGCGACAGTGAGGGAAAGTTGTGTGTGCGCGTGTGTGTTGTAATTTTACTGTAATCCGCTACCCTGCAAAATGGCACAGCTGCCAGACCACAAACCACAAAGCAGGCACCCCCGCCAACTTCTACTTATGACACACACACACGGCAAGACAATACATCACCAACACCATCTTAACGACGACATGCATCCTCTTGTTGACACTCCACACTGGCAGCGGCGAAGCTCAACACCGCAAACCACTTCTGCGTGCATCGCCATGGCGACGTCTCAATAACTGCCGTGACAGAACCAACAATCATAACAGCCGCAAAGGCGTTTCTTTGGTTAGCGCTACTAATTGTGACTTGGCTGAAAGAGGACGATCACACAGCAGTTCAGGGCGGGACTAAACGCTGCTGACCTTTTCACACACGCTCGCTTTCATCGCCTACAAAGGAGCAATGAAGAAATTAGGATGCGGAGCGGCACATGACGATGACGATGATGCCAGTCGCCTCATCCATCCACTAGCAACCCACGTAACCCGGGGCGACAGCTCCTTGGCGACGCACAGACTCTGCTTTATTTCCTTTGTGGGCTTCTACTTTTTTGTGCTTTCTTTCCTGTTTTGTTTCGTGTGTTGTCTACAAATGGTCACGTGGTTAAGGCCAACAGCGCCACCTGTTGCTTTCTACATGTCTTTTATTGTCAGCGTGGTGGACCCCTCTGAAATCTTTTTTTTTTTTTTTTAATGGTTGCTGTTGTTTTTTTTCCAGGGCCGTGGTTCCCAAAGTGGGGTACGCAGGGGAGTACGTGGATAAAAATTAAAACACTGAGATTTACCCTCTCCGTGTGCAGCTGAAAAATAAGACACAAGATGTTTTACAGTGTTCCCTCGCTCTATCGCGGCTCACCTTTCGCAGATTCGCTGTTTTTTTTTTTATTACAGCGTATGAACGCTGTTATAGGCAGAGCCTGGCCCTTTAAGAAGAATTGCATTGTGGGAAGTTGAATGTCTACCTCTTCCCTCTCTCGTCTGTCTGCGCCGCCCATTGTTTTCTGCGTCCTGATTGATTGATTGGCTGCAGGCCATTGTCAATCTCCTTAGTGCCACCCTGCCATGTCTCCTGCGTCATCGCTAGCTTGCATGCTTGCCAGCTTGTAAGTAAATCTTGGGTTCCTTCTGCAGCAATATGTTTCAAAAACACTACAGTACAGCAGAACGGCACCAGGGTGAAAAGGCACAGTCACAAGAGTGAAATACGCGTGCGTGGCTTAATAATTTCTTGTGTTGATCGTTCAAATTCAAACGACGGTATGAACTTTTTTGAGAGTGTTTAAACAAGAGAGAAATGTTAGAAAATGTTCATGCCTGTCTGAGGAAAGTGTATCAAGTGTATGGTGAGGGCTTTTACAGCCTTAAAACATATAGAACCATTGGAAAACACATCGTAACACATACTTCACCGATTCACTTATTGCGGGCTATTTTGGGAACCTATCCCTCGTGATAAATGAGGGAACACGGTAATACTTGTATAATGTCATAATATATTTAATCGTATATCAAAGATGTTTCATTGTGTGGTTTATGTTTTTGACTTCCAGTCAGATGTCTGCAGGGATTCGCGACTGTGAAAAGTTTGGGAACCACTGGGGTAGAAAACATTGAAAAATTGCAGTTTAAATGTGCAAAATAACACATTTTGAAATTATTATTTTTTTGATTACACATTATATTTGATGATATATCAGTATGTCAACAGGAGCCACCTGTTGCTGTGTCATGCTCATGACGACTTGCAAATGATTAAATGACGTTTAAAGCCATTTCAGCCATAACACCACTTCCTGATT
Source organism: Dunckerocampus dactyliophorus (assembly GCF_027744805.1). Lineage (NCBI taxonomy): Eukaryota > Metazoa > Chordata > Actinopteri > Syngnathiformes > Syngnathidae > Dunckerocampus > Dunckerocampus dactyliophorus. Next base: position 18,346,229 of record NC_072838.1, on the reverse strand, counting down.
ATTACTGTGCCTTTTCCTGCAATGCCTTCTTTGGCATGTACGTGACAATCTGCAAAAACATTTATCAGGACAGTCCTTTTTTCTCAATTCACTATTGTTGCAATTGTGCTTTTTCCCTGAAATTACTTTCTTCAGGCTTCCGATTGGCTAAAAAGGCCTTACTTTTAGAGGCTACTGTGCCACCTGTTGTTTTGGCACAGCCCATGAATGGGTTTTTTGGACCCCAAGTGGGAAAAATGTGTTTAAATAAACCTTTATCCATGCAGACGTTGTCTGAAAAAGACTCATTTGCTTCCAACGTTCTTTTACAATTGCCACTGATGGAAAACGTGCACGCTTGGCTGCCTTAGTGAAGCGCAGGCGGGCTCTCGGCTCATTTCTGGCTGTCACTGGATGCGAGACGACAGCGCAGAAAAGCAGCAGAGGCAGCGGCGCTGACATCAGGAGACAAATGCGACAAATGCGTTGTGAGGTTTCTGGAACAGTGCTCGTATTGTTTGGGATGAGACAGTATGGGGGTGGCGGTGGTGGTGGGTGTTTAGGGATTGTCTACGGGGTTACAATCACTGCATTGCTTTCTGGGTAGTGGACAAACGTTGCGTATGTCCGGCAGCAGCAGAACAGCTGGAAACAGCTGGTCTTCTTGAGTTGATGTGGCGCATGTGTGCGTCTATGCGAAGTCATTAGCGGTGGTCCTTTCACTGCCACAAACCAGCAAGGCCACCCTAAGAGGGGGACACGACTGATAGACACAATATGAGGGGGTGGAGGTAGTGTATGAGGAGTGTTGAAAAAAGTATTGGGACACAAGGCCTTTAATTAGTTAAGGTTTGTACAACCAAGCGCATCAAACCCAAGCGTATGAGCTTTGACATATGGGCAAAACTATTGGGACAAAAGGCCTTTAATTGATTGTGGGTTGTGTCCCAAAACATTTGCCCACATAGTGTGCAACAAACTGCATCAAAGTACTGGGACAGAAGACCTTTAACTGTTTAAAGGTTATGTCCCAATATTTATGCCCACATTGTGTACATTAAACTGCATCAAAGCTCAGCAGTTTCGACACACGTGCAAAAGCATTGGGACAGAAGACCTTAAACTGTTGAAGAGTTGTGTCCCAACACTTATGCCCACATGGTGTACAACAACTCCAATCACGTAAGCAATGTAAAGCAGAAGTTGAACACTAGAAAGGAGTGGCTTTGCTTTATTTTATGGCTGCTAAGAATAGCCCCCGCAACAAGGCGGAATAGAAACTCAGTTAGTTGTTCTGACTCACGCATTTAATTCACCACTTTACAGCTGGGGTGTGTTTATTGCCACAAGGCCGCAAGATGGCGTGCGTATGCGCATGTGTGTAAGAGAATGGGAGGAATTCCCCTCTCCACTCAAAAGCCCAATTTAGCCTTCATTTATTGTGAGCCGTCCCGCCGACGGGGGAGACGTTTTCTCATTTACTGCAATGAAAAGGAACAATGAAGCCGAGGGCATGCCAACGATTGAAAAGCGGTGCGTAGATGGAGTTGCGATTCAAACCGAGGCGTAATTATTGTGAAATACGCCACTAAGCAGGGTTAAAAGGGCAGCGATAAACTGTCTCAAGCACAATTGAGTCCATTTGTTCAATTATTGCATGTGACAAACATGTGTCTGGGGTGACAGCAAAAATTTTAATTGTTTACATTTCATGAAATATATGTTCTAATTATTATTTTCTAATTTATATGAGTTTTAGCTTTTTTTAAGTTTTAAAACCAAAAAATAAAATGTGATTAAAATCAGGACTCCTTCTACAGCAATTGGCTTGTCGTTGGGGGTTATGACGTTGAACCGATTAAAATTAAAAAGAGCTCAGATAACCGTTAAAAAACACTCCAATGGGGCGAGATTACCCGTACTGTGCGGGTGAGCAAATCAAGCGTCACTCCCCCTGAGTTCACTTGTAAACAAACAGTCACTGTCCGAGAGGCATTTCGCTTGCTAGTTGTACCAAATGCTCTGTGATGAGGGGGGAAAAAAACAAAACATGGAGCACACAAAACACCACTCGAAACGCCAGCGCCACAGCATTTGAAAAGTGCAAAAGGTTTGCCAGAGACCTCCGTGCCGTCACACCGCCTGCTCGGAGCATGTGCGAATACAGTGCACCTTGCTGGGCCATGTTCCTGCATACCCGTTCATACCGCCAGTGGCACACGTACCACAGCTTGAGAACCAGTGTCCTAAAGGATGCCATCGTGGACACTTTATTTTGTAACTTAACTCTTTTCCACTCTTATTTTTTCATCACCATTTGTCTCCTGTCCATCCTTCTAACCTTAAGCCAACACCCTTTTTTTGTTCTTTTGTTTGCATCCCCGCCGCCGATATCGTAAATAGAAAGTGTATGGTATCGCTTCTCCTCCCACTTCTTCCCTTTCCCCAAGCCGCCTCATAATAGGAAATGCCGCCGTTATCTGGACGAGTATGAATATAAGCTGCAGACAAACAAAACGTGTACGCGTTCTCTGCAGACTTGAATGCAGCCAGAAAAAAGAAAAAAGAAAAATGTGGCTGACGCAGGATACACTCATCAGACCCTTCATTAGGCACACATGCACGTCTAATAAACAGACCGTGGTGTAAAAAGAAATATTATACAGATACATAATACAGATTTATGGAAGTAGCAAAAAACAAAACAGGCGCCTCCGCAGCTTGGAAGGAATCTCAGCAGACAGGAAGTAAGACGATTGGCCCCGTTTTAGGAGACATCCTGCTGAGTCGGCATTTCCCCTCCTACATGAAAAAGGGAAAGTCGTCAGTCTGAGATCTCCACGGCGGAGGACACTTCAGTCTTAATCAGACACAATCACTTCCTTGTTTTCCCATCTAAAAAGCACCATTTGCTTCCAGTTCTAAAGCGCTATTGTATTACCCCCTCCACCACGTAAACACGACGCCTTCTTTGAGGTTTTACAAGGGAAGCAAGACGCTTTTCACATTTTTTTTTTGAGAGAAATGAGAGCCAGGCAGATGGTATTATCTCTAACGAGATAGCAACTCCAATCTGGGAATGTTCTGAACTCTTGTTTCGATGTCAGCTGACCTCATGTTGTTCCTCCTGGTTGTGACTGAATCAACAGCGCCTCTGCTGGCTGCACACAAGCACTGCACTGCATTTTCTTTACCTCCAAGTGCATCCGTTCCACACAGACTACAGACTACATTCATAATGATTGATTGATCAATTGACTTTTGACAAACACGTGCACCAGCACAGCGTACGCGTAATGTGATCGCTCCTCACCAGTTACACATGATAACAGTCACAGACCTGCAGCATCCGTGCTCAAATAAAGACGTGTCACATAATTAACGCGATCGCTCCTCATCATTATACTGTACATGACGACATGAAGTCATTAGAAAGACTCCGAAATAAGCCACAAAGGCAAAACCTGTGGAAAGCTCACTTAAATAAAGACATGTCATATCATTCGTGTGATCACTCCTCGATGAGCGTCACATTTGATAAATGAAAACGGCAGAAAGACTCCAAAGTAATCAACGAATTCAGCGTCTGGGGCATCCATGCTTGCATGTGATCCCTCCCCGCTGGTTATGAATGACAACTGCCACCTTTTGTAAAAGGAATCAGAAGAAAGACAACCAAAATAATCCAGAAAGTCACAACCTGTGGGTCGCTTGGTGTAACAAAATCATGTCCCATCACGAATGCGATCGCTCCTCGCCAGTTACATGATGACCATCTCATTTTACAGAGAAATCAATACGAGGACGGTTAAAAGCAAATCGGCGGGGCGCTGGGTTGCATAGGCACATCTCATCTTCTCACGCCCCCTCAAGAGTACATTCTCTGAATAAGCAGCATAGCTGACAGTGGAGCCGCCATACGGAAAGTACCTGCGGAGAACATCTACCCAGCAGTTAGCGTTCCCAGCTCACCGCACACATTCCTGAGACGCCTGACCTTCATAAACATTCCATCATAGGCGCGAACACACTGGGTTGGAAATACTTTTTTTTTCCCTTGCGGTTCGGGCTAAAGGGTAAACAACCAGCGGTGACTGACAGCAGCGCTGAGTGCGTGCGGGATGCTGGAGGAGGGGTGGGGTGGGGGGGTTGAGACGAGGTGACAGTGTGCAGACATGGCTGAGTGTACAGAAAGCGTACAGTACAGTGTGTGGAGCGGTGCTGATGCAGCACTGACAATGCAGGGAGGAGCGCCCCGAGAGGGATGCTCAGCTCACACCCCGCTTGATGAAAACACCACGGGGTTGATTAGGCATCCACGACAGCTGATCCACTCGGAATTCCAACTAAATTGGAGGAAAATGTGCTCTAAAAGTTGGAAAAATCGGGCAGAACAAAGGGACTTTGGCATCAGCTCATATTGTCCGTTTCCCTCGTCTCCCGCCTCCAAACAGGCAGGAAGAGTTCACTCTGTGCATTGGTTTTAGCACCTTGGCACGTTTGTTCCACAGAACAACGGCATGAATGGAGTGAGCCCGTTTGTCAAACAGTCTCTGTCTCGGTGGGTGAAAGCGGCGCCGCTAGCATACACACAGATTGCACAAAAGTGTAACTTAGCAGAAATAAAATTGCTGAGTTGCCTTGTGGCAACTCAGCACCACTGGAGAGCAATTTTAAGCCACAAAAACAGTCACCAGGTGGCAGAAGTGCACGTGATAAGCGCTCTGCGGCGCTCATGATGACACAGGAAACACAGAAGGCGGGAAGGTGGAAGTTGGACAGGTTGGAGGAGTGTAGCGTGCAGGAAGTTACCACAGTAGGGAAATCTGAACGCGTGCACAAGCAACGCACATGCACGCACATAGTTCAGTTCCAAATGTGAAAACTGTTAGTAGTTCATGGTGTTATAGTTTAAATAAATTGTTATTTTGATGTAAAACAAGCCTTTTTTGTGTTGTTTATGTTTAGATATTTGGGCTGTCACAAAAGCAACTAATATTTGTGTCCAAGTGAAAGTTATGCTTGAAATGTATCTTTTCACAAAAAGCTGGTTTTCTGCCTTTTCTAGTTGGGAACTGATATTTTCCTGAAACTTACCGATGTTCTACTGCTGATTACTAAAGAACGCAAAAAGGGAGAAACAAACTAAATTTTTCCTGATGAAAGACGAGAATCTAATCTTTCTTTTGGTAGGTTCCATGTTTATAAAACCGTAGAACACAATATTTTGTGTGCCTTGAAAGATCAGTCCAAATGGTCTAAAATGGCCGCTACTGAAGGGGATGTCTTTTGAAAAATGGCTGGGATTGAATGAGTTAAGCATAAAGTGTATTATGCGAATGAATGCTAGAGGGGTCGTAGATTCTGTGAGCTGTTACAAGGAAATCCAACTTCCAGACCAGCCTGTGTAAGTATTTTAAGAGGGTAGAAAGGCCTGCAAGACACCAAAACTTAAGTTCTGCCTGCTAAACTTTAGTTCCAACTTGAGAAAAAAAACCCGGCAGAATCCCCCCAGTCGGAAAGCCTCCGGTGTGCCCCCCGTTTGAGAGACGCTGGTCTGAAGACATAAATCACGAGCTTCTAATTGGCGACGGTTGCTTGCAGGAAGCTCTCTCTCTCTTTCAGCTACACACATTTCCCGCCGATGAGGGACTTGATTTGATTTCCCACGAGATCGTCCCCGAAGCAATCTCGGCTAATCGCATCTGCCGTGTTTACTCGGTGTGAACGCACCCGCGTGTTCAGAAATGTGTAATGGAAATTTCCGTGAATTCCAGTTGGAAGAAGTGGACCTTACAGGATAGGAGGGCCATCCATTGTCCATAACACTCAGGTTGCCAGTGGATCGTGTAACAAATAACATGGACGCTTTTTTTTAAACATAGCATGTTCTGGGATGATAATGGGTCACGGGTTTGAACGTCACAAGAGACGCCTCTCTCTCTCTCTCTCTCTCTCTATGTGTGGAAAATCTGTCCTGTGCTGTCAGAGAGAATTCTTGCGTTCTGCCATATGCTTTGTGCAACTTTTTCATCTCATCTTGTGCAAGATTAAACCCAAAAACCCAATACTTTGATGTTTAACCACAGCTCATCGTGGCAAAACAGTAATATCGCAATTTCAGGGTGGAGAATGCACGTGCATCGGAGAATCAGCCTCCTGAAAGTGCCGTCACATCATGCACAGACTACAGTCATTTGCAGCTAAAAAAAATACAACAACAAAATAAAAAAGGTGCAGTAAATTTACAAGAATAAAGTCAAAAAATTAAAGACAAAAAAAATTATTATGATGAGAATAACATTGTGATACTATGAGGAAAAAGTTACATTGTTAAAAGAATAAAGTACAAGTATTACGGGAATGAAGTGATAATTACCAGAAGAACATATCTAAGAAGAAAGTTAAAATAGTTGGAAAATTAAGAAAACAACAACATCATCACAGCTGCCATTTTCTGAGAATAAAGTCAAAATATTAAGAGAAAAAAGTCTCTTTCTAACATGTAAATTTTTTTTTAAAAAAACAAACATCAACATCAATAGCAAAAATGGGGAAAAAAAGCAAAGGTGCCCCTTTCAGAAGACTGACCCATAAATCAATGCGTTGCATGTTTGCAGCCTTTTAATTGTTGTGCATGTCCCTTATGGGCAGAGTTAGCTGTGTTGTTTTGGCTTGAAAGTACACGTGTGTGTTCTAAAGGCATGAGGCAGCAGAAGCGTAGCGACTGTACATCAGGACTGTGATGTGATGTGTTCCTCCAGGTGTTTCCCAGGATTCAACCAATCATTTATCGGATGACTCGGTAATGTTTAACATTTGAGGTCATCTCAGTTTTCACTTCCTGGTTTCTTTGTTTTTTGGGTGCTCTGCTTTCTGGATCTCCAAAAGGCAAGTTGGTCTTTCCACCGGGCGGTACAAATCAATTCTCAGAAGGTCACCGACACGGGCCGGCTCCGGCGGTGACCCCGGCAGACGGACTGAAGATCAATATCCTCTTTTTATTATTAGAGCTGCCCTCCCCGTCTTTTTATCTTCCTCATCAGTCATCCTCTACCTCTAACAGCGCTACTTCCCCCGATGATTAAACTACCACTTATCATTTCTCCAAATGAATCCTGCTCACCGTTTTATCAGCAGTAGCTTTACAGGGCAGAAGACTGTTCGGTTGGGAACGATAAACCTCATCTGCCTGGCGTTTCCAGGACGGCCATAGATCAGCTATGGAAACCGGGGTTGGGAATCGCAGACTACTCGTAGTAACAATACAGGGGATAATGCGGGATAATCAATATATCGGACGTAAAACATTTGTGTAAGACTACATACACCTCAGTCCGACATCCAGCTCAAGATGAAGATCACACCACATAGCCAATAACAACCACTCCAACACGCGTTTTCTTCGTAGTCATTACTCTATTTACGTTCTAATAAGTCAAAATGGCTATAAAGTGTGTGTAATCCAAAATATGGATATTTGGTTCCTGTGTAGTGCTGGAGAAAGCGACACAACACATCACCATAGTGATGTTCCCTGCGCCGTTTTAACAAAGAAAATAACAGTTACAGCACTACATGCTTGCATCGTCGACAAAAGCAAGTTGTAAACATCCGTCTTGGTATCCCATTTCCATTTTTGCTCAGAAACAGTGGGCATTAATAAATACATAAATTAATCAAACAATAAATGAAAATGTAATGCTAATGAATGATCATTTTGCCAGCCTCGATACATTGCCGTGCGTGTCTGTTTTCCTCGTTTCTCGCCTGTTGTCAGGCATACAGTCCCTTTGTCTTGGTGGGCGGAGACAAAGTTTGTCTTCTTCTTCTGCAGTTCAGCCACTGTAACCAACAATTTCCCTTGTGGACCAATAAAGTCTGTCTAAGTCGCTAGGTATTTTTCCTGCATGAGGCCGTTTGCTTGTCTAAAGCTTAGGTGGCTGTTAAGCGTGTGTGTAAGTGTTTATCTTTGGCTCAAAAACAGATGCTGACAAGGCGAGATGATTCGTCAAGGGATTATCCTGGTCCGTGGCACCTTGGAGTGCGTAGCAGACGGCTCGTGTGTGTTTCTTTGTGTGTCCTCGCAAGATGAAGTTAAAAAGCTCTTCACCGATAACCAACCCATGACGCTTATGGTGAATGTTCCTCGCACCTCCAAACAGGCATTGGTTGAAGCACCTTGGCGTGTTTTGTTCCATAGAACAACTGCATGAACAGAGTGAGTCAGTCATACAGTCTCTGTGGGTGTAGGCGGGGCCGCGGGCATACACACAGAGTGCAAAGGAGTGTAACAATGAAATTAGAAGATTGCATGTATGCTGTCATATATTTTGTCTATTTTTTCATTGTACTATTCTTCAAATTAATGTTAAAATCTTGTCTTGTTCTCGCAGACTTGATCTGGTGTCTCGTCTCGTGTCACCCCTACTTATTACACATCTAAATCATTTAGAGAAAAGTGAACATTTCAAATATTCACTTTTGACGCTTGATTACACGTCTGTGTACACGTCAGGTCAGGGCTCTTCAACCGGCGTGACATCACCGTGCTTTTGCAGTAGGTCATTAAAAACAGAGGAGAGCTGTTGTCATCAAGAGGATCTTTGACTAGCTTTTTTTCCCTCTTCAAAACAGCAGAACATTCCTGCAATAGAGGATCTTTGACTAGTATAAACATCGCCTTTGTTTGAATTTCTGACTATATTAGACATGTGATGAGGCCAAAATGTCAATGTATGGCAGAGCCTTTCATTGTCAGGATATAGAAAATAACAATAATAGTCAAGGGAGACGTCCAGCCCCCTCTGGCCCTTCTTTAGGTTTTCAGACGCATACGCTGCAGAACTTCAAGACCAAACTCATGCACATTCTTGGCCCTTTGGCGCGCCACCGGCTCCTTCTTAACATGCAACAGCTGCAATCTATCCATCTCCGGATTCCCTCTGGCTGCTGTTCCGCAACATTCCCTGCCACACCAGCAATGCAATGCAATGCAACTTCCTCAAGTGTGTTTTATCGTGCATGATTACAGCATCCGTGTTAGCCTGTTAGCACAAGGAAGCTCAGTGGGAACTCAAGCTAAACAAAGTGCAAATTGTGTCGACTTTTGTGAGGCGGCCGGGCTGCTGCAGGGAAATGTGCTGCCAAGACCACACACACCAAGGGAGGGGTCGCGGGGGCTGTGTTGGTCTCTTCATGTGTATTTGCTTAAAATTAAAAAGAGGCCATTATCTATACATTTGCATGGTAAAGTGTGCACATTTATATGTTTTCAGACAGCCTGTGCGGTTGTTATTGCTGTCTAAGAGCTCAGTGTATATTGCTCTTCCACATCTAAGCACTTGAATGCAGCAAACGGCACAATGTGGTGCACCTGAAAGCAGCAATCTGGCGCACAGCTGCGCGCCTGAAGCCAGCACATAGCAAATCTGGTGTACGCCTAAGCACTTGAACGCAGCACACGTCACAATCTGGTGGTCAACTGAGCACCTGAACGCAGCACGAGGCGCAATCTGGAACAGCAACACATCTGGACGGGTTGCTCAGTTAAATTGTTTAGCGTAAACACCGGAGAAAAGACATGTTACTCAGTAAACTCCACTTCCGGGGTGGTCAAAGCGCAAACCTGGAGTCTGCTAGCTGTGTCATTTCGTCATTTGTGAGATGATAGATAGCTCCTTGCATTCATAATCAGCAAACGGGCAACAAGTCACCACCGGGGATTCCTCGCTGCGCTTTTCTAATAATAAAATAACATTTCCTAATAACACGGGCTCACATTTGGAGCTAAATCCACACCGCAGCACAACTTGTACACCCAAGAATATACAAAATAAAGCAGCGGCTCCTACCTTACGGGGGTGGTCCGTTATGGCCGCTTGTGTGTTCAATTTGCACTTTGTCCTCCGTGTCGTGTGGCTGTGTTACGGCGTAACGTTGTACAACAGCAACCGGGGATGCGGTCCTTGGCTTCAACCTGCGCACATTTCTCCACTGGAAGAGAGAGTCGCCCGCCGCCGATGCAGACGACCGAGCTCCAGCCGGGAGCAGCGACTCTGGCCAAAGAGGGCGGGGCTTAGCGCCGCATGGCACTGTGGGCCATGTAGTTCCTGTGTGTGGATTCGCATTAATAAGCGGATAAACGGACGAAGCAAAACAGAGGATGCGTAATTCCATATTTTATTCAGCAATGAATAAACAAACAGATTTTATAGTGAAATCAATACAAAATATTGCTAGATGCTAAGAAATGCCATCCATTCATTTTCTATGCCGCTTACCCTCATTAGGGTTGCGGGGGCATACTGGAGCCTATCCCAGCTGACTTCGAACTAATTCAGGATAAATGAAACCAGACAATGTGGTTGTCACTAGCATGCGCCTGCCTTCACATACCAATAAGCTTGTCTGTTCAACTAGCTCATATTGGGCCACGACTCGAGTTCCTTACTCGGTCCCTTCCATGATTTTACTCCACATATTGACACCCTGAATGAATGAATGCTGAATGCAGTTGGATTTGTAGCCTCTCCAGCACCATTCTCAGGTTGCTGTTTACTTGTGTACACATATTAATACACATGTACACATACTACATTGTATTTGCTTGAGTTTCTTACTCAAAATTGCATAATGATGTTTTAAATAACATTTTCCTCCTGAAATCGAATTTTTCCTCTGTTGTTGCTACAATTTAATGGCTATTTTGCAATTATTTTTGCTTCTCTTTGGTAGCTACATGTGTGGGGCCACAAATATTCTGATAGTGTCATTGGAAAACTGAGTATTTTTACCTTTGCCGAGGCAGAAGTTCTGCACAGAATGTCATAAGAGTGTGCCATAGTACCTTAGGTTATGGCTGGTGGGTGTGCAGTATGTTCGGCCTTACATGCATTTTCATGATAAATCTTTTTTAAATAATAATAAAAGCTGTAGCCACAGATACTGCTACAAGTACACGTTTCATAGGTAAATTCTTGTGACAAGTGTATTGAAAACAATAGTAGAGGCCATGCATTGCATGTTTTTGCTGGTTATTTTAGAGACAAACACTAACAAGACATAGCACAGCTCTGTTTTTGGAGCAAATTAAACACAAAGGCACCATAAAAAGATTACGGTACAAGGGTGTTTCCCCATTTAGAGCAACTGTTATCTATCTAACTTGCACCCACAAGAGGAAGTTTATTTATACTCTATGTTGATGTAAAACCGAGGCTTCACTTTTGTATGGACATATTTGTCCGCTGCACATTACAGCCTCAATCACAAGTTAAATAGTGTAAACAACTATGAAAGTACTTTCAGTCAGAGTCCTTTCTGGGTGAAATGCTGCGTGGAAACAATGGCTGTCCATTCTTTGAGGGTCATGCACCCCCTTGAGCATTCATTGTTTGCCTCTTAATACAGTACAAACGACTCAAATAATCATCCTCTGTGTGTGTGTCGGAAATGCTTCAGTCTCTCAGTCTGCCAAATGTGTCTAAATTTAGCCGCTAGTGGCTGTCCACCGTCCAACTGTCACAGGAAAGAGACCCGAGGCATGTTGGAACGTACTGAGACGGCTGACGACAACACATTTGTTAATCGCACGCCCTAAAAAAATGACAAAAGGAAAGAAAAAACATAATAACTCTGTGGCTAGAAACACCCTCCACTCAAAAGTGGAGGAAGTGAAGTGACTTGTGTCAATGACGGTCATCAAATTGTACTCAACAGCAGAGACACTGTGTATGTTTAAGGCACTTAAATGAGGTATAAACATCACATTGGCTCAGACTTTTTTGATGGTTATTTAGGTTTGGGCTTGCTGCGCGGCTGTAAGACCAACACATTTTGACCTGTTAAAACAAGTCATTATGTGCACTTAAAGGCCATTAATATCCAATTCAAGCCATTACATTTCTTTTGGCAGGAGGTATTGGCTGTAACAAATGTAGAAAAAAATAAACTTAATTTTAACAACCACTCCTTCCTGGTGGGCAAGAAAATATTGACAAAAAATAAAATGCAATGGTCCAACAAATAAATTACAAAATGTAATTAAATTACAAATATTTACACAAATAAATACATAAATAATAATACATATACTGCATATTTTTGTCAGTCTCATAGTCCAGATAAAACAAGAAGAGTTCAAATTAATAAGTACTTTTAAATAGGCATAGTAAAAGACTAACCTTATATTTACAGTCTGGCGCTCTCTAGAGGCATCACACTAGAAGCGCGCCACTCGCGTCTTTCCTTGAGGTCAAAGGTAAAAACAAACATGGCGTCTTCCAGGAAAGCGACCGTGATGTTAAAGGCGGTGAAGAAGATAGCCGTCCAGTTTTGTCCTTTTGAGTCCAACGTTCGGTCGACGCGGTAAGATGTTTGTGTAAATATTTTAGCACGTTTTGTGTTGATCCTCAAACGTACAATTTTAGTGGGAACGGTGCTAGCATCGTTAGTTAGCTAGCTAGCATGGTATCGTACCCATTTGAACTACTTTGCTGTGTTTTTCCTCACTTAAATCAACTAGCAGCAGTCTTTGTGCGTTAGCTTGATTGTGTCGGTGTATTTTTTGTAAAAAAGTGTAAAAGTATCAGTGTATTTTTTGTAAAAAAAAAAAAAAGTGTAAAAGTATGTTTGCAAAAAATTTTGTAAGGGAGCAATCTCCAACTGCATGCTTGTATGTTGTTGTTTAAGTTGACGAATGTGTGCAACAAAAAACAACCGAAGCAAAAATGGCAGGCATATCTTATTTAAACTCCCGTTTTCTCAGACAAAATAAACGCAGAATACTGCATGTGGGGCCTTTCACTAACTCTCTACTGAGTCTGTAAAGTCTGTGCCTACATGACAATATCTTCTTCTGCCCGCAGGGAGTTCCTGTTCGCCGTGGCCTCGGATAAGGCCAGATCCACAAATTTAAACTGCGAGGTGATAACGACAGTCAAACATGACAAGTCAGAACCAGTAGTGGATGTTACTTACGGTAAGATTCGTCATCCTTGTTGTACACGTGTATTAATAGTTTTCAATAGAGATGCACCATACCTGTTTTTTCCAGACCAATTTTCAAGACCGATATGGTACTGATAACTTTTTATATCTACTTTTTAAAAAATTGGATTTAACTGTTTGTGCACACCAGGAGGCAAGAAGGACTGGAACAAATTAGGACCAACTGTAACTCGTCCTAATGAAATATCATGACATTACTACCACCACATCACTACTATCAGGAGAGCCAGAGGAAAGAGGGGGAGGAGCCACCTGGCGTGGACCAGCAAGGTGCACTGTATTCGGATACATGCTCTGAGCAGCTGGTGTGACGACACGGAGGTCCCTGACAAACCTTTTGCATGTTTCAAACGGCGCGGAGCTTGAGTTTCAGGTGGCTGATAAGGTTTTTTGTGTGCTCGATGGGGTTATTTCCCCCTCGTCGCAGAGAATTCGGTACAACGTCCCTCTTCTTAAAGTGAATGTTTGATTACAAATGAGCTCAGGGGAAGTTACGACGGGCCGTTAGCGTCACAGGCAGGAGACTGCCTTACTGTGGAATTCAGGGAAGAACATTTTCGCAGGGTGACGTATGCCTTAAAGTCATACAAAGGCCACCTCCCTTGATATTTTCGATTTTATGTGTTACGGCGCTGAACTTCTTTTTGCGATTCTCATTCCTCGTATGTTTTTTGCGCACATGTACGTCCATTCATGGGAGGTTCGATGATGGCCGTAGCTTGCATTTTTAGCAAACTAATTCAGTGTCCAATATTTTCAGTCTATTGTGCACCACTTGACGTTTACTCCCACTTAACTTTGGCCCTCGTGATGACGCCGCCCATTGTTTTCTAACGGGTCCTCCTCTTGTCTTCCTCAGTGGATGGAGAGAGGCTGGTGATGAAGGGCAGCAACCTGACCAGCAGCGAGATGCTCAACGCTTTTAAGGCCCGCTGCATGGCCAAGGACCCCCAGGCCAAATAATGATCGTGATGTGGATTTTACTTGTGTACATATCTAGATATTTATAATAAAATATTAGAGAGGCACGATATCTTTTTTCAAATTGATACCGATAACTTTCTGCTTCCCAAGACTGATATGATACCGATAACTGATAACTTTTTTATGTGTACTTTTTAAAAATTTAGATTGAACTGTAGTTTGTGGAGGTAAGAAGGACTGAAACAAATTAGGAGTTGTTCTTTTGTCCTAAATCAAATATGATGACATTACTTCTACCACATCACTACTATCAGGAGAACCAGAGGTGAGAGGGGGAGGAGCCACCTGGCGTGGCCCAGCAAGGTGCACTGTATTCGGGCACACGCTCCCGAGCAGCCGGTGTGCTGCTATGGAGGTCATGACAACCAGAGTATAGAGCAGAGGGAGTCACCTGGCGTGGCCCAGCAAGGTGCACTGTATTCGGGCACACGCTCCTGAGCAGCCGGTGTGACGCTTCGGAGGTCTCTGGCAAACTTTTTGCACTTTTCAAACGCCGCGGCTCTGGCGTTTCAGGTGGCTTGATAAGGTTTTTTGTGCTCAATGTTATTTTTGTATGTTTTATTTTTCTCCCCTCATCGTGGATCATTAGGTACAACATCCTTCCTCTTAAAGTTAATGTTTGTTAACATCACAGGCAGGAGGGAAAAAGGAGCCCTTGATTTCCTCGCCTGCACAGTACGGGTAATCTTGCCTCATTGGAGCATGTTTTGAAATTATCGATTATCGGAGCTAATTTTAATGTTAAAAATAATTATCCTAAACTCATAGCTGTGGCTGTAGGAAACCTGATGTGTTTTTTTTTTCTTAAAGAACTCCACAAGAGGGCGAGCTGCACGTGCGGCTTTACGTACCTGCGGCTGCTCACACCGTATGTCCGTCATGAGTGCATGGCGTCGGACTGGCTATGTGTCCACGGCCCCCCTCCTTCCTGGTTCTCACGACCTCCATGGCAGCACCGAGGCTTCTCACAAAACATGAGCGCCACGGCACCCTCGTGCGCTTTAAAATATCAATATGAATGCATGTGTACACTCGCTGTACTGTTGTTTACAGAGCAGTTTGCTCCTTACCGCTATGACAACATTGGTTGTGTTGTGCAATACAGTAATCCCTCATTTATCTCGGTTAATTGGTTCCTCGCCTGACCGTGATAAGTGAAATGGAATATTTTCGTAGTTAGCGAATGGGAAACCTGTTTATGACCGTCTAAATATGTTTTTTAAACATTATTAGAGCCTTCGACACATGAATAACACCCCTATAGTCACCTTTACACTCCTACTATCCAATATAGTAGACGTAATAGCGCAAAAAAGATAAGACACATGCAGGAGAAAACAGTCAAATGTCATTGTTGACTGATAATGCATTGCTTTCCTGATCAAATATGAACCCAATTCCAATAGTTTGGGGAGGATATTTTGCAAGCTATGACCTTTAGCACAGCAAGAGCTTTTGACAGTGCAGGGTAAAATAGTGCAAACCAAACAAATAGAGCACCTTTCACCCAGAAGTCTTTTTTTTTTTTTAATGATGTGTTGACTTAATATTTGTCTGTTCCGCGCATTGCGTCATCCAAGCTAAACCCCACATTTAGTGACTGCAGATAACATTCCTTTTTATTGGAATGTAAACATTACTTGTACTTGTTCAAGTCATAATATGTTCAATTACGCTCGTTTTAATCATGAATATTAACCATTTTCTAGAAGAAACAAGTGGCAAAAGACGCTAACAGCAATCTAAAGGAAGTAGCGGGCGGGGTTTCGCTGCTCCCTGCTATGACGCTGCGCGTCCTGATTGGCCACCACTTCTTTATAAACAGCGAGGGCCACTATAGCGGGCAAAAGACTTTCTTTGCACATTAGTGGGGAATATCTGAGTGAAACACTGCAAACATGGTGGAGAAATTTGTCGGGACGTGGAAGATGGTCTCCAGCGAGAACTTCGACGACTACATGAAAGCAATCGGTGGGTTGATTAACTTAAACTACACATTAGAAATACATACATTTCCCCACAGTGTATGGAATCCCCCTTGAAAATGACGTAATTCACGCACACGCACCAAGTTTGCTCTGAATGACCGTCGTGTCGTGGAATGAATCTGTGGTGGTGTCGCTGCCCAGGTGTTGGCTTCGCCATCCGGCAGGTGGGGAATCGAACCAAGCCCAGTTTGATCGTGACGGTGGACGATCACGGCACCGTCAGCCTGAAGACGCAGAGCACCTTCAAAACGTCCGAGATCAAGTTCAAGCTGAACGAGCCCTTTGACGAGACCACCGCAGACGACAGGAAGACGAGGGTACGACCCCCCCCCAGACCTTTGAGGCCCAACATCCACCTCACCGACGGTCTAATCATGTCTCCTCTCTGCTGCAGACCGTGTTCAGCTTGGAAAATGGCAAACTTGTGCAGAAACAGAACTGGGATGGCAAAGAGACGAGTATCGAGAGGGAGGTGACAGATGGCAAACTAATAGCGGTGAGATTCCTGTCCAAATAGATCGATTTCAACTTTGGTGCACTTTTACTGAGGGTGTGGCTTCTGGCAACGTTTTACTACACCACTATTAAGTCAACGTGGTGAAAAAAGACCTATTTTGTTTGTAGTATGAAATATTAACACATTTATGTTGCATTTTTCCATTTCTTGAAAGCGAGAATTAGTACATCAGACATGGAAACTATTCTAAAATGCTTTAATATGGAAATAATATGAAACAAATATGCATATAGGAAAAAACTAAGTGAAGCAATATATATATATATATATATATATATGAAATGGTAGCATCCTTTCACCTACCTTTTACTGTATAGTGGTTTTTAAAAATAATTAACTTAATTATATACAAAACATCAAAAATATTGGCTTACTCTTGTAGCATGTTTGTTATGATTATTCAAAATACTTCATTGTATGCGTAAAAACATATTTGCTTAACATATTTGTAAACATATAATTACATGTCATTGTCTTAGCTTCCTTTCGTATCCTTTTTATGAATATGAGCTTCCTTTGTGTCATTTGGATTCTGATTTTACTAAATAACTATGACATTCTATTATTTACGCTATAATTTCGATGAGACGTTTACACAATAATGAAATGTCATCATTCGTCATGGAAATAAAAATATTAGCTTCCTTTCACATGATTTAGATCATTTTACAAAATACTTCCACGAAATGATATATACTTTTATTATGATTTTAGTCGCCTTTTTATAATTTCGATGATAATTTTGCGCAAGAATTAAATGTAATTATTACCATTGAAAATTGAAATATATCAAATAAATACTAATGAATAAAATCTCAAATATTTTTAAGAAATGCCATATTATCAAGCATTTCCAATACAAAAAGTGAGAAATGTGTCGTGTTTGTCATGTTTCAAATGAGACACGATGTCCTCAAACTGAGACAAAGTGCTGTGGTTGTGACGACATGTGACGTCACGTGATAGTCCATCATTGTATGTTCCGTGTGCGTCCTGCAGAGGTGCATCATGGGAGACGTGGTGGCGGTGAGGACTTACGTGAGGGAGGCGTAACTTCTTCACGTGCCGCCGGCGGACGACAGGCTCAGTTTCATGAGAGCACTGAAATTTTCCTGTTTTTGTTTCTCCCCCAAATCCAAATTGTTTGCATTGGGAATGCCTGAATAAAAGTGATTTGTGAAAGTGGCGTGTGTTTGTTGGCACGATGAGCACATGGACTAAGTTGACTTCCTGGCTTTCATGAATAAATGATGTGTGGCAATTATTGTCCTAAATGGGAATCGCTGGAGCAGGAGAACAAAGAAGGTTCTCCGCTGTGCGAGGAGGCCCCGCCGGTGTGTGATACGTGCTGGCGGGGGCCCGGCCAGGAATGTCCACTAAGGAGCATCACGCAGAGAGGTCGGCGAGGGAAACGTCTCCCCCGCCTCTTCGTCCTCCTCTCAGAAGGTCAAACGTTTCCCACTGAGCGTCTAACTGGAAATGTGGAGAAAATTCCTCCGCACCCTGTTGGCCGCCGATCAAGTGGATTGTTCCGGAGTCCACTTTCTCAAGACGATAGCGCGAGTTGGGCCTAACGGGCCAAACAGATGAAGCAGGTGGACATTAGGACAATAGGACAGGAGCCGGTTGGGGGAAACAATCGCATAGAACAACAACAACATTATAGAAGTAAGCGCTCATGCTTTCGTGGATTTAAAGTGGGAGTCACACGATCGCCCACGAACTGCATCTATTCCCGCACGTGGGACTTTAAAGCGGTTAGATGAAGACAACATTTCCAATAAAGCAACCAATATGTGATTGATATGGAGGCTTTCTACTTGAGCTTCAAATACGGCACTCAGCCCTCCCATTTGAGGCGTTCAAAGTACTTCCGCAAAGCCCGGAAGTTGGAAAGCTCATGTGTCCAAATACTTTTCCACCTAGTATCTGTCTAAATTCCATTCAATTATTCAAACATTTTTTAAATTCTATTTAAATATATGTTGTTATATTATTATTATTATTTATCATAACATTAAAGGTAATTATTTTAAAAAATCTAAGAATGTAATTGAATTTTAAATTACATGTCAATTTTTTTACTTTCTACATTTCTAAATTAAGTTAATTAATTCAATGTAATAAAAAATTTGAAACACATTAATTTAATTGAATTTTATTTTTTTTTAATTATATTTAAAACATTTTAACATTTTTCTAAATTTGGAAATTAAATTGGATTTAAGTAAAAAAAAATTACTTAAATTTTTTTATTTAATTTAAAATACATTTTCAGAAAAATGTAATTTAATTTAAATTAAATGTAAAATCACACGTTTACATATTTAATTAAAAAAATGTTTACATTAAATTATATGAAATTCAATTTTGTAAAAAAATAAATAGAATTTTGTTTAAAATTATATTTTTACATTTTTCCAAATACAGATGGATTTAAGTAGCAAAAAAATATTTATTTTTATTTAATTTAAAAAATGTCCGAAAAATATAATTGAATTTAAATTAAATGTAAAATTACATTTTTTAATTTAAAAAAATCTACATTAAATTATATTAAATTATAATTGTAAAATTGTATAATTTTTAAAATTGTATTTAAATTAAAATTACATTTTCTGAATAATTGAATTGAATGTATTTAATTTAAGCATAGCATTTAGGAATGACAACTTGTTTTGCAAAAGTATTTGGACAAAACTTCAGATTTGTCAACCCGGGGTGTCCAAGTACTTTTGCATGTATCCAGTTCCCACCGTGCTTGTGCTTCTCGTGATGCATCTTGTTGCCGTGCAGGTGTCGTGGGCTTCGGTCCTGTTTTGTTTTGAAGTATTTTGCACCGCTCCCGTAAATTAGCAATCAAAAGATGTTTTACCAAAAGAAAAGCATTCACCATTTAGGAACTACAGCCCCCATTTGCAGTTCTCAAAAGTAACTGGACAAAATGACACATTTGTCAACCCGGTGCGTCCAAGTACTTTTGTTTCTTTGTAGCATTTCCAGAACACTACTGCGTCACGTGACCCCAAAGTTCACATCTGCTTCATGTTGACCCGCAGGTGCAGTGGCATCACCTCCTTTGGATATCGGTGGGGGGAGACGAATCGGACCTCCTCCTCCCCAGTTGTTTGGGAACCGTTTACAACCGGGAAGTCGGAGGGAGACTTAACGGGAACCCGGTGGCGTTTTCTCGAAGCGGCTACGTGCCAACCACGCGTCCCTAATGTTTTGTCTGGTGTTTGTCCGTTTTGAAGCTTTATCAGGACTGGAGAAGGAAGGTGGCGATCTTCCCGTGAAGTTTCAACAGGCAAAAACAGGGAAGCGGCACAGGAAGGAGGGCGATAGCGAGAAGGCCACTGGAGGGCTGACCCGGTTGCAGCTGTTTAGCGATCCGATTGGGATCTGCATGCGTATTCACAACACCGCCATCTTGAAGCCGTGCAGTATGACTCCTGAGCGGCGCGTACGGTGTAGGCGTATGCGCTCCATCCTGACTGTACTTTGGTTGTCTTGACAACACGCGTCCTAATGCACAACATCTAGAAAGCTCCGCTTGACGCCCTTCCTCCGCTTGTCCTCAACTTCGCTCCACGTCTGATGTCTGACATGCGGAGCAACAAGACACGGAGCGTCCAGAGTGCGGCCCGGGGAGGCACAAGGGGCACTTTAATCATTTTTCCACGGCACATTCGGAAAATACAATTACAAAAAAAAAACAGCAGAAAAGGGTGAAAAAAGAGCAAACATGCATGATGGAAGGAGAAACACTTGAAGGGTTGATTCAGTATGCGGCCCTCGGTGGACAACGCTTGACCGTGGCCCAGCAAGGTGCACTGTATTCGGCACACGCTCCGAGCAGCAGCGAAGGTCTCTGGCAAACCTTTTTGGACTTTTCAAACGCCGTGGCGCCAGCGCTTCATGTGGCTGATCACGTTTTTTGTGTGTTCGATAGGGTTTTTATTTCCCCCTCAGCAGGAGCATTTGGTACAACGTCCTTCCTCGGAACGTGAGCTCAGGGAACGGTACGACAGGCCGTTAACGTCACAGGCAGGAGAAAAAAAGCGTTTTTTTAAAACAAAAAAGATATTTTGAATGTAATAACGGGATTTGCCGATATGATGTCAGAATTTATTGATATCGGCCCCATAATTATCAGTCCGATAATGATCCTGCACCTCTAAAAGAAAGCAAACATCACGTCGACTACCTTCATTCATTACAGCAAAAAAACAACTGCACTAAGATTTTATTTGAGCAAAAATGCTGATTACGGTCGTCCCTCGTCACTTTGCACTTCCAATTTTACGGCTTTGCACATTTTTCAAAAAGATATTCAATAAATATATGAAACAAATCCTGCTGTTTCGGGTCTGAATCGGCCAATAATTAGTCAAGAACATGTGCATATTGAATTCTTTTGTTTAAAAATGCTAATTAAGACCACGAAATCAGATCATTTTGTAACTGTGTAAAAAAAGGCAAACATAAGTTGCATTTAATGGAGTTATTATTGTTATTTTCATGCATTTGTATTTATATTTGTAACTTTTTTCATTTTAAAACTTTTGTTAAAATGTTTTTAATTTTAGTTGTATTTATTTATTGTGATTTTTAGCTATTTTTTTGTGTATTTATTATTACTGTATTTGTAATACTTAAATTAAATTCTGTCAAACACTGACCACTTTGGGGTCCCGACCCACCGCTTGAGAATCCCTTCTTTAAAAAAAGCGAAACACCTGTGGTATTTCATGTAGTTATTGTTATTTATATTTGTATTGATTTATTATTTTCCAAATGATGTGTTTTTGTATTTATTTATTGTTATTTGTGTTTCTTTTTGGAGTGTATAAATGGAATTGAATGGAGTTTAATTAGCAAAAGAGCCCCGCCCCACCAGTTGAGAATGCCTGCTTTAGCACACAAAAAGGAAAAAAATCCTCTGTTGTGTTGTTGCTAGGCAGAATTCATAGGGCTCAATCATCCGCTGGAAAACAGGCGTAATGCTAACCATGCAGTCTACGTGATTAGCACGTAGCTGTGCATGCTTGGCCTTGCAGCTAACGGCGACTGCTAATGAAGTCCTGGCGCTGCCTCGCAGTTCAAAAGGCTTGTTTACAAGATATAACAAGCCTCCATCCTGTGTCTTAATGGCTTCACGGGCTGACGGTTATCTCTCCAATGCTGGGAAGTGGCAAAAAGTGTGCATGAGGTCAACTATTGTTTGTGTGATAACGGTGTCGGAGGTCAAGGCCGCGCTGTCTCGGTCCCCGGCGTGCTTTTAGCGCGCTTTGTTTGCCGGGATGGAGGAGAGGTTTGCAAAGAGAAACTGGAGAAGTTCCGTTCTCTCCAAGCTTGCAGGCGGGCCGTACGGGAATAAGAAAACAAACATCTCTGCATGCTCCAAAGTCACTCGGTTCTCTGTGAAGAACACAAAAGAAGGAACACGTGAATAAACACCATCCATGGCGGCGACGCCGCGTCCCATCTGGCAGATATACATGCTCGCACATGGCAAAGATCAGCTCTTTCTCCCTCCTGCCGCAGTTGACCTCCTCCAGATGACACATGTCCTCGCGGAGGAGCGCACAAGATCAAGATTGTGATGACACGCGGCAAAATAAGCCAACACTTCCTGCTGAGCAACTTCTGTTTTCTCAGCATCGGCATGTTGACTCGCACACAGCATCCGATGCTTCTTGGGATCGGCCATTGTGTACCATTTGTTTGTCTAGCCTCACTTTACAGATGGTGCTTCCCTCCCTGGGAGCTGGACCGCTGGACAGGAACTCCTGCTGGGATGATGGGAAAAACACAGGTTCCTGCGTGCATGTTCCAGAGTACACATACATACTGTACTTATACGTGTACTGTAGTGTGAAAAGTACACATACATACTGTACTTACACGTGTACTGTAGTGTGAAAAGTACACATACATACTGTACTTATACGTGTACTGTAGTGTGAAAAGTACACATACATACTGTACTTATACGTGTACTGTAGTGTGAAAAGTACACATACATACTGTACTTACACGTGTACTGTAGTGTGAAAAGTACACATACATACTGTACTTATACGTGTACTGTAGTGTGAAAAGTACACATACATACTGTACTTATACGTGTACTGTAGTGTGAAAAGTACACATACATACTATACTTACACGTGTACTGTAGTGTGAAAAGTACACATACATACTGTACTTACACGTGTACTGTAGTGTGAAAAGTACACATACATACTGTACTTACACGTGTACTGTAGTGTGAAAAGTACACATACATACTGTACTTACACGTGTACTGTAGTGTGAAAAGTACACATACATACTGTACTTATACGTGTACTGTAGTGTGAAAAGTACACATACATACTGTACTTACACGTGTACTGTAGTGTGAAAAGTACACATACATACTGTACTTATACGTGTACTGTAGTGTGAAAAGTACACATACATACTGTACTTATACGTGTACTGTAGTGTGAAAAGTACACATACATACTATACTTACACGTGTACTGTAGTGTGAAAAGTACACATACATACTGTACTTACACGTGTACTGTAGTGTGAAAAGTACACATACATACTGTACTTACACGTGTACTGTAGTGTGAAAAGTACACATACATACTGTACTTACACGTGTACTGTAGTGTGAAAAGTACACATACATACTGTACTTACACGTGTACTGTAGTGTGAAAAGTACACATACATACTGTACTTACACGTGTACTGTAGTGTGAAAAGTACACATACATACTGTACTTATACGTGTACTGTAGTGTGAAAAGTACACATACATACTGTACTTATACGTGTACTGTAGTGTGAAAAGTACACATACATACTATACTTACACGTGTACTGTAGTGTGAAAAGTACACATACATACTGTACTTACACGTGTACTGTAGTGTGAAAAGTACACATACATACTGTACTTACACGTGTACTGTAGTGTGAAAAGTACACATACATACTGTACTTACACGTGTACTGTAGTGTGAAAAGTACACATACATACTGTACTTATACGTGTACTGTAGTGTGAAAAGTACACATACATACTGTACTTACACGTGTACTGTAGTGTGAAAAGTACACATACATACTGTACTTACACGTGTACTGTAGTGTGAAAAGTACACATACATACTGTACTTATACGTGTACTGTAGTGTGAAAAGTACACATACATACTGTACTTACACGTGTACTGTAGTGTGAAAAGTACACATACATACTGTACTTACACGTGTACTGTAGTGTGAAAAGTACACATACATACTGTACTTATACGTGTACTGTAGTGTGAAAAGTACACATACATACTGTACTTATACGTGTACTGTAGTGTGAAAAGTACACATACATACTGTACTTACACGTGTACTGTAGTGTGAAAAGTACACATACATACTGTACTTACACGTGTACTGTAGTGTGAAAAGTACACATACATACTGTACTTATACGTGTACTGTAGTGTGAAAAGTACACATACATACTGTACTTACACGTGTACTGTAGTGTGAAAAGTACACATACATACTGTACTTACACGTGTACTGTAGTGTGAAAAGTACACATACATACTGTACTTACACGTGTACTGTAGTGTGAAAAGTACACATACATACTGTACTTACACGTGTACTGTAGTGTGAAAAGTACACATACATACTGTACTTACACGTGTACTGTAGTGTGAAAAGTACACATACATACTGTACTTATACGTGTACTGTAGTGTGAAAAGTACACATACATACTGTACTTACACGTGTACTGTAGTGTGAAAAGTACACATACATACTGTACTTACACGTGTACTGTAGTGTGAAAAGTACACATACATACTGTACTTATACGTGTACTGTAGTGTGAAAAGTACACATACATACTGTACTTATACGTGTACTGTAGTGTGAAAAGGTGAAAAGGCCCCCAAAGCTAATAACTTAGCAGCAACAACTTGCAATGAGAATTTAGCAGAATTGTTGTCATTCAGCCACATTGGAGGCTTTTCCTTTTGAAGGTCATGCCACAGCATCTCTATAGGATTCAGGTCAGGACTTGGACTAGACCACTCCAAAGTCTTCATCCATTCAGAGGTGGACTTGCTGGTGTGTTTTGGATCATTGTCCTGCTGCAGAACCCAAGTTGCTTTCAGCTTGAGGTCACCAACATTCTCCTTCAGCACAACTCATGCTTCCATTGATCACAGCAAGTCTTCCAGGTCCTGAAGACCATCACACTACCACCACCATGTTTTACTGTTGCCATGATGTTCTTTTTCTGAAATGTGGCCAGATGTAATGGGACACACACCTTCCAAAAAGTTCACCTTTTGTCTGGTCAGACCACAGAGTATTTTCCCAAAGGTCTTGGGGATCATCAAGATGTTTTCTGGCAAAATGGAGACGAGCCTTAATGTTGTTTTTGTTCAGCAGTGGTTTTGGTCTTGGAACTCTGCCATGCAGGTCGTTTTTGCCCAGTGTCTTTCTTATGGTGGAGTCATGAACACTGACCTTAACTGAGGCAAGTGAGGCCTGCAGTTCTTTGGATGTTGTTGTGGGGTCTTTTGTGACCTCTTGGATGAGTCGTCGCTGCGCTCTTGGGGTCATTTTGGTCGGCCGGCCACTCCTGGGAAGGTTCACCACTGTTCCATGTTTTGGCCATTTGTGGATAATGGCTCTCACTGTGTTTGGCTGGAGTCCCAAAGCTTTAGAAATGGCTTTATAACCTTTTCCACACTGATAGTTGTGTTTCAAATCACTTTTTCACACAGGGCCATGTAGGTCTGAACATTTTTTTTCCTCCCTTAAAAATTAAAAAGTTTCATTTAAAAACTGCATAAAGGGTTCAGTTGCGTTGTCGTTGACTAATATTTAAACGTGTTTGATGATCTGAAACACTTTAGTGTGACAAACATGCAACAGTAGAAGAAATCAGCTTTTTCTCACCACTGTAGCTTTCATTTGGCCGGTTTCAGCATAAAAATGGAAACAGCACACAACACATTTTTGTTGCTGTAACAAATGTAACGCTCAAGACGTCCATTTTGCACTCACACCTCATCATCAATCATCAGTAATTCTGCCTAGCAACAGAACATGTTTGTTGCAGCAGCACCTTTCCTTTTTGCTGGTTTCAGCTCAAAAATGTAAACATAGCGCAGGTTTTTTTGTAACAAATGAATGCAACTTTCGTTTTTTTTGCTTGCAGATAAAAAGTGTATATATGGATATATTCAAACCGCATTTTCCCTGAGAATTCTGCCTAGCAACAACACATACATTTGCTGTGGCATTGTCTTTCATTTTCACTGGTTTAGTGCTAAAGCTATAGGCTTCATTGATGTTTGCACAATGAAGTCTTCTTAGCAACACGTAGTCACGTGACCTGAAAACGTCATATCCGTGCAAGTTGCAAGTTTTCTTCAGTTTTGAAGTGAGATGTATCATTTTGGGCGGATTTTTGCCCTTTCTGGACTAAAGGACTTCCTTCTGCTGCGGCCTCAGCTTATCCCGCAACAAGCGCACTCATTTGGAGAAGCCCTGAAGAGTAGAAAAAGCCTGTGTCAGACTCTTTCATCTCAGCGTGAAATGTGAGTGGGACTAATCCAACTTGAGATGGTAAAGAATTTGGACACAAGGTAAGTCCCACATGTCCAGACTGTGACCTTTATCCCCCCTTCCAGGGCCCGTCTGTGGATTTTAACACAAAACGCCTTCAGTAATGAACACTCCCATCACATGACAGGACGCGGGTCACCCGCTGTCGTCCCTTTCTAATCTTTGCGTGGAGTTTTTAAAGCAGTGCATGCTTGCGCAAGGCAGCAATCCAGCGGGGAAAGCAGCCTGGAATCCAGCCAAAGCTGGTTCCCAGTTCCCACACGAGAAAAAACGTGTACGTTTGGCCGAGGGCGAGGAATTCAAATTGAATAATGTGAGGTGTGTGCCATCTGTGTGGGACATTTGTGTCAAGTGTGCCTAAACGCCACGAGACGGGAGAAGGCGAACGTTTGAAACACTGCGAGGCGAAAATGTGATGGTTGCGTAACTCGAGAGTCAACAATCCATAGCCTGACGGTGAAACATCCCTTTTTAAAATAGACTAAATAGACAGCGATGGGGTGACTTAGTGTCCTTGTCCCCTTTAGTGTACGTCTGCAACCTCTATAGACATAGCAACCTGCCTCCGCGTGACCTCCTTCATGACACCGTGTGAACCCTGCAAGTCAGACCGCAAACACAAACGTCCATAGGGAATACATCACGTTTGCGTTCGACTGAGCCTATCCGGACGCCTGCATCGGATATGAGTGACTTGGAAAGCCTCAACAAAGCAAGTTTTGTGCGATAATAAATGGACACTTTGTTGCCATCAGGTAACCTTGCGCTGACTAGACAGCTAGTCTGCATACAAGGAGGGTTTTGCATTGAGGCCTGCTTGTGTGCCCAACAAGGAGCATTTATGTACATTTCAGTGTAAATCCTCCGCAAAACAACGTTGTTCTTCTTTTGCAGGGAAAACACAGCTTGTAGCGCACCTTCTTGCACAGCCACATGAGAGAAGTCTCTTCACCTGTGGGCGAACTTTGCCCACCTTGCGCCACCGGCAGAGCACACGCTCCCCTCCACACTGGCTCGGTTCTACGGAGGTCAGCTTTTATTACTTTTGCTCATCGATGGCGTCTGTCCACAGGGGGGGTGGGGGTCGGGATAACGTTCATTGGCGTCCGCCTCACTGGCTCCATTCACAATCGTTTAGAGCTGGCATACCTAACATTTAAGCTACACAACACTACGCCAGCCCAGTCAGCAAATACACACATCCCACTGAGAGAAAAGGACAGAGAGGCCAATTGGCATCATGTTGACGAGTACCTATTGACAATATACATACAAATACAGCAAAAACAAATGCATATATGTCATACTGTGGGGGTTTGCCTGTTTAGCAATAACGGAAAAAGCTATTTGACAGGCATAACAAATGCATTGACATTAGCAGACATCTGCTACCCCCTGGTGGTCAAAATTGGAAGCTGTTCTGTTAAGGCCATTACGGCCGTTCAAAAATAAAAAGATGAAGTTAGCTTTTTTTATTCTAAGGAATAAAAAATACTTAACTCACAAAAAAATCGTGTCCTGTTTTAAATTTTAATTAACTTAGAAAAGTACAGCCGGGCTTCGGAACGGAACATACCATGTTAACAAAAAGCGGGGGGTTGTACGTTTGATGTTTACAACTTTATGCTACGTGCTGGCGTAAACTTTTCATATGGTAACTTGATTAATATTATATATGTTAACCATGCCGTTTTATACAATTCCACATACTTTTGTGCTAAGACAGCGTTAGGAGAGTAAAGTACTAAAAAAAAGGCCTCCTCTACTAAACGCGTTGAGCTAGCATGCTAGGCTACATTAAGGTGCTAATGGAGACGTTAACGAGCCATACTGTAAATAATGGCGTTTAAAAACAAAGTTATTTTCACCCATTTGCTCCCATGAGCAACAAATGGCGAGATGTAAAGCAGAAACACGCCACCACAACAATGCGTAAAGCGTAGCTTTGAGCTGGGGGAAAGGTGTGCTCAACCGGTACCTGGAGGGCGGGCGTACACCCTTCCCCCCGCCGCAAGAGAGCGCTCAGACATCGGCTTCACCCAGGCGTCCCCCGGGAGTGGAGCGAGCGCTCATCTCAAGTAGGTAAATCAAATCAAAGTTTATTTGAATAGCACCTTACAACATCCCAATGGTGCCCAAGGTGCTTCACAAAAGTAAAAACAGGTTATAACAAATGAGAGGTAAGCTGTAAAGTTTGTATTTACGTTGTAAGTAAAAAAGTAACATTTGTTGTTCGCGTTTTATCCAAGTTTCCCTGCTGCACAATTGCCAAAGCACATGTTTCAAACCCGAACACATCTTTCTATTACACGTACATCTCTGGTGCCATAATATTTGTGACCACTTGGGGGAGACATAGGGAGCTTTCATGTCTTACGAAGATATATAAGCCAGAAAAAATAATACAAAAAATGAATCTTGATAAATTCATTTGCATTTGTTTTCAAGAACACATCTTTATTATAATTCCAAAAGAGGGCACTTACATTAGATAATTATTTTTGTGCACATTAGATTTTTTGTAATTAAATTAATTCTTACTTCCTTTACAATTTAAGTTATTTGATATGTATTTTTAATTTCCAAATGTTTCAAACGAGACCAGACAGATGAGTATTGTTTTGTATGGGAATCAATCAGTGAGCAGTGTTGGTTTTACAACATTTTGTCTAACTAGAAATCCTTGTTCTTTTCTGGTTAGGTGCGACGTCGCTGGAAAAAAAAAAATCCACAGGGGGAAGGATGAGACCCAGTCCACTGCTATAGAAGGTATTTATTCCATTTTTTTCTTACAGTATGTGCTTAAAAAACAGAGCCCTCCTGTCAGTAGAGGATGTTTGACTAGTGTTTTCTTTGACAAGAGAACATTGTCATATTTTGTCTAAGTGTCTCTGTGGAGGGTGTTTGTGGAAAAACCATTTATCCTCGTGAATTAGTAATAAATCTGCAGCCTCGTTGCTAACTTCTAAAGGCTCATTCATGCCTTTTGCTAATCACCGCACTTTTCCAGCAACTCTTCTTATGAATGCACCATCCTCGGATACGAGTAGAAAGTCCTTAAATGGCTTTGAGGCCTGGAGAAAATCTCCACTGTGCGAGTTCATCACGGCGTTTTGTCCTTCAGTGGCCTTTTCTTCTGTGTGCCAACAAGCAAGTGAGAGCAGCTTAGCCATAATTACGCCCCGAGTGTCTTTAATACACATTTCATAGGCCAGAGAGTTGTGAGAGAGACAGAAGGGGGGATTATAAGCGAGAGACAAAAGCCCCCCAGGAGGAAGAGAGAGTGAGAAGAGAGGGACGAGTGGAGGAGGGAGGCTGAGGGGAAACCGTGTTGGAAAATTCTCTCTGATCTTTTTGAGCCCAGGGACCCGAGGAGATGGAACACCCTGCAGAAGTCCATTAAAATTCAGCCGAATTGCTCTGTTCTTATATAAAGACAGAACACGCACGCACACATGCACACACACAAACACACACACACACAAGGACTATATTAACAAAACCTCCGGGACACAAGACTTTCTATAAGAGTTTGGGAGTATTTATATCAAGGTCTTTGGTGGGCTTGTTCTTCCACACCAAACTTGTCCAAACATGCCTTCATGTTTGGACAAACATAAATAAATGAATTCATCACAAAATAAATGAAAATGAGCTGGAATATTTAGCTGGCATCATTACATTGCCATGTGCATGTGTGTGTCCCGCCTCCAAGCAGCCAGGAAGAGGATTCACTCTGTGCATTGGGTTCAAAGCCTTGGTGCGTGCGTTCCATATGAACAGAGCGAGCCCTTTTTTCAGTCATACGGTCTGCTTGTCTCAGTGGATTGGAGGCGGGGCCGCTAGGCTACACACAGAGCGCAGTAGTAGAAATTAAATGAGTAGATTGCAAAATATTGTCATATTTTTTCAAAATTGTACTTTTCTTAAAAGTAGTGTTAAAATCTCGTCTCGTTCTTGTAGATCCAATGTCGTGACACCCCCAATCATGACAAATGAGGATTCAGTTGGCTACTAAGGGCTCTAAGAAGTGTCCTTTGTACCTTTGGAGCTGAGGATGCTTGTGAGGTCACCTTCTACAGTACAGCAGGTCACGTTAGAGATGGAAGATGCTTGTTTTCATTTTGGGGGTTTTTGCATGATTGAAATTTATTTTAACTTTTTTTTTCTTCCTTTGTGCTGACTCTTTTCTCTATGGAATGCTTGGTGGTAAGCGCTGTTTCCACATGACATTACCGGTCCTGCTGTTATTACCTGCTATTATTGTGGTTTTGTTCGCAAATTTAAAGGCTATCCTTTTTCTTTTTTGATGTTTTGTTCTTATTCCATTGTTTCCATTGTAATTGATTTATTTTTTTCCCCTTTCACAATTTATTTTTTCTTCAATTAATTTTTCTCATTTTTAATTTGTTTTTTTTTTTCTTAACGCCTCTTTTTTTCTTATTTCCTCTTTGTACCATTTTTTCTTTGTTTTCACTCCCCATATTTTTATTGAAATGTTCCCTCTTTTTTTCAACATTCTATTTTGTTTTTTAATTGATGTTTTGGTTTTTATCACATTTCACAATTTCTTAATTTATTTTTAATTTATTTTTAATGAATTGTTTTTTTAAATTTATTTGCTGTTATCGCCTCGTTTTTTCTTTTATTTCCTGTTTTTGTTTTCACAACCTATGTTTTTATAAACGATTTTCCCTTCTTTTTTTAAATTAAAAAATATTTTGTGTTTTGTGGAATTTTTTTTATTCCCTTTCATAATTTATTAATTCATTTTTTAAAAATGTTTAAATGATTGTTTCTGTCTTTTTTAAAAAAATATTCTAGTACATATTACTTCTGTTTCTTGGATGTTTCCCAAATGAAGTTGCCCCACTGTGGACGACTGATGCCCTGCACGTGCCGACCGACAGAGGTCGCCTCTCTGTCTTTTTGTCGCTTCCTCATTGGCTGCCGCTGGCACCCACATGTTAGGCGGCTGAGCCAATGGGCGAGCTTGCGGGGGCCACACAACCCTCTGAAGTAGTAATAATGCGGAATGTGCTGGCTCGGCATGAGCTGTCAACTGGAGCATGTAGTACTAGAAGTATATACGGAGGGAGGGGGGATTGGTGAGATGACAGAGCACTATTGTGTGCACTAAGCAGCACTGTCATTCATATGCCTTCACTTAATAAGATGTGACTTGGATATGTATCAAATATCAAATGTTAGGTTCGTGCACAAACTCTATAGAAAGAGAAAATAATGGCGTGTCCTTGTTTAACCTTCATAGACAGCACTCTGATGATGCATTCAAGGTCTGTAGTTTTGAGCACTATCAGAAGTGATAATGATAAAGTATGAATGCACGTTTCTCCATTCCAGTGGAGTCTCACCGCAGGATTACGCTCCCAAAAATCTGCCCGAACAGGACATCTTGATTCAATTGGCTGCCGCTAATACAGCAGATTAAGGAGCTCTCTTTTGCATCCTAATCCTCGCCGCTTCCGTCGCTTCCTTGTCATGCGTCGCCGCCGTGCTGTGTCAGAACATGTTCACTGTCCACTGTTTGATTACCTCTGCAAGGGAAACTTTACACTGGGTGTGAAACCCCTTCCAATAGCGGCCGAGGGCATTTATTTGGTTTTGTAACTGCAGAGAGTAGCAGGCAGAAAAGCATTTCATTTGTACAGTATTAGTAAATCATCATATGCATTTTTAAAAATTAAGGAAATGATGTTACTGAATTAAAATAGTATATATCACAACATAATATAGAATGAATAAGAGCACATGTTCATTTGTGGGGGGTTTGGTGGGGGGTGTGGCGTTTTTTTGTTGAAGTGGATGTCCCATGCTGCTTTACAGATACCATGTCTACTCTGCAGGAAGTGTGTACTGCGGTAAAGATGTCTGCCGCGACGCATGGCGGTTAAAATGACTAAATACATGGTCAAAAGCAGGCGTTTAATTGAGGTGCGGCCTTTAGCATCATCTGACCCTAAAAACACTTGCACTTTTGCGTAAAAGGGGGCACAACTGTGCATAATCCACCATTCGCACCACCAACAACAACAAACTCAAAAGAAAAAAAAGAGAGTACAATAATAACAATACAGTAAAGTGTTAAGTGGTTCAGGGCGCGGTGTTCACTCCAATAAAGAGCTTTACACGACCTTTGTGAGTCTTTCAGATCCCTCCAAGGGATTTTTTTTTCAAAGGCTAGGGATGATTAAATATTTATCTGCGTGCCTCGCTGCGTGGTGCAAGTTTACTTTGGTGTTACTTATTCATCTGTGTCGTGACAAATCTCTGGTTTGTGTGTCAATAGTTGTTTGTTTTTCATACCAGAGTGGAAATACGCCCACTGGTGGCTGTGGGCAGCATAGGCGGCATGCGTTTAATTTGTGGGGAAAAGTCCAAAATGGGACAGAGCAAAAGAACAGCGCAGCTCTCTGGAGCAAGCTGCACGTTACGCCCTTTGATGGGACCGGGAGTCATTCCTATTTATCGTAACTAACGAATGCGACTCCCGTGAGAACTGCCGCTCGATGCTAGACTCTTAAGCTTGGTTACTACATCACAGCTTATCATATCACTTTGTTGCAAGTAAATGCCATCTTGTCGGGCCACACCCGTCAGCATATTTACACCCTGCAGGTGTCGTCACCTGACACCGCCCACAAAGAAAACAGGTAGAGTCATCAGGGAGAGCTACTCCAGGGAGAGCTGCTACTCCTCTGGGAGTACTGGACACACATACACAACTATTGGTGTGTTTATTCCTCTTCTGGGGTTGTTGTAAATGAGCACTTAAGGTTGCTTATCTGTGTGCATATTACCTTTAATACAGAGGTAAAAAAAATAAAAATAAAGCCCAGCATGCTCACAAGTGGACGTGAACCTGCATTCTTGCTGACGGCCAGCGGGGGGCAACCCGAGCTGTTATTGACAGACTGCTTGATGATTGAGCAACACGTTTGTTGTTGTGCATCGCTTTGCTGTGCTCCACGAGGCCATGTCGGAATGTACAGGAGGAGTCAAAGGTAAAGGTGTTTCAAACCCACGCAAAGTCGCCCTCAAGTGCGTTCACGCCGCATAGCAAAAAAGCATGCGTGTGACGAGACGTGTCAGCACCAGCTGACAATGGGTCTCCACGGCGCGACGCCTGCCACGGCCTTCTGCTCGCTTTCTGACACAATTCACAACAGAGGAGTCTATTTTTAATGTGACGTATGAGATCATTTATTATGCAATAGAGCAGGGCGACTCGGCTTAATTGTTCTGGGGACACATTTTCAGAAATCTAGGGACAAGCGGGAGAGCTGGACATCTCCCTTTACTGTCATTCTTATTTTGTATGTTTTATTTTGTCTTTTTACCTATCAGATGGCTCATATGGTTATAAAAACAGTCAGAAATTCAAACGGAAACAATATGTTTACACCAGTCGCTCTTTTTAAGGACCTAACTACTGCAAAACAACACTAGTCAAAGATTCTCTACTTAGTAGGAGAGTTTTGCTGTTTTTAAGAATCTTCTGCAAAAAAGAACAAATCAGATATCCTTTACATAACAGGAGAGTTCTGCTGTTTTTATGAATATTCTGCAAAAAAGAACACTTGTCAAAGATCCCCTATGTCACAGGAGCACTCTGCTGTTTTTAAGACTCTACTGTAAAAAAGAACGAAGTCACAGATCCTTTATATGACAGGAGCCCTCTGCTGTTAAAATAATCTACAGCACACTAGTGAAAAACACTAGTGGAAGATCTTCGATTCAAGATTGAAGAGTTTTATTGTCATATGCACAGTAAAACAGGTAGTTCTGCTATGCAATGAAATTCTTGTTCTGTTCATCCTCCCAAAAAAGAACTGGAGTGCCATGTTGTTTATAAGAATGTACTGCAAACACCCCAGTCAAAGATCCTCTATATCACAGTAATGCTGTTGTTAGGCCTACTGCAAAAAAACCAAACAAACAAACAAACAAAAACCCGAGTCAAAGATCCTACATATTACAGGAGCGCTTTGGTGTTTTTAAGGATCTACTGCAAAAACACTGGTTAAAGGTCCTGTAGTCGACAGGAATGCTGTACCGTTGTTACGGACCTATGCTGCACAAAAAAAACGGTAGTCAAAGATCCTCCATATGACAGGAGCACTCTTGTGATTTTCAAATGTGAGTCGCTCCCAAGTTTTGAACCGAACTCAAGGGCCTGTCCAGTGTAATTCATGGGCGGGATTTGTCCTGTGGGCCACCAGTTGAAGAACTCTACTCTAGTCCCTTTATTGCTCTTTGCCATCAATGGGAGCATCTTGCCTTAAGTAAATACAAACAGGTCACATATTGTATGTTAATGACAGTTTCATACATGTTTTTTTTTTATAACTTTGAAGGTTGTTTTTGTTCACACGATGCCAAAAAATGAAATACTGACCATCAGGGCCGATGTGTACGTTTTTTTTTAACATGTCAGTGGACACAAATAAGGCTAACTGCGGTAACCGAAACATGAGAAACGACTCTCTGTGTGATGCCGTAATGCAAAGTACGAGTGTCAATCGCAGCTGGGTCATTAGGGGTGCATAATATTGTGGTTAAAAATGTAATGATGCAAACGAATTCAGCTGGAGGAGATAATGTTTCTTTGGAACACAAACACAGTCTTCGGGAAGTTGTTGCATCCAAACACACATGCACACAGCTAATTATATTACGGTGTGTGCGCGCGCTCGTCTACTTTTTGCATGAGTAGTTCACTCAGCTGCTCCCTGTGTGAACTTGTGCGCCTCTCTCTGAAGGTGGGGGCCGGCCGCCGCAGACATCAGCAGGCGGGGAGGGAGCGACGCTTTCCGCCGCCAGCCCCGGAGCAGAGCAAGGGGGGACGCCGAGCTGAGCCGAGCCGAGCCGAACCGAGGAGAACCAGGAGAGGAGGCACACGGACCCAAGCAGCCCCCCGCCGCACCTCACACAGTAAGCCGCATACAAAACTGCTCTCCCCTCCCTCCCCAACCGGGGGCTTGCTTTTCTTGTGTCGCTCCTTATCGTGGAGGAGGGAGGGAAAAAAAGCAAAGGGCGATTCGTCTAACTATGGTGGCTTTTTGGACATGTCAGCAAGCGAGCGATCAGAGAGAGTTCCGCCGGCTCTCGTGTGGTGCTCGGCGGGTAAAGTTGAGCACGAGCCACGGTGCTCGGCGGCGTCGTTAGCCGGGCGAGGAGCGCGTCAGCCCGGCGTGCGAGCTTCTCCAACTGCGCCACTCCTTTTGCACACTTTCGCCCCTTTTTTTCTTCCCCCCTTAGCGCTCACATTCACTAGCAAAGTGCGTCGCTTCCAGTAGGCGTTTTGCAACTCTTTGTTTGTGCAAAAGGAAGCTTTTTGTTTTT
This sequence comes from Dunckerocampus dactyliophorus, assembly GCF_027744805.1. NCBI lineage: Eukaryota > Metazoa > Chordata > Actinopteri > Syngnathiformes > Syngnathidae > Dunckerocampus > Dunckerocampus dactyliophorus. The sequence continues at coordinate 18,310,728 of NC_072838.1, read as the reverse complement.
TTTCATGCATTTTTATCTGCGTCTCACCATCGCGGAAGTGTTGTCGCCTTAACACGAACGCGCAACTACCAAACCCGGCTTGACATGTGTTTACTGTGCATGTTTCCCCATCTTTCCTGTGAAATATTGTGTATGGAAGTCTACGAATACACGGTGTTTGTGTTCTTACATGGGCGTATGGTTGTAAAGGACACACTGGCTTTGTGATTGCGAGACTACCCGTGATGTCATTCATCCCAGCTTGGGCCATTATATAACGGGACTGTGGGGAAGCCTGTGATAGCAGGCTATTTTTACTCTGTTTACACCCCCTTATGCTGCACTAGGCTCCACGTCCCAAGTGGTGGCCCTATCACTCACATTGTCATTCTGCTTTTTTTGGGGTTGCATGGACTGTGATGGTGTGTTTGTGCAACTTTTGTGCAGGAACCCTTTGCATACACATCCAATGGGCTGTAGTAATAGTAAAAGGCATGCATTTGGGTCCACTTACGCGCGCCAAATAGCACACCAGCACGTTGTAACACATTATTATCACAATGTGTCCAGCGCTGAAGTGGAAAAGAATAGCACGAAAGGAATTATATCAGTCATGAATTCACTTTTCTATAAAAATGTCAACTACAAACACCATTAGGAGTATGCAGAAAAGTCATTTAGATTAAATATGTTGACTTTTAGCTCCCTTGGATGATCATGAGCTGCAATGCACGAGCGCTGCTCTAAAAACCCCGCAGACGTGTTTGTGATATTGTTGTGATAAACATCCCTGAGAGGGGCAACATATGAGGCACAGCTCTCAGCATTACTGCATATTAAGTGAATACCTGAGCATTATTCTTTTTATAGACAATACGTTTTAATGCAGTGGGGTTTCATTAGATGCTAGTGTACCTAATGAAGGGGCCATTACAAACAAGATGCAGGACTCGTCATGCTTGCAAAATATCCCAATTGCAACTTTGTGGTGTTTTATAATGAAATATGTCAGCCATGAATCCACTTTTCTGTAAATAGTAAGTGCAAACACCACAAGGGGTATGCAGAAAGGTCATTTTTATTACATATGTTGACATTTTCCCCCCCATGGTTGGGGATGAGATGTAATTGAATAGAGTGAAGTTGGCCTGTTTGCATCCACATGACTTTATAAAAAGTGTTTTTTTGTGGACATACTTATATTTCCTGAACAAGAATCAGTTGGGTGGATTTTCTTTGTTTTGTTACAGTTGGCTTAAGCGTTTGAATGTGAAAAAGATTTAGATGGGAGCCTCAGGCGCTACTGCGTTGTGCTTCTTTTCACCCCTTTTGATTGGGTAAAAGTGAATTATTAAGACAACTGTTGGAACAGACTTTCTTCTTGCAATGAAGATTTCACTGCGTAAAAATACACTTTTGTTAGAAACCAGCACGCTCAGATATTTTGTACATGCTCCATGCGTGTCGAGTAAGTCGGTCGTGCATTACCCATACGGAGAGAGTGCAACAATCGCATGAAAACTCGGGTATATAAAGCTGCAGGGGTGTCTACGGCCTTGTTTTATGTGCTTTGTTGTCCCTGTGTTTGTATATATCAATGTATATTTGTATATTTTTAAAGACCATCTACATGCTGGCCAAGTCTTTTAATAAGTGTCATTAAGGAAAAAAAAAACAATATATTACGTATGGTTGTTGACGCTATGAAAAAAAATCACGGCACGTGACATCGCAAGCTCTGTTGTCAAAAAATTGCGAATGGAGGAAGTGACGTAGGTCTCGCGTATGTGAAGAACCAATCACGTTTCCGGTACGGAGCTTACGTTGCGGGCATGCACAACGCGCAGCTCGCGCGTAGTTCTCGCTACCGTCACATGAAGCCCACATGGAGCGCAAGGTCGGTACTTTTAGTGCAAGCTTGACGGGCGTTGGTCTTACGACTTGCCGTGCGTTGAATGGAGCGACAGCCGTACATCCGAGCATCCTCACATTTTGTGCGTGGTACGCGTGTTCCACTTGCGCATTGTTTGTTGGGTGTGCGGTGATCTTACTCCTTCATGGTCACCACAACTACCCTCTACTTGAGCAAAAAAAAAACACCACGAAAAGTTGTACGTCTGGTTGCGACCTATGCTTTAAGTGAATGGAGTGAGGTTCCCTCCGTTGGCAAAGTTAGCCTGTTTGCACCTGTTTTTTTTTTTTTTTGGACATGATCATAACTTGTCAACAATAATCAGTTGGTTTCATTATCTTTATTTTGTTGCAGTTGGTTTATGCATTTGAATGTGAAAAGATTTAGCTGGGAGCTTCAGGCGCTGCTGCGTTGTTCTTTTTCTCCACTCCTTTTGTTCAGGTAAAAATGGAATTACCGTATTCAGACAAATGCTGGAAAATCATTTCTTTTTCTCTGTGCAAAACTACCCTTTTATCGATCGATGATTAAAAGCACATCCAAACTTAAAAATGAATCAGCACAAGGTTGGATCGGGTTGAAAAATGCTCCAAAAGTTACAGTTGTCGTTACAAGTCAAGGTGTTAGCATATTTAGCTCTCAAAGTAAGACAATGGTAGGTTTTTGGGTATGGACGTTGGACTCATAGGTGAGCATGCACACACACACACACACACACACACACACACACACACAAAGGCTTTGTGTAGGAAAACACCAGAAAGAACTGCGGGTGGCGGAGCCTTTGATTCACTGGACGCTGGTCGCTTTCAAATGGTAATGAGAGGCAATTAGATGCCGATGTGTCATAATCACACGCCATTTAACTACACTTGGCTCAGTGGTCAGAACCATTTGTACACAGGCACACTCAAACATACGTGTGCTAACATCATGCCTGTGTGTGTGTGTCTGTGTGTGTGGTTGTGAATTTCACAGTAGGATTAATACGTGACCTGCTGCAGGAGTAAAGCCTTTTGTGTGTCTATAGTATATACTTACACAGGCATTAGCACAAAAGCCACAATACTCTACCTTCGCTCTTACTGTGACAGGTCTCAGGTGGTCAAATGCACATGTAACACTTTTACCTGTCAATCAAAGAGCATTCACATCAAAGTTGATACTTGTAGCTTTCACTAGTTTGTACAGCACTAGCTGAATATTAACCAAAAACAGCTATACTAGTCATGGGGAGCATTTATCTTGGCTGTGAAAGCCTTACAATTTTAGTAGGGCTTGTACAAAAAATAGCACAAGCCTTATTTATGTGTATTATTTATGTCTTGAATGGCTTATTTTCTCAATCATATTGGGTAATGTGAGTGTAAAGGTTACTATAGGGGTGTTATTTTATGTCTAGAGGGCTTTAATAATGTTAAAATCCATATTTAGAAGGGCTGGGGTTATTCATTGATTAATTTTTTGAAAACCTCAATAGAGTGAGGGCGCGATGTAGCGAGTAACGTCTGTATTAGTCACAAAATGTGCATATTTAAGCAAATTTGAGGTATTTCTGGCCTAAATGAAACATTTTCAAGCATAAACATGGCTAAATGAGCTGAGCTATACTGTAAATATAAGCCATTCAGAAGATGCATTGAAATCATTTGATTTTGTAGTATTCTACACTGATCGCTAGGTGTCAGTAATGTTACATTGATGAGACAGTAAGTACTCAGTGTGACTCTCCCAAATGTGAGCGTGTGTGATTCTAAATGATCTCTTGTTTAGGGCTTAAACGGCTTATTTTCTGTCTCTTATGTCTACTATATTGGGTAATACGCACGTAAAGGTGACTGTAAGGGTGTCATTTCATGCCTAGAGGGCTCTAATAATGTTAAGTACCGTATTTACAGTAGAAGGTTGTAAACAGGTTTTATACGCTTTAAGAATAAAAATATTCCACTTATAAATAAGGAATCCCACTTTGCGGAAGTTCACTTATCACAGTCGGGTCTGGAACCAATTAACCGTTTATTAACTATATATTGCACAAAACAGAGCCAGTGGTGTAAGAGCGCTAAAAGGAGCAAACTGCTCAGCCATTGCAAACAGCAGTACGGGAGGCGTAGCACGCATGGGTTTCACACAAACGCTTTCATGATTTTAAAGCGCATGCAGAGCTAGATAAAGCCGCCGGTTGCTGACCACTTGTGATACTTCAAATGCAGTTACTCCCGTCTTGTGGAATAAAAAAAAAAAAACTATACCAGGAGGTTGGCTGCAGCCACGACTGTTGATGCCTTTTTTTTTTTTTTTTTTTTTACTCAGTGTTTTACTTAGAAATCTGCTTTATGTGAATTTATATCAACGTTTTTGTACCATTTGCCATTAAAACATCTTAAACCTTGGACTTAACAGGGCTATTATGCTCAACTAGCAAAAACAACAAAGATACAGTCTTGTCATTAGCAATGAAGTGAAATGTAAACAGAAGTGTGACATTGTGTGTTAAAGCAAGCCATTAGCTTGAACCCACTGGTAACCTCGCCTATTATGCTGTGTTTCCCGTCGCTGTTATACTTTGAGGAAGGCGTCTCGTTGACGTGACAAGCCGGCATGAGGACAAGTCACACATATTCACCGCAAAGAGACGCATTACGCAAACACTTGTTATGATAATGAACATCCTTGTGAAACACGAGGCCACGTAAAATGACACAGGAGCAGAACAAGTGGCAAATGGCGCATGGTGAGCTTTACCATTCATACTGAATCCACAGATTAATGATGGTTCACGCTGAGATATGCCACTTTTATTCTGCAGTGGCAGACTCCTCAATAGCTGCTCATTTGCTTGTGTGAATGAATGAATGAATGAATGAATGAAAGGCCAATGACTGGCCAGTGTGCTTGTGGCTAACACAATGCACTGCTCCTGGTAATTGTCCTAGGCGGGCTCCAGTGTGTGGTAGCACAGCAGTTCTGGATGGCTCTGCACGCTGTTTTTTTTAACACTGAGTTCCACTGACGTCACTGCAACCCGGACTTCCTTATATGCTAAATCAGGGGTCACCAACGTGGTGCCCGCGGGCACCAGGTAGCCCCCCACGACCTCACGAGGTGCCCGCAAGCCTGCTTTTCATTCAGGTGTTCAGTTAATAATGAAAGAGCAGTAGAAAGAAAAGCATTGTGAAATACAACATGTGAGTTGTGGACACCAGCATTTTGTTCATGTTCTGGTAAAACAAGCATATTCGCTTTGTTTGGGTTTAAAATAAGCTCTGAAAATAAATGTTACAAAAATGAGTAGCTCTTGGCCATTTTCATTTTGTAAAAGTAGCTCTCACAAGGACAAACCTTGGTGACCCCTGCTCTAAATGCTATAGGCCTGCCCTCACCCCGCTCTGCTTCACTCTGCTTCTTTCACCGTGTTAGCACGTATGGCTCCCAGGAAATGTTTGTTGGGGTGCGCCTAAAGAGGCAAGCATCAGGCAGAAGTGGTTGGACTTGCTGATTCTTGGCCAGCGAGAGAAAAATATGCTCATCTGTCAACACCACTTCACACGGGACTGTTTTGTGAACAATGGCCAATACGAAGCTGGACTATCCACCAAACCGTTGCTGAAGTCCGACGTCTTTCCAACGTTACTTGGTCGTGTTGAAGAGTCAGAAGAGCAAACTGTAAGTAACAGTTTATCAGCGACCTAACTCTGTTTATTTTGTGTAAGTAATCTGACAAAAGCGGTAGACTGTGTAGCATCATAGAGTACAGAGAGCGGCGGGAGTGTGACCAATCACAGCGGAGTGGGCTCAGCGGGAGGCGTACCTGGAGGAGTTCCTGAACTGACGCCATCTTGGCTGTGACGTCACGACCAGAACACATTCCAGGAACCAGATTCAAACACATGCAGCCATGAACTCCCAGCAAAGCCGAGAAAGTGACATATTCACAACAATAAGACCTCACATCACATTACATGACAACATTCACCGATGTTGTCTTGTGATAGCTATTAGAGGTGCCACAAGAGCTCCTGTGAGATGTAAAAAATTAGTGCCAGTTGTAGTGGGTTTGAGTTCAAAGCGTGACCCCCTCGTGCACCCCACACACTCGTCATGCCACAAAAGGCAGCAGCGTAGGCGGCAACAATGGCCTCTGCATTCGACAGAGAGGAATTCAATAACAGGAAAAAAGCCAGTGATAGAAACAATCAGTGGAATACCAAAACCCACCCTGCACTCGTGTTGTTCTTGGCACGCTCACGAGGATGCCGATGTCTGCCGATGCCATATCCCATTCCGTGATTCAAGTCAAGCACATTAGTCACACAAGACGAGATTGATAGCAGCAGCTCTCATCCAACCTGCTAAAAGTCATCCTCCTCCGCCAGGACTGTGGTTTGAACGTGGCTGGATGCTGGACTGCTTTGGGTTGACTTGCTGGTTGGCTGGGTGATGGCGGCTTGGACAGTCCGGCCTCTTCTCTGCAGAGCCTCATCTGGCGGGACGCATTTGGCTGAAGGAGACAAGAGTGACTGACTGACTGACTTCCTGTTTCTGACACTGGATATTTTGGCCACAATCAGGACCATGCGTCTCACTGTTTTTCCTCTCATAGTATTGGGGCGGACTGTATTTTCACACCACACGGCTGTGAAAGAGACATGTCGTATGTTGCTAGCCGAGGAGAGGCAACTTAATTGGACTTCCAAACGACAGCGTTGTGATTTAAGAGTGCGGCTAAACAAACATGGCAGCCCCTAGCTTGGAGTGGAGGTTTTTGCTGCCCTTTGTTTTTGCAGCTGACTCCCTCTGGCTTCCTCCACCAGAGGGAGCATCCGGCCTCCGACTCCTCTGGCTCCCTCTGGTGGACAGAGGCAGCTGAATGAATCATCTTGGAAATGCTCTGAATGAAAGGCTGTGCTGGGACAAAATGCATTATGGGAAGAAATTAAAATAGCTGTTGTTTTTTATTTATAAACTCGTATTGGTACTTGTATTGTATATTTGTTAGCTACCTTTTGAGTGTTAAGTTGCTGTGTGATGACTTTAGTATTCTTTGTAATGTTAGGGTTAGGGTTACTGTGAGCCAGACTGTTAGTTGAGTAATGACCTCCTGCGATTTCCAATCAAATAAAGAGCTACCTGGTCCTCATGGACTCGTCATAATGTGCCATTTTATGACGTGCACATGTGCGGCTTATAGTCCAGTGCAGTTTATATGAACAAATCTCTTTTTCTCTCTCAATTGAAACACTTAAACACTGGAAATTATGGTATTTCTTATGGAAAAAATATAAGTGAATAGCGTCTGTTTCGGTGAGCGAATGAGCTAACCAAGGTTCCACTCCATTTCCATTGTTTCTTTGGATTTCATTCAAAAGCCTCCTGAAATAGAATGTTTACAAGTTTAGAGCGTCCACGTTTGCATGTTTTTCGTACAGCGTTCCCACCGTATTTGTCGAGCACATGTACAACGCCCTTTTGCACTAAAAACAACTTGATGGTTCACTTAATGATGGTTTTGGTTCACCTCACCGATACTTGCTTTGTTAGCAAAAGTTATTAAGCTGTGCCCAGGGCCAAGGAAGACTTTTTCAATATTGACATGCCGGTGCTGATTCCGATAAAGGTGCAAACCCATGATTGGAGCCAATGTTCTACCAGTGACGCTTACTGACATAATTCATAAAAAGGTGTTGCACTGATCCAAAATAGAATTGTTCAACTTCCAACTATCCCTGTTGCATAGAATGAGTGACTTTGCACATATTCAAACTAGGCGGCCTTTTACGACTTAAACTTGGCCCGACTTTTGCATGGAAATACATGCACACACACACACACACACACACACACACACACACTTGTTGCACACCACCCATCCTCGTGGGCCCGCCCAGGGAAAATACCTGCGGTAGGAGAGAAGAAAGTTGACATAACGGGAAATTACTATTTCATTCCCTTTTGAATGGCTTTTATGGGAAACGTGGAGGTTAAAGGCACACTCGCTCACTTTTATTGTGGAACCTCCAATGAGGTGTTTCTCTCTGAAGGCTACATTTTATGTTTACTGTAAAGGATAAAACTCTTCACTGATGGCCACGCCATGATTCATTTCATTTGCTGTGTGCTTCTCTTAGTTAAGTCTCTTCTTGTGTGTGCGTGTGTGTGTGTGGCGGCTTTAAAAGTATTTACCGCAGCCTTGAAATGGTTAGTGGTGTTGCAAAAAAGTCCCCCGACTCATCAAAAAATGCACAAAAAATAAATGCATACGAAACATATAAAATCAACTATAAATGAATAAAATAAAAAATAAAACAATACAGAAAAATATATAAATTACTCTAAATGTAAAAATTCTTAAAACGACGCAAATGAAATAAAAATAAATTCAACAAAATGCTGGGGGCGTCACAAGATCTCGCGAGATTAAAACTGTGTCATGGGCACCAGGACTGGGATGATGATGAGTTCATGAATGAATCGCACAATAAATGAAAACGAACTGGATCATTTTGCCGATCTTCATATGTTGCCATGTGCGCGCGTGCCCGTTTTCCTCGTCTCCCGCCTCCAAACAGACAGGACGAGGATTCACTCTGTGCATTGGTCCAAGCACCTTGGTGCGTTTGTTCCATAGAACAGCGGCATGAACGGAGGGAGCCCTTTTGTCAGTCATGCAGTCTTTGTTTCGGTGGGTGTAGGCGGGGCCGCTAGCATACACAGAGTGCAGAAGAGTGTAGCCTCGAGAGGAGCAGTGCGAGGTAGTAGATATTCCATTAGTAGATGGCAATCTGTTTTCTTCAAAGAAAAGTTAAAATCTTGTCTTGTCTCGTGTATCGTCTAGTGGCCCGTGACCCCCCTGGTATTTACCTTGTTAAATATTCTCAGTCAGTTGTGTCCCATTAAAAATGATGAATCAAAAAAGGAAGAAAAAAACAAATGCATACGAAACATATAAAATGAATAATAAATGACTGTAGTTAAAAAATAAAACACATTTTTAAAAGTTGAAAATAAATTTCAATAAATAAAAAATCCTTAAACTAAATTAATAACATGAAATAAAACAAAATTAAACAAAATGCTAAAGTTTGGATGCCTTGCCACCTATCTAACACGGCACCATCCATTACCTTCAACACCCCACCCAATTTGATTGAAAAGATGACCCCCCCCCCCCGTGGCAGAGTGCTTCTGGTTTTCTGAGGCGTGCGCCCAATCATCTCGCTTTAACGCTACATGACAGGCCATTAGCTCTTCCAGCAAATCCCCCCCACGCCACTTCCAGCGCGACTCCCCGAGATGGATAGCTGAGTGCATTTGAAACCTGACAGCACACGCCACCAAAATATAGACTACTGCTGAAAGGATAAGGGCGGGGGGCTCGCCATTACGAGACACTTCACTTCATGGATATCATTTGCACTTACTTGCGGAGGAGGAGGAGGGTGTGTGCATGTGGTCAAGGGAGTCACCATTACTTCAGACCACAAAGAGCGTATGCTGTAGTACATAAATGCCAGCACTCATCAACACACGTCCTCTAGTAGGATTCTATTGAAAAGTAGGCCATTATTTGGTTTTACTGAATGCATTGCTTACATGTGGTCCACCCGCAAATGGCGAAAAACCACAAGTAATTGAGACGTCCACAAAAATGACATGTGAATCAAAAATCATCCAAACTTTTGACACAAAAAAAGACATTGGATCGGTTCACGGCCGGGATGAGAATCAGCACCTCCAAGTCCAGGGTCCATGGTTTTCCTCCGGAAAAGGGTGGAGTGCCATCTCCGAGTCGGGGATGAGATCCCGCCCCAAGTGGAGGAGTTTAAGTACTTTGGGGTCTTGTTCACGAGTGAGGGAAGGATGGGCGCCAGATGGACAGGCCGATTGGTGCGGCGTCTGCGGTGATGCGGACTCTGCATCGGTCCGTCGTGGTGAAGAGGGAGCTGAGCTGAAAGGCAAAGCTATTAATTTACCGGTCCATCTACGTTCCTACCCTCACCTGTGGTCATGAGCTTTGGGTAGTGACCGAAAGTACAAGATGGCGGTACAAGCGGTCAAATTGAGTTTTCTCCGTAGCGTGGCTGGGCTCTCCCTTACAGATAAGGTGAGAAGCACCGTCATCCGGTAGAAGCGCTGCTCCTCCGCATTGAGAGGAGCCAGATGAGGTGGCTCGGGAATCCAAGCCTCCCGGACGCCTCCCTGGGGAGGTGTTCAGGGCACGTCCGACCGGTAAGAGGCCTCGGGGAAGACCCAGGACACGTTGGAGAGGCTATGTCTCCCAACTGGCCTGGGAACGCCTCGGGATCCACCGGGAGGAGCTGGACAAAGTGCCCGGGTAGAGGGAAGTTGGGGCTTCCCTGCTTAGGCTGCTGTCCCTACGACCCCACCTCAGAGAAGCGGTACAAGATGGATGGATGGATGGATGCACTTAAATAAAAATCCCAATCAATATTTCCGATTTTGAATCAGTGTCACGTTATTGTCTGAATACTGAAAAAAATAACCTGCAAATACTCTGAAGTTGACATTGTGTGTCAATGCAGACGTCAGCTCTTTCGCAACAACTAGCAGAACATGAACCGAGAACATTGCAAAACTGTTAATTTAATGGCAGAGCTGCTGAGAGCACCGCCAACATTTAAATAGCGCTTCATTTACAAAACACATTTCCACTCAGTGTGCTCATTTGTCATGAAATACAGGTGCCATGTTTGAATAGAACGCTCATAAAAATACCAAGAGTTGAAGCAAATATTCTTCAGCTGGTGCGCTACTGCTAGCTTACGTGCTACCTGTTGGAGACCGCTGTGCTAGCATCACTGTCTGAAGCTGGACACACTATGTGTTTCTGTTGCACAACTTTGAAACACAACTAGTGTTTTGAAGACAAGCATAAGTATTAGAATGTAACGAGAGCAGGATTGTTAAGTGACACTTTAAAAAGGTAAATTGTGATGATGATTGATGATTGATGTATCCCACGAATGTAATAGCCACGTGTAGCTCCAAGATAGCAGGATGCTAGCAGGGTGCCGCCAACATATGACTACATATTTCAGGGCTTCGTTCTCCCGATAATAAGAAACAAAGTGAAAGTCAACACAAGACGTTTCGCGTATCTGGTCACTGGTCAAGTGCCAGCAAGACAGACAGGCAATTGCGCCGGATGCCTTTCACAATAAAGCGCAGTGAAAAACTTTTATATTCTAAGTCGTTTTCAAGCTTAATGTGGTCAATATGTGTGTAAATAATAAGATAAATATGTATCCATACAGTACAGCATTTGTATACATTCATACAATATATTCATTGAATTTGTTTTCAAATTCCCTAATTTTTAAGGTGTGGTGGCTTTTATTTTGTAGTGGCGCACCACCACGATCAATTACATGTAGCGGAAACCCTGTCATTGTCTTTGTCTCACTCTCTAGCGCGGAGCAAAGAGACTGAATGACGAACAGGAGGGTTCACTCACTCCGTTCATTGTGCTGTAGAGCCGACACGCCCAGGGGTTGAGAGAGATGCACAGAGTGAACCCTGTTGTCGTCCAGCCTGTTTGGTAGAGAGAGGAGGAAAACAAAGAAATGCATGCACAGGGCAATATATTGAGGCCGGCAAAAATATGGAATTAGTTTTTATTTATCATGCGGTTAATTAATTGATTGCTTATGGTGACAATTGACCTGCACAACATGTATGACTGCTATAAGATAGAAATTGTGTTGCATTGTTTATCATAAGGGGATTTAGTTCACAATAGGAACAAATCAAAGGTCAACAGCTTCCTGGAACAGCGTCCAGGTTATACTGTACATATCGTGATTATCTTTTAATCCCTCCTTAATTCTGCTAAGAACATGTTGCACTCATCAGGTCTCATTGAGAACTTTGTGTACGACTGAGTGACTCTGAAGCACGTGAGGTGTTGTGTGCAATGGGCGTTTTGGAGGTTTAGCTGTGAAATGCGTGCTTTAAAGTGCACGGGAAGACGCTTTGGACCATCCGATCGCCATTCGGGAAGCGATGGTTTGCGGATTTGCACTTACAATATCTCTGCTAATCTGCTGCAGATGTTGCAGAGAGTCTGCCTCGCAATGATCACTCAGAAACTTGATGACATCTGCAAGTTCAAAAGCGGCACATTCTCGCTGTCTTCTTCTTCCCCTGAGCGCAAAACGTAAAAAACACCCATCCACACCACCACACAAACCTCTGATGATGTAATCCTCCCAAAGCTTGCACAAGGCTGCTAAGAAGCTGCTGGATTTGCAGGGTTTTTTTTTTTTATTGAACTTTGCGAAAGGTTTCTCCTTGTCCTGTTGGCTGCTTGAGTGCTAATACGGCCAACTCTGGGGGGTGTTATGTTGTTGTTTACTTCTAAGCCTCTAAAACAGTAGACACAGTTCCACAAAGCCTCGTAGAAGTAGTAAGCGCGTGTCCTCGTTTGTGTGGTTAAGCCTCATTAGATGGAAAAAACCCGAGGATGACCTCAGGCTGAGGAGACAGTGAAACATTTGTTACTCGCTCCTGCTGGGGGGGGGGGGGGCGAGAAACGAGGTGAGAACACTGTTTACTTTATCTTATCAAACATGGAGGTTTAGCAGTGCTGGAGATTTCACAAGGAAGGACTCTCCAAAGCGTTGCACCATCCCTGGTAGACATCTGAGCAAATACGTGATGTTTGCCGTGCACAGCCACGCTGTCAGCGCCACTTTTTATGACCCGACACTGAACTCATATCAGTCAAAACCACTCATGAATACCTTTCACCTCGCATAGTTATTGGGGGGGCCTTTATTTGCTCAATGGCAGCGAGTGTGAGGTATCTATTTGTACAAATTCACTTTTCATAATAAATGGACACGTAATTTCCTAATTGAATACAATATTAAATACAAATAAGAAATAGTAATAAAAAACACATTTTTTAAACTTATTTTAATATTTTTCTACTCATTTTAACTCCCCAAGGGAAATTCATTCATTCATTTTCACTTGAATGTTAAACAATAATATATATCTGAAGTAATGATGAATGAAAATTCTGTCTACTACAATAATAATGAGTAATTTGAAAATATAATAATATAGTGCTTACTATAATATTAATAGTGATAATAATAATAATGACATACACAATAATACAAATAAAATACATAAATGCACATTTACTCGTTCCTAAAGTGAAATAAATTCAGGCTGACTATTTTGGATATTAGGGTCGTAAACGATAAACCGGTGCGAATATAGCATAATTTAGATATTTATTCCAATATTGCTGAAAATAATGTAAAAATTACATTGATTTGAAATATGTGTATTGAAATATTACAGAAATTACACGCAATTCAAGAAATTATACTCCACAAAAAAAACTATTAAAATATTCCAAAATATATACGAATCACTGATTGGGCATTTCTGTGTGGAGTTTGCATGTTCTCCCTGTGCGTGCGTGGGTTTTATTCCGGTTTCCTCCAAAAACATGCATGTTAGGTTAACTGGCAACTCTAAATAGTCCATAGGTATGAATGTGAGCGTTTGTCTACACGTGCCCTGCCATTGGCTGGACACCAGTCCAGGGTTTACCGAAGTCAGCTGGGATAGACTCCAGCATACCCCTGCCACCCCAAGTGAGGATGAGCGGCATAGAAAATGGAAGGATGGATGAATATTATTGAGTAAGTCAAACGATGCTGTTGTTTTAACAGCAGGCGACATGAAGCCAACATTCAACCAACTGGAGCAAGACAAAATGTGTCCACATGTGAAAAACACACCCACTTTCATCCATCCATCCATTTTCTATACCGCTTCATCCTCATTAGGGTCGCGGGGGCATGCTGGTGCCTACCCCAGTTGACTTCGGGCGACAGGTGGGGTACACCCTGGACTGGTGGCCAGCCAATGGCAGGGCACATATAGACAAACAAGCATTCACACTCACATTCATACCTATGGACAATTTAGAGTCGCCAATTAACCTCACATGCATGTTTTTGGAATGTGGGAGGAAGCCGGAGTACCCGGAGAAAACCCACACGCACACGGGGAGAACATGCAAACTCCACACAGAAATGCCCAGGGGAGAATCAAACCCAGGTCTTCCCGATCTCCAAGCTGTTACTGTGTTGGCCAACGTGCTAACCACTAGACCACCGTGCGGCCCACCCACTTTCAAAGTATGAAAAATGAAGGTGTGCCCGTTTATTGACAAGCTAACTTTGCGGTTAGTGTGTATCGTATCGCACGATTTAGAACCATTTTTAGTGTCCTTTTTAGTGTCCTTGGCACCTTTTGTCATTTCAACAAACGAGCAAAACGACACACTTTTGGTCTGTTTGCAGTTAAGCTAAGCGTACACATCCTTCATTGGGCCTCTCAAGATCTGATGTCACCAGAATGCACTAACATGAATCTCTTACAAACCTCTTCATCTCGCCTCAGTGACGCTGCCAAGGACCCGAGTAGAAAACACACACATTAGCCACACACACACATACACACACACACAGGGTGGTCTCAGGTCAGGCAGCTCTAAGTGCGATCCCTTCACACATCCGCAAAAACACACACACGAATGTCTGCATGATTAAAGACTGAAAGTGGGGCAGACGCACACTCGGAGCTGTGTGAAATTGCCGCACTTCCTTGCAGCCAAACTGCGCGGCGTGTTACAGTACACACCCCTGCCGATCTAGCAGAACCGCCGTCTGCCCAACCTTAACCTCACCTTAACCTTCAGTCTCCACCCTCAGAGCATTGACATCATAATCTCATGTCCCCTAATCGGGGTGGGAATGTCCCCACGATGCAAGGAACACCTGACGCATTGAACACAGCAACACACGCTGACGAGCCGCACAGCATCGCCTCAATTATTAATGATGAAGCCCATGAAGCATCACCAGTGATGAGTGCCAAACAACAGATGACCGCATTTTTAAAATAACAGCCCCTCGCTCCCGCCCTCCCTCCCTCCCTTCTTTCATTTTTGCTTTCCCAGATTCCGATCCAAGCACAACATTGCGAATTTCCTCAAATAGCGGCCCTCAGAAGCTTATCATGCCAACGCAGCGCTGCTCAAAGATGTGTTTTTGGCAGCCGTATTTACTCTCAAATGCAGCAAATGTCGATTTAAAAAAGTCCTAAAGTCGTCGACTACTTCTACCAGCTTCGATGCGTGCGTGACCTTGGTGCAGTTTGCAGCCCTGCGGTGCCTTCCTGCCCGCCCATGTGCCTCGCAGGCATCCTTATAACAAGCTGCCACGAGCAAAGCAGAGCAGCAACACGCTGTACTGTAAACACACGCCTCACTTACTACGCTGCCAGAGGACGGCCGCGTCATTAGACATGCTTTAGATGTTCCCTGCAAAAAACACATCCTATGCGGCCGGAGCATTCTGCGTTCTGCAAAAAAAATAAATAAATAAACGCTAGTGGGAGATCACCTTCTTGACAGGAGAGCTCTGCTGTTTTTAGGGATTTCAAGCAAGAACGCTAGCGAAGGATTGTCTACATGACACAAGTTCTGCTATTTTTAAGGACCTTCAACAAAAAACCTTTGTCAAAGATCCTCTTATGTGATATGAGTCATCTGCTGTTTTTAAGGACTTCCTGCAAAAAAGCTAATCAAATATTTTGTATATGACATGAGAACTGTTTTTAAGGATGTAATGCAAAAACATCAATCAAAGATGCTCTATATGACTCTAGCACTGCTGTTTTTTAGGACCTACTGTAACAACGCTAGTCAAAGATCCTCTATATGACGTGAGAGCTGTTTTTAAAGGATCTAACATCAATCAAAAATCCTTTACATTATATGGCTCAAGCGCTGCTGTTTTTAAGGACCTCCTGCAAAAATCCTCACGAAAGATCCTGTTTTTGACATGAGAACTGTTTTTAAGGATCTAATGCAAAAACATCAGTCAAAGATCCTCTATATACTCAAGCGCTGTTGTTTTGAAGGACCTACTGTAACAACGCCAGTCAAAGATCCTCTATCCTCTGAACTGTTTTTAAGGCTCTCACACCAATCAAAAATCCTCTAAATGACTCAAGCCTCCCACAAAAATGCTAGTGAAAGATTCTGTATATGACATGAGAACTGTTTCTAAGGATTTAGAAACTGTGCGGTTTGCTAGATAAAATCATGTGAAGGTTGGAAGCGGGCGTGATCTGGCCTCCCTCTCTCACATGATCTCGCTGCTCAGATCCTCACCACCAAAACCAAACAGGCAGCCTGGTCTCTTGCGGCGGGAGGTCAGAGGTCACGGCTGACATGTCCGTACTCGACCAGCCCCGCCCCGCTTGGCCCGGAGCTACGACTGAAGAGCTCGACATCGCCAGCCCGTCAAGGTTTTGACAGCGTGGGCCGCCGCGGAATGCTAACAGCCGGGCGGGGGCGCGGCCACGCCGCGTCGTCTGCTCTGACCACGTGACCTTGTTTATGTAACTGATTGTGAGGCTTTCATGGAGGGGAGGGGCGTGGCTTCGGAGACTCGTTTTCTGACCTGAATTGCTGCATTGCTCCCCCAGGAGTACATGCTGATCCATACACCAGAATCAGACCTGAGCTGGTGTTCGGGGGAGTGAAGGCATGACCAAGCCATGATGTTGTGGTGGGAGGGACAGCTTGTGTTGCCGCATGAGTGCACATCATGCTGGGAGCAACGTCCATGCAGTCCCATGTGCTAAGAACTTCAGCAAGGACGATACTCTAGAGATGCTATACTTTAGAGTAGTCAGTGTACAGTTCGTATAGCGACTAGGAGTGCACGATAATTATCCACCGATATGAGGGAATTATGACATCATACCGATAAATCAGATAACATTAAAAATAGCTGAGATAAAAACGCTCCAATAAAGCGTGTGGGTGAGTGAATCAAGCGCTCCGTTTTTGTCCTGCCTGTGACCTTAACGGCCCGTCGTAACTTCCCCTGAGCTCACTTGTAAACAAACCTTCACTTTCAGAGGAAGACATTTTACCTTGCTGGACCACGCCAGGTGGCTCTTCCCGCTCTATACTCCGCTTCTCCTGAACTCCGTAGCGGTACACCGGCTGCTCGGAGCGTGTGCCTGAATACAGTGCACCTTGCTGGGCCACAGCAAGTCGCTCCCTCCTCCTGTATACCCTGGTTCTCCTGGTTGTAGTGATGTGCTAGTAGTAAAGTCATGATATTCCAACAGGTACAGTTGGTCAAATCCTAATTTGTTCCAGTCCTTCTTGCCTCCACGTGTGCACAAACTACACTTAATTGTAAATGTAAATTTTATGGGCATCGGTGTGAAGAAAAAGATCTTGTGCATCCCTAATATAAACACACCGCCATTTTAGTCTAAATCGCTGGCAACACAAGTGAGTGCAAGATAACTGTGTCTTAGCCTGTCAAGCATGGTAGTGGTGGTAGCGCGCATGAGTGCTACTGGCACAGGAGGAGCTGCGGTTCATTGAGCCCGAAACACGAATTCCAACAAGCAGAAACTGGGCGGTGTGGTAGTTTCCCCCAATATGATAAGGAGCCCAAACAAGTGGCCAAGTATGTCTCCTTCAGACCTGAACCCAAGTGAGCACCTGTGGGACATCCTGAAGTGGAAGGAAGCAAGGTGTCATCATGAAGGAGTGGAAGAGGATTTCAGGAACGACTATCTCTTGTGACTTCCATGCCCGCAAGGATCAAAGCAGCGCTAGCTAACAGTGGCACTCACACTATTTAGACAATCATGGCTGAGTGGAGACAGAAAATCTATCCTGCTACACAAGCTGTGCACTGACTACTCTAAGCACTGCATATCCGAGTTGACTTTCTACAGCGTTGTCTCTTGGGAAGGTATCATAAAGTGCTTGATGAAAGCATTGAAAGCTTGATGCTCACAATGGAGGACGTGGGAATGTAGACGATAAAGTGACATGATGATGATGATGATGATGATGATGATGATGTGTGAGCAAGAGAGAGAGAGAGAGAAAGGACCATAGAGACTTGGTAGATCAAAAGCAATGGATTATTACTATGCATGCGTGGGTTGCCTGTATGTCTTTTGTTTGTGTGTGTGTGTGTGTGTGTGTGTGTGTGTGTGTGTGGCTTTGAAGATTCTGTATATGTCTATGTGTTTCCCCCAGGACACCCCCCCTTCCCCATCAAAGTTGCTGAGTAAGTTTGGCTCATTGAGGTGAATCACTAGCTGCACCAAGAGTCCCCGTGATTGCATGAGTCGCCGTCACGGGTCACGGTGCTGTGTTGTGACGTGTTGCCATGGAGACCACCACAATTAGAGCGGGGAGGCGAGAGCATTAAATAAACCAGTAGAGAGGCAAAGAAAGCCTGCAGTAAACAAGGCTAGTTTAGAGAAGTAATGGAGTAAATAATCCATTGCTAATGTTTGCCCCCATCCCTCTTACCAACCTGTGCACGGGTGTGTGTGTGTGTTTTATTTGTAATCTTATCTAATATGCGCTACGCTGCACGTACACACGTATGCATGAGTGGCAGCTTTGACCTTTGAACTTGCAGCACAGTTGCACCAACCCAGACGGACTTCATCCTCTCATTCACTGCAGTTCACCTCTCTTTGTTGAAACATTTACAAGTTCCACATTTGAAAGACGTGAGCTAACATAATAGCCAACTATCTAGCCTTGATGCTGGAATTTAGACTGCTTGAAAGTAGGGCTGAGTACAAAATTTTATCAGATTAATTATGGGTTTGACTTTAATAATCAGGATTAATCACCATTTGCAACTAGGCCGGTTTTTACTATATTTTATTGAGCAGGGTTATACTGTATATATTTGTGTGTCGGGGTGTCACAAGATCTCGCTAAATTAAAAGGTGATTTCTTGTTCAGAAAAAAAATGTCCCATGGACATAGGCCTGGGACAATAATAAATAAATACATTCACCACACAATCAATGAAAATGAACTCAATCATTTTGCCGGCCTCCATATATTGCCATGTGCATTGGGTAGTACAAATGTAAAGGTGACTATGGCGGTGTTATTTCATTCATAGAGGGCTATAATAATGTTAAAAAACGTATTTAGAAGATTGCAAACAGGTTTTCTATGCCATAACTACAAAAATATTCCACTGATTAATATTGAATCCTACTTGGTGGAAATTCACCTATTGCGTTCAGGTCTGTAAGGAATTAACCGTGATAAGTGAGGGACGACTGTACACTGTAACTCTGCACTTGTCCAATATAATAACATTCTACAACGTACCATGAAGGCGTGGGACGGGAGGACACAAACGTTAGCGGCACTAGCATAGCTACAGCGCAACCTCGCTTTAGGTTAGCCTATTTGATGAAGAAAACCAAAATTATCGAACTTACAGCTCCCACGTCTCTGACAGTTGCCAGAGCTTCGTGCCATATTTTAAGATGTGTAGCGAAGCCTGGGAAAGGAGGGTTTTGCCTCTTCTCTCCAAAATGGAGCAAATGAGGGCGATGATAGAATTTTCTCACGTTTGGTGCTCATAAACAGGT
Organism: Dunckerocampus dactyliophorus; assembly: GCF_027744805.1. NCBI lineage: Eukaryota > Metazoa > Chordata > Actinopteri > Syngnathiformes > Syngnathidae > Dunckerocampus > Dunckerocampus dactyliophorus. Next base: position 18,291,335 of record NC_072838.1, on the reverse strand, counting down.
TTTGGGGACAAATATTACTGTGAAAACATCATTAATAAGGTACTTTTGCATAATAGGAGCTGTTGAATATTCATACAGGGTTATTTTACACACAGGATGACGTATTTTTGCCTACAAGGCAGTTGTTTTGGCTAAGTCACGTACAAGAAAATGATGACATGGTGTTCTTTTGTGGCGTATTTATGTAGGTTTGTGTGGAACAAGCTTATTCTGTCTCTATCTCTGTCCTCTGGCGTGAAATCTTTTAAATACTCGGTGAAGTCACATGTTTTGGTGTGAGCGCAAAGGCAAACAAGTGTGCAGACACGGCAGCAAGAGTATCTCCACAAAAACAGAAAGCGAGCATGGTGTCATGCGGGTGTCGTCCTTGCTAACAGGAGCATTAGCGAGACAAGACACACGCACGCATATACAATCCTGGGCTGCTGAGTCAGAGGAAAAACTTGTCTGTGTGTGTGTGTGTGTGTGTGTGTGTGTGTGTATGTGTGTATGTGTGTGTGCGCGCATGCACTTGCAATAGAGCAAGCAGCCTCTTCCATTAATCAGATTGACAAAGTGAAAGCAGGTGAGGAGACCATATTGATTGCCACTCCTTCCGGTCAATAGGTCGATTTTAATTCATTGAAAGAAGCGGATTAGAAAGCCATCCAAATACGTACAAAAAAGTATTTTCACTGCATGAGTGACACCTTTCCCTCCAGAGTTAGGAAAACAACACAACCAGCAAAGTGCGTGACAGTCACAAGTCTGGCAGTGTGAGGCTGTAATCAGCCAGCCGGTCTTGTGTCGATGGTACCACAATGCGGCCTCTCTCGCACACAGGCAGCTCACTGTGCACATATGGAAGTTGTTGGATTCAAGATTCAAGATTCAAGAGTTTTATTGTCATATGCACAGTAAAACAGGCAGTTATACCATGCAATGAAATTCTTATTCTGTTCATTCTCCCAAGAAAAGAAAGAAAACACAAGAAAAAGAATAAGAACATAAGAAACATAAATACCAATAAATTAAGCAACAACAACAGAAGAGATATTAATACAGATAAATAATACAAATAAATGAATAAATAAATAAGTAAATAAATAAAAGTGCTATGAGTGTGTGTTGCGTGCGGCGTGTGTGAGTGCTTCGTTGAGAAGCCTGATGGCCTGTGGGAAGGCACCATGTGTGCAGAAGGGGCATGGGAAGCCAGCGCAGGGGTAAGATTGATAGAATATTGATAGTATTGATAGGTGACAGCACTCTCTTTAGTGTCTTTGTCTCGGTGGGTGGAGGGTGCACTAGCATACACACTGTGTGCAGAGGAGTGCAATATTACTAGATTGCAATCTATCGTCATATACAGTATTTTTACATTTTTTCTTTCTTAAATGTAAAGGTAAAATCTCGTTTTGTCTCGCTCCTGTAGGCTCAGTCTCGCGTCTCGTCCCGTCTCGTGACCCGAGGGTCTAATCATTTGTATTTTTTTCGGTTCTCTTTTCAGGGAATGTTGAAAGCACCTGCAGGTGGACGGACGTGGACACGTGGCGCAGGACCCCAGGACGCTTCCCCTCTGCCGGCGACGCCATCCACATTTGGCGACCAGATCCGCGGCGCCGCTCGGGTGTCATCTCTGGACTGAACAACAACAGGCTCCGCCTCCTCCGCTCACATAGCGTTGCCGCCTCCTCCGCTCACATAGCGTTGCCTCCTCTGCTCAGGTACGTCCCATTCAAATGTTCCTTGTCTTCCGCTAATAGCAAAGAAGCTTTTAAGGGTTAGCGCTGTCCAGTGGCTGACGGGTTGCGGGAATATGCTCCATTATGTCCACAGGTCACAACTTTCCGCCCATTTGACCCTTTGTCAATGGAGGATATGAGACGTTTGAGCACGCCAGGGGTGAAAGTTCATTTGGCTTACTTTCTAATGGAGTTTGGTTCACTCGCATAGACATTCTTCCTCCTCAGTCGCCTGTTTGCCTCCTCTCCGTTTTCCATTGAAGCTCCTTCTTCAGTGGTTTTTATCTGCAGCTCAGCAGTCTTCTCCCCAGTTGGAGGAAGAGGAGGCTGAATAGAGGATCTCACTGAGGAAGACAATCCCTGTCTGTTCACTGGCTGCATGCATAATCTCCTCTTCCTCCTCATTCACCTCCTCCCTTCTTTATGTCATCTCAAAGAGGGTCAACCAGAGAATCAACACGATGTCGTTTACTGATTGGCCGTCTCCACGTTACTTCAACCTGCTCATTAAACCTCTCACATTTCTGGGAGGCTGCGACTCTTCGGGGGCGTGTTTGCAAATTCTGCACCGCTTTGATTTCGTATTCTCGAACTGGGCTGTGAGAATATGCCGAGAGAGAGAGCAACAGCGAGAGAGAGAGAGAGAGCGAGAGGGGTTTAGGGTTAGGGGAGTTGTATGCATTCAATGCTTTTATTGAAGTGTAAATGACTCATGCCCACTATCGCAGGGAGTTAGGCTGCAGTCGATGATTGCAATAATCTCAAATTAGCTAATCTGGCACAATGTTCCCCCAAATATAGCCTTCTGACTGTCAAAACTTGTACGAATAAACCAGTGTAATGGAAATATATTGTTTTGGTGTCATCGCCGTGTGTCTGTCACCTTAGTCTGCATGCGTTGCTGCGGGACACGCTGCATGCGTGTGGAAGTGAAATGTGAGACTGTGGAAAAAGCCGTGGCCGTCATCTGTCATAAGACATACGTGTCGTGGAACATGGGAGGCCAGCGAGGGAATTCTAGTCAATTAAAGGATAAAGCAGGCATTTTTAAACCCTTGTTACTGTTATTAAAGTCAGAATTAATTGAGGAACATGTCATCAATTGCGCTACAAGGCGCTCTAATAATAACCTGCATCATGTCACGTTCCGCAAGTTTGGATTCTTGGGTGTGTTTTTTCTCCTGTTGGGTGCTTTTATTTTGTTCTGTCTGTTTCCTGTTTGGCACCGTATGCTTTTACTCTTAAAGGGAGCTGGGAGCACCCGTAGTCCCCACCATTGTCACCAGACACCCAACTCACGAGACGCCACGATGCACAAGATTGGAAAAACACACTTTTTTTATTATTAAACCGAATCACAAATGCTGGTCCCACAAGTTGACGCTGAAAGATGTTATTGTCAATATTTTTTGAGACCAAATAAACCATCTATCCATCCATCCATTTTCTATGCCGCTTATCCTTATTAGGTTCACGGGTATGCTGGAGCCTATCCCAGCTGACTTCGGGAGAGAGGCAGGGTACAACCTGGACTGGTGGCCAGCCAATGGCAGGGCACATACTGTACATGTATAGACAAACAAGCATTCACACTCACATTCATACCTATGGCCAATGAAGCTAACATGCATGTTTTTGGAATGTGGGAGGAAACCAGAGTACCCGGAGAAAACCCACAGTGATTGTGTCCAAACTCTACCTCCTTCTTGGCCCTGTTTGTCCGAGGCTGGTTTGCATTGTGGAGGGTTTTCTTTTTTTTTCTTCTTCTTTTTTTCCAGCTTTCAGACGTGCATTGCACAGCATTACTGAGATGGAGCTCACTCCTGCTGGCCTGCTCAACGGAGTCTTCACCTTTGTTAATGGCTTGTATTTAATTACTGAATAAAGAGACACTATATTTACTCGCTAAATATATTGACTGTGTCGCTAAATTGTCAACTACGTATGAGGTGTGTTATGAAAAGGAACCGCTGATCGCCGGTGCTTGAAAGTTGCAGCTGAGCCAAATGCAATGTGCATCAATGGAACCGCTTGGTGATCAAGGGTGCAGACGAGCTGCATCGAGACGAGATCTCTTGCTTGGAGAAAAGCTGTACCGTGAGAACAGGGCTTCTGCTTGGACCTCAACAAGCAGCAAGCAGCTGTTCAAGTCCGATGGAAAGAAAGAGCCACACGTCACTCGCTGATGCTGACGCTGGGAACACCATCGTAGGCTGGATTGCAAGATGTCAATAAAACACTTCATATGCGCTCACAATAATGCCTTGCACACTGCCACTTCCGTATTCCGTTTCTTCTCATTCGCAGTAGCAATGCCATAGTTCACAGTCTTGGTTGGGTTCTGGCTGCTCTGTTTTTGCGATACAGCTCTTCTCCGAACGAGAAATCCCGCCACATTTTAATCTCCCTAGTGATTACACTTTTATTTACATCTCCCATCTTTTTGCTCTACTTTTGCTGGTACTTTTGCTACCCGCTGCGATCCGTTGCATCTTTGTTAGGTGTTGTCTTGATCTGTGGTATTTCCACCTCCCTTGGTGTGTTTATAACAGGTGTAAGCGACTCGCGTTGATAAAGACTTGTAACAGGAAACACACTCCTTTACTGTAATTAGTAGACACCTGACATGTTTGGGGTTGCGCTAAAAGCAACAACAAAGAACTCACTCGTAGTTTTGGAGCTCCCCCCAAGGTGAACTTTTTGTATGATTTCCCACTAATTTCCCCGTTGCTTTAACTCCCACGTGTGCAAAACTCCCCGACACTTTGCGTCCTCCTCGCCTCAGATTTTTACCGCATTACGCCGTGTGACTAATGGCGGCTGACATCATAGCTGGCCGGGCTGGCCCTCTGCTAATTGGGTCGAGCCACCTGATTGCATTACTCGTGCAGGACATTAGCCGGTCCTGTGTTTGCGCGGGGAGGAGAACGTATGGACTTGTTTATTGCATTGCTTGTTCGTAAACAAGTGGGCAGAAGTCTCGCTGTTGGTAGTTGCTATCAGGGCTGCACTTTAGCGATGTTGATGTACTGTATATATACCACAAGGTTGTCATCGGGTGGATTCTTTGCATGGGATGTATTAGCAGCCATGCTCCTTCCCCATTCTTCTCTCCGCCATAAGTGGCACCTTTTCAAGTGAGGTAACCTGATTAGAGTAATGGATGCAGCCAGCTTGAGCCTCTCTCAGCAGCTCCTTCAATGCACTCTGTACGTTCTGTTCTGTACATTAGCGCGGCCCTGGGGATGCTCTCGCTCGCCCCTCGTCGCGCAGTGGAGTAAAACGTAAAAGTGTGGCGAGAGAGAGAGTGAGACAACAAAGAGATCACGTAGCAGAGGACGAGCGCTACCTGCAGTCGAGAAGCTAATGAGATACTTGGCATGTTTCAGTGTACGAATGTCACATGTGACCTTATTGTACATTGGGATGATGAAACAAACCTTTAAATCTTTATCAGGCGTTCATTTAAGTGTTAAAGATGGCTTTTTCCATGAAAAACAGTCAAAAGTTTAGAAACACTTTGTTATTAAATAGTATGATAGAGTGTCTGAAAACTTTTGACTGATACCAAAAAAGGCTCCTGTCAAATGTTTGAGGACATCTTTCTTACTATTGAATGAGAAAGTATCCCCAAAACTTTGACTGGTACGGTAGAGTAGAGGTCAAAGCACCAAATTAACAAACAAAATAAATGTATTCAAAAAAATAGTTGCAATAAGAATGAAGTGTTAAAATAGAGAGGGTAAGAGAGAGAGGGAGAGAGAATGGCTCTTATACAGAGGTACAAGCGGAATTGGGAAATCACCTGTCCGCGCATGTACAACATACCACACAATATGACAGGGGGTAGACAGGGCAGCGTGACTGGGCGATACAAGGGGGAGAGGGAAGGGGAGGACAAGAGGAGAAGGGAGGAGGAAAAAAAGCAACTCCACACTCTGCTCCTATGGCAGGAGGACAGTGTGGGACTGGCAATAAAACCTCAGCAACATAGGAACAAATAAGCACGCTTTACAACGTTAGAACTCGAAGACTGCCACCATGGGAGGTGGAAAGGGGCGTGGAGGTATTCCAGCTCAGGCTGGCAGCCAGCCACCCGTCGCAGCCACAAGTGCGTACCATGGACCCCGCCTGTCAGTGCTGGGGGGGGGATGAAGCAGCGAAACAAACAAGAAAAATGTGATAATAAATCATTTTTGTATGCATTTTATTTTGTGAAATGTATTTTTTTATATATTTTAAAAGGTATACAATTTTTAATTCCTATTTAATCGTTGAGTTTTCATGATGGCCATGATTTGTTTCTTTCCTCGTTGCTTGTAGTTCTACTGCAGGTGCCATTCAGCTTCCCAAAAATGGTTCCATGTCTGATAAAAGATCAAAAAAGCCTTTTTATTGATTTTTTTAATGAGATGCACTGAAACAAGTTCAGATTCTGTCTAAAAAGCCAATCTGGCCACTGATTTTACGTCTCATTCCGCAACAGAGACCAATTAGCTGCTCCAGCATTCCAAGTCTGAGTGTTGTTTATATAACCAACACAAAACTAGGCAAAGTCTTTTCTATTTTCAGGTGTTTTTTGTGAGCCTGGCAAAAAGGTCGTGAGTGAATGAGTGGGAGTGGCTTGTCATGGCAACCAGGAAGTTGGCAGTGCATGATGAAGAGGAGTTCCTCTCTCCTCAACGTCTTGTTTGTGCTTTCACCTCTTTGTCAACTCTTGCCTCCATTTGCGCCGTTTCATCCCTGACGTCTGCCTCCTTGTTTACCAGCGTTCCCTAATTCCCGGGCCAACTACGACTGTGCCGCAGCCTCCCTCCATCTGTGTTTCATGTGCTTGTTTCAGCGCTGACAGCCTCAGACTCCTTCTTCATTTCTAACAAGCATCGTTTGGGTTTCTGCGACAGTTAGCTGGCATTGTTAGTCCCGAGTCCTGTGCTCCTGGCACGTAGGAGATCGTTTTTGCTGTAAAACCTTAAAACCAGCAGAGAGTTCCCATCATATGGAGATGATCTGACTGCCGTTTTCGTAGTACATTTGGGTGCAGGTGTTGTACGCCATTGCAAAGCTTGCAAGTTTGTGGAGATTGCGTTGATGTCTGTGTCCAGACGGGTATCATTTGTCACCTTGATCAGAGCTGTCTCAGTGCTGTGGGGGGTCTAAAGCCTGATTGGAAAGTATCAAACACATCAGAGAGGAGAAAGTCAGTAAGCTGTTGGTATACAACCTTTTCTAAGACTTTTCCCAAGAATGGCAGCTTTGATTTGGGCCCATAGTTGTTCAGTCCTTTGGCATCAAGACTGTGCTTCTTCAGAAGAGGCTTCATGACAGCAGTTTTTAGGGCCTTTGGAAATCTTCCAGTCTGAAGTGAGATGTGCTCAGCACAGACTTTAGAAATCTAGTGGCTAATTCACCAAGGCAGAACGTTGACTGACCCCGCCTGCAGATGATCTCAATGGTTAATGTTCCTGTTATATTTGGAATTGTTCAGGAAATGTAAATAGTTAGCCTGCGCCTAGCCTTACAGCCATCAAGACACACTGACCGCTGCTGCAGGCTTTCATTATTTTCATCAGGTGCGTATATTTTCAACACATATTCTCCACTGTAACATCACTTAGCCTGGATGCATGAGCCACCCGCTGAACTTTCAAACTTTTGACTGACACCTCACTCGACCAAATTGGCAACTGTTTAGCCGGTGGATGGTTGGGCTTTTGTCATAAACGCAAGAGACTCCTGTGTGTCGAAGCCACGGAACATGTGGACTGTGTGTCAACGGTGCATCAGTGGGATTTTTTGGGGTCTTTATTTTCCAAACAGTCATGCCAAAATGCTCTCCAGGAAGCCATGTAGACTCGTTTGCATGGAGTTAGTGAAGACTCTGTTCTGACCAAGGGTTTCCAAATGGTGCGCCTTTGGAACGCCTGATCCTAACTTTGGAAAAAGCTGTGTGAAATACTAATTTTATGTTGTATAACTGTCAAATCTGAAATGGGACTGGGTAAGGCTTCAGACTATGGCCCCATTGTCTTTTGTAGATCATACCTCCAAACTAGTTATTTTGAAGGCACTCGTTTCTGAAAAATACATAAGCTAGAAAAAAAAAGCTTTCTTTTACATTGCATTCAAACTCCTTATTCCTCGGTGTCAGTCGCACTTAGTTCCTGACTGTTGGGGAGAAAAAACATCTGAATATTAGCTTTCAAAAGAGCCTAAAGCCATGCCTCTACTCCAAACTTTTTGTATGTTTTTTTTTTAGGTGTATTTGCACAAAAAAAAGTGTAAATTTAAGCCATGTAATAAATGCATTTGTGACGCATCATCCTAGCATCTCCTCTTCTAATGCAAGTCTTTTACATTCACGTCCTCCTTTGCGTGTCTCTCCAATGTGTGGTGTGCTGAGAGTCCAGTAAGGAAGAAGCAGGGGATGCTGAATTATTAAAGTGCTCTCTTTTCCCTTCATTCTTTGACTGAAGAAGGCTGATTTATCCCAGTGACGCTGGGACGTACGAGGCCAACATTTCCCACTACTGCCACTTCCCCTGTGAACTGAGACACTCATTATTCACTGTTGTACGCTGATCCCCTGTGGCGGGTCGGTGGGTGCATTTCCACATCTTTTCCCTGTAGAGACGGCTGCGGAATAGACGTGGCAACGCGGCTAATTCCATCCCCTTCCCCGCCACCGCCGTGGTCATTGGACACCGAGGAGCGACCGAAGTAGGAGCTTATATTTACAAGCATCAAATAAACACCCTCGCCAAAGGCCACATTAGCACGCAGCGCACCGTATAACCACCCACACACACTGGAAAATACTATAAAAGCTCCTCACGACGCCACCGTTTATCACCCGGCGCTTATCTCTGACAGCGGACGCCCCCTCTGCCCTCCACTGCAAACATAATTGATCATGCAAATGTTCCTGCTTGCTTATCAACAGCCCATCTGACGGATCATCCCACTGTTCTTTTGTCCTGATGCTGTCTCTGCTTTAATATCGGTGCCATCCGTCAGTGGGCCACATATGTCAGCCAGATGTCTACTTCTTTTAGTTGGAAGGGCTGCAACATGTGATATGCGTGAGAGTTTTGTGCGTACCATACATACTGTATGTTTGTACAGCGCAGGTCCCTGGGGGTGTGTTCCTGTGTTTGTGTCACAGCTATTTCCTGTTTTGGCTTTTTGGGACTGAAAGCAAGTAGTTAGGTTGAATTACAACGAAACAAACAGTGCCAATCTTCCTGCTCACATAGCACTTTCATGATGAAGACTCTAATTTCATGCAGAAGTGTCCATGTAGCTTGCATTTTGTATGCGAGCTATGCGAGTACAAAAAGCTACAAAACCTGCCTATAGCGGCCACTGAAAAATCCCCCGCAGAAAATGTACGTGTTATAGACCCTGTGTATAGCAGTCGCCTGTCTAACGCGGCCAACGGCCACCCATTTTGTATCCCTTGGTCAATATCTGACCGCATAGAGCGGCCAAAATACCGACTCAAGTAGAAGCTTCATGCACGAAAAAGTTTCGTTTCTTAATCAATGAAGCCGTCTTGTGTAGACTTTAATTACTGAGTCCTAGCTCAGTCACAATCATTCACAAGATCCACACAAACTGTCAGTTGTTCCACATAAAAAAAGCTGTCTTCTTTGGAGCTTGTTGCAGACAGTGACACCGTTTATTTCCTGGTGTGAGACAATGTGCACTGGTCAATACTGTAATGCCGCTTGTTGTGGGGAAGGAGAGACTCACGTCGCCGATGCACTTTAATGGCTTTATTAACAGCGGAGAACACTGCAGGACTTTACATCCACACACTTCCCAACTCTCTCGACACTCACAGCTAGCACTCAGCCTAGCTCTCCTGCTCGTGATGTCGCACCGTCACTTCCCGTTACTTCCTGATGAACTAAGGCTGTAATGACACTCTGCCGTATACTGTATATAGTAGCACAGCTTTGTTCTGTGGGTGGTGTAGAATAACAAGCCTAGTTGTTCTTTACAACTTTTTATCCACAGTCCCACAGTGCCCTCTACTGGTCAACATGTAACAGTATAATTACTGTATATGTATCTGCAACACAACAAGCTTCTAATATGTGCGCGCACAAATTCAAAATGGCCGCCAACGTGTCTATAACGGCCACCTGCCTATAGCGGCCACTTTTGCCGTTTCCATTTAGTGGCCACTATAGACAGGTTTGACTTTATATATATTAGGGATGTCCGATAATATCAGTTCACCGATAATATTGGCCCGATATTGGTAGAAAAATGTAATATTGGTTGAGATCGGTATTAGTTTTTTCCCTATAATGAAACCCGGTAATAAAAAAGTGCTGCATATGTAGACCTATGGGCTCCCGTACTTGCCGTCATGGAGGCATCCAGCGGCGCCAACACGTGGCAATACTTGGTCACATCCCGTGTTATTCGTCGCACTCGGAATTGGGCTTGATATGTTGAACCCACGGGCGTGGGTCACCACAATGTGTTAATTCCATGACATGTTATTCCATGAGACATGTGATGTTACACATATCGGTATCCGTATCGGTTGATATCCGGATCGGAAATTGAGAGTTTGACAATAGCGGCATATTGGTTATCAGCAAAAAAGCCAGTATCGGACATTCCTAATAAATATATATTATTTATATTAGATATTATTTTAGATAAATATAGAAATTGATGCAATAAAATACATCTTTAACTACTTAAATAATAATAATAGTTATTTTAATTATTATTACAGTTTTAATAAACTCTTGTAATACATTTTTTGTAAACTGATTATCAAGAATATAATAATAATAATAACTCTAATAACAGTGATTATTAATGGTTCGATCCTTCCTCCTCCCGTGATCGTGTGGAAGTGTCCTTGGGCAAGATACTGAACCCCCGGTTGCTCCTGATGCTGCGTCATCAGTAGGTAAATGTGCTCACACTGGCAAAGCGCTTTGAGTGCCTTGGAGGTGGAAAAGCGCTACACAAGTGAAAGAACATTCACTATATATATATATATATATATATATATATATATATATATATACAGTATATAGATATTAAATTACAGCAATTTAACACTAATGAATATTGAGGGTTGAAATATCGAATTTCCACGTGTTTCCATGGGGGGAGATGCAAATCCACCGTTTTATTATAGTGTGACCATGAAAATGCTACATTTCATATACATTTCACACAGAAACGTCTCGTTATAAACTCGGTCGAATATTGAATTTCCTAGTATGCTAGTACACAAACGTAGTTTTATCACGTAGGCGTGCGCTCACATGACTGCTCTCTCCATATGTTGGCAGCAAGTGAGACATAGCGTGTGCACTAATACTACTACTAATAATAATAAGGTGGAAGTTGTAGGTACGTATGCAGTGTGAGCTGACTGCCATGCGGCGGGTGGGAACCTAATTATTACTGCGGGAACTCTTTCCATTTGCACTTGCAGGTGTCTTCGCCTCATGCAAGAAAAAAGGCACTCAAGTTCACTTAAAATAGCTTTTCCCTCGCCATGGCAACAACAGCTGATGGCTTGACGGGGTGGATTCTCTCTTCCCCTTACTTCCTTTACCTATGTGAGTCTCTCTTTCCCGAGTTGCTGTTTTGTTTGTTTGTGTTGCCGTGGAAACGGCGAGGCGCACGCGCACACACACACACGGGAAGGAACCGGGTGGATGCGAAGGCTGATAATGAAGTCGTCAAATCAACTCGCAGGTTTGGAGGAAGTAAGAATCCCTGATGCACTCGCTATAATGCAACACACACACACACACACACACACACACTGCAACCTTCCCCATCATCAAGTACATGAACTCAGCCACCCTGACGACTGTACATGACGCTGTTACTATTTGTAGCTGCTGCAGGGTACACACACACACACACACACACATACATGGAGTGTGTGGAGAGAGAGAGGTGCAGCGGGGGTTTCATCTCACCAGATGGCGGGAGCCGCCCACTCACTGCCAGTTGTTATACAATATGTATTGTATAACAGGCATAGAGCAACAGGCCCCCTGTGTGTGTGTGTGTGTGTGTGTGTGTGTGTGTGCACGCGTAGAGTAAATGTGTAAATGTTGTCAATAAGCACACTCGGTGAACTTGCTGGTCCAGTTTGAGCCTCACAAATACCACCATCCCAAAAGCCAGCAGGCGTCCAGCCAGCGAGACCGTGCAGGCTAGCCAGTCAGCTGCCCGACGTGGTTTTGGTGAAAGGATGCTACTTTATTATTACGCTGTTAATCCCTAGAGGAGGATATTCTATTTCCATTCATTTTTGTTGAAATGCAGATTCAGCCCACACACTGGAGTCTACAGTATTAGCTTGCATCCTGGGGGAGGAACACAGGATGCACTTTTAAGTGCATCAATTTAGGAAGTGACCTTTGTGTATAGCATCAATGTGTCGTCTTCATCATATGAAGCCATTATGTTGAAGATCTGACTTGGTGGAGCTGAGTAATGTGACGTTTACAGTTTAGTGGCCAATTGTCAGATTGATCATCAAAGTTTGTTGCCGTGCCCCGCCCACATCTTATGGAACAGCGTAAAACCCTTCTCCATATAACATCGCCCGTCTGTCTAGTATCTGTGATTGTAATTTGGCCTCATTTTGTCAAAGTCCTGAGGGCTAGTTTGTCAAAATACAACTCCTGGTTTTCACCCCAAAACTACAGGCAGAAACCAAAATGGCCGACTACCTGTTTGTTTTGGAACATGGGTTTTTTGAGACTTTTTTGTGCATCCTGTCATGATTTCCTGTCAAAATTTAAAAGGGGAGCTACTGAGTGAGTTTTGGGAGGTTGTGTTGGGGACCCTTGAAATATCAATTTTTTTGCCGGAGGAGGGTCACAGGGCCCTAAAAAAACCCCAGCAAAAAATAAAAAATCAGCAGTAATTTTACAAGAATGAAGCCAAAATATTAAGAGAAAATGTTGTAATCTAATGAGAAAAAAGTCCTAATTTTACGAAAATAATGTCATAATATTATGACAAAAAAAACCCCATCATTGACAATAAAGTAAAGAAATATTAAAGAACAATGACATTATTTTTTTTGAGTCATGCTATTATGAAAAACAAACAAAGGTTGTATTTGGAAAATTGCATTATAATTTTATGAGAATAAAGTCTAAATATTATGGGAACAAAGTCATAATTTTGAGAAGAATATTTAGGAGGCTAACTAGTTAGAATAATAAGAAAGAATAATAGGAGTGTAAAGGTGTTATTTCATGTCCAGAGAGCTCTAATGATGTTAAAACCCGAATTTAGAAGGTCATTAACAGGTTCTCGATGCTCTAACTTCGAAAATATTCGATTTATTATTCATATTGAATCTTACTTTGAGGAAATTCACTTACCATAGTCGGATCTGGAACCAATTGACCGCGATAAACGAGGGATGACGTATGACGAATAGTGGTCATGGGGCCGCAGGGGTCCTGCAGGCACTGGGGGAGCTGCGGTTCATTGAGCCTCTCCATTAGTTTCACTAATAGCTCTCTGTGTGTGGATACAGGTTAATGTTCCAAAGACATTTTGGTTTCACATCTTGTGGACATTGAGCAGGTGTGTCTGTGTTTTTGTTTGCACCTTTGGTCTTCTTTGTGTGTGTGTGTGTGTGTGTGTGTCTTTGTGTGATGTCATGAGACACTTAAACAGAGCAAACTCTTCAGCACTGAAGAAAGTGGTTCCTGTCCAACTGGTTCTCCTTATTGTGCTCCTCTGCGCGCACACACACACACCCACGCACACACCCACGCACACAAAAACACACACTAGGGATGGGTATTCAACAAAATTTTCTTAGATGAGTTAGGACCTGAGGCTCAAAGCTAAACTTGTCTCATTCATATTTTAACTCACTAATGTGACTCCAGCCGAGTGAGTCTTTTTGAGTCGGTTCAGTAGCTAAAAGCAAGCAGAGTCGGCAAACTTATGGACATGCTAACACTGACAGCCAGGGGAACCTCACTCCATCCATTTCCAGCAGTCTCTGTTATACAGGTACAGTGTAGCTAAAATGCTAATGCGATATTTACATTGCATTCATGCCTCCACGTGCTTGTTTTTGGGTTGGCCATTGGTATGGAATGGCCTTTTACGATTGACGTGACTGCGGCACATGTCCACAAAGAAGAATGTGACACTTTAGTAACACCGGCAGTCGTAAAAGATGTACGTGGGCCTGTCACGATAACAAACTTTGCTGGTTGGTAATTGTGCTACAAATGATCATCGATAATCGATCTTTTTAGACCATTTTTTCATGAATTATTGTCATGAAAGGTGTCATTCACATTTGAAGCACTAGATGCTATGCAAGTATAGTGTACCTGTGTGATCCACATGAGCTTGACACAGAAGTTGCTGAGTTGCAAACTGTTGACAGTAAAAGACGTTCGAGATCAACCATGTTGTTTTTAATGTTTCACGGGACATCACAGTTATATGGCATACAATTTAGCACAATGCACAATGTGGTGTAAACAAAGAATAATAGAAGTGTAAAGGTGACCATAGGGGTGTTATTTCATGTCTAGAGGGCTCTAATAATGGTTTAAAAAAAACGTATTTAGAAAGTCATAAACAAGTTCTCTATGGTCCAGCTACGAAAATATTCAGTTTATGAATGAAATCCACGTATCCCGGTTGAGTCTGGAATCAATTAACCGCGCTAAACGAGGGAGGACTGTACTGGAATTTGATAACTTAAGAGTTTATTTTTTGTTGTGAAACTGCCTACTCCACCGCAGAGTAAAATATGGTACAGTCCTGTGGTCTTGTATGTCCCTCCATCAACCAGGATGTGTGCTGCTAACATTTGGACACGCAAACGAGCACAAATCACTTTAATGAACAGTTTCCCTTGGTTCCATTCTGTTTCAATTGAGGAAAGATTATATATCCTTTCCTTTTAAAGACATCCTATTTTAGTGTGAGTATATATATTTTTTTAAACTGTCATTTCCGATGGTTGTAAGACACTGGAAACAGCTTGATAATTGACCTTGGAAAAGCTGCATGTGCCATCAAACACGCTAAAAAAGAGCTTGTGGCAGGAAGCCCTCGCCACCTCTCATCAGCCAGAGTGTAGTAATGATGTCATCCCCTCTGATGCACACACACACACTCACATAAAAATCAATGCATTATCCTTCACAGCCGCCCACGCACACACCGGAACACTGCTGACACACAACAGCGAGAGGTTACACAAGGTCACACGTATTGCGACACAGATGCATCTGATGTTATGCACACACACACACACACACACACACACACACACACACACACACACACCTGCTTGCAGCACTACACACTTTTTAGAAGCATGTACACTACCAGTCAAAAGTGTAGAGACGCTTTGTCATGCTATGGAATGACAAGGCGTCTCCAAACTTTTGACTGCTACTGTCCACACAGGAAAATTCCACCACACCACACTCCCCCCCGGAATGACAGTTATGTCGAAGCGGAGGAAAGTAGGGCTGCGGTCGAGGCAGGCATTTCCCGTATGTTACGACGACACGCACACGTCCACATACGAAGACTCGCTGCATTCTTCTGCCTCGGCCAACCAAACAGCTGTCAGACACGACGTCAGCCTGCAAAGCATTCATTTCATGTGTCGGTGGGGAAACAGCAGGAAATGTAGTCATTCTTAGCAGGCTGTAAGGTGAAGCGGGGCAGGACGATGATGTTTTGAAATCCTTACCTCAACAAATTGGCTAATGAAGTCATAAATAAAGTCCTAAATTAAAGCACGAGCAATATGTTTGTGCTCGTCAAAGATCTTCTATGCGACAGGAGTGCTTTGCTGTTTTGAAAGGAAAACAGCACTTTTTTTGGAATTTTGCCCATCATCCACAATCCTTTTGTGAGACTGTAAACAAACAAGTGTTCTAAAGGTATAAAAACAGCTAAAAAGGGGCAGCTTTTAAAGCACATAATGGGACACACCAATTCCGCCTATGAAAACACCTTCAAAAACCTCTAACAAGGCTTTGTGGTTTTTCTTCCTTCCTGGGTGCATTGATGTCACATAGCAACATAGAAAGGAACGCTACACCTAGCATCAAAAACAAAAACACAGCAGCAGTGGTGGCAGCTCCAATATGTAGCGTTACCTTTGGCTAGTGGCCTGAGGCCTTGTGAGCGAGTGTTTGGTGAAGCTAGTCACTAGCCGGCTAGCAGCTAGTCGGTGTGGTGTGGCGAGGTGTCACTATGCCGGCAACGTAGTTCTTGGGCGTAACAATGTTAATAACAATAATAATAACAGCTGACATTATGGAAATGGAGCCCTGTTGCTGCTTTTTGGAGTTTTTTTCAGAAGGCGGAATAGGTGTGTTCCATTACGTGCATTCTTAGATGCCTCTTTTTAGCTGTTTTTATATCTTTAGAACACACAGAGAAGAGGAAGACGTGTGCTCATGTCTCACATAAGGATTGTGGCTGATGGGTAAAATTCCCCCCCAAAAGTGCACTTTTCCCTTTAAGGACCTACTGCGAATAAAACGCTAACCAAAGATCTTCTGGGGATGTCTGGTGGGATACATGACGGTCATCTGCAACCACGTCTGTCTTGTTGCAGTAGTAGTACTTCTAGTTCAAGGCGTGGTCATATGATTAGACTGACAATTCTTACTCTTGTGATGCATTTGAGAAAACTGGGACATTGCAGATATTCTACTTGTGCTTCCAAAGCCACAAGTCAAAGTCAAAATTACACAAAAACCTGGCAGACGACCTCAATAAGCGTGTATTCAAGTATTAGCGGTATATCATAGCCAATGTGACTCAAGCTTGTGTGTGTGCTCTGCTTGGAAATGTCCCAGTTTTCCTGAAAGCAGTATAAGCACACACTTCCTCAAAAGATGTCTGGTGGGATACATGGTGGTCATCTGCAGTCATGTCTGTCTAGTTTCAGTAGTAGTACGTCTAGTTTGTAGTTTTCGTAGTACTTGACGCTTGGGCCACATGCTCAGACTGACAATTCTTCCTCTTATGGTGCATTTGAGGAAACTGGGATGTTGGAAATATCTAACTTGGTGCTTACAAAGCGACAAGTCCCAGTCACAAGTGCACAAAATCATGGCTGACGACCTCGATAAGCGTGTTGTCAAGCATTATTGTAGCCACTGTGACGCAATCTTGTGTGGACACTCTGTTTGGAAATGTCCAGCTTCCCAGTCTTCCTGAAGGCAGCATCAGCACAAAGAAACTTCCTCAAACGACTGGTGTTGTGTTTAGTGACCTCTCCTGTCCTCTACCCTGCAAAGACACCATGTGTGACATATGTTATCATTTCCTAGCACGAATTAAATCCCCTCATCGGCCCTCTTTTTTTTCTTTTCCCACATTTTTATTCGTTTTTATTCGTCCCCTCCCACTGTGTGTCTCTCCGGCTGACTCAGTGTTGTCCTCCCAGCGCGTTTCTATCTGCCTCTTCTCCGCCACCATCTGTTTCTCTCTCTGTCGCTCGGCCTGCTTTGTCTTTCTTGTCTCCTCGCTCCATCTGTCCCGCCGCTCGCCTCCTCTCCACTTCCACGCCCTTCCTAGTGCTTTTCTCAGCGCCTTTGCCTCGCATCTCGCTCCCTCTTTTTAAATGGATGCCTTCATGATCTAATACATTGAAAACTCATTTCACAAAGATAATCGTGCCCCGTTTCTCAGCACTGTGAGCACAACCACAATAATTAACATATTGTTAGAGCGTCAGTCGAAACTGGGGATGATTATCCTTAAAAAGGCCATTTTTTTAATGGAACTTTTGTATTGGATCACGGTCCACGGAGGGCCGCTTGTTGAGACGCTTTATTGGGCCTCTGCGGCAACAACAGTGTCAATGTCAGACAAGAGCGAGTATTAAAGGGCTTATAAGGGCCTTGTGATGATTCGCAAGCCAATTTTTGGCAGCCATTAAACTGTCACGCCATGAGAGCCTCACTGTGTTTTTACTTAACGTTTAGCGCCATCTGTTTTCCCTGTCGAGACACATTTTGCTCCACGCCAATATTGTTTGCAGATGCAGCTCTGGTGTGAAATCACCAATCATTGTCACGCTTTGGCTCCCAAATGAATGTCAGATGTGTGTAATTGTAATTGGGAACACGTGGTGCGCCGACCCGACTGCATTTTGCCACTTCCCAGGCGCTTCTGCCATCCTGCTTTTGCATTCTTGACGTGCCTGCAGCACGCACTGATCTTGTCCTCCTCCACCAGGGAGTGCCGAGTGCCTGAGTCAACACACTGCATTCTGGGATCGAGTTTGGAACCCTCTCAATGGGCCGCACCACCCGCTGACCAGCCAGGGGGGTTGTTGGAGGAGCGTGTGTTGAATGAGGTGAGCCTTCACAGTCTATGAAATCCAATACAAGGGTTCTATTTAAAAATGCGCCTTTGTAAGGACAACAGTTGTCTGTTTTGATTGTCAGAGAGGTATTAATTTAACAATACAGCGGCACGCAATCCATTCAAGGACATGAGCCAACCTCGGATTTGTCCAGAAACGATTTCCCTCTCCTAAAATCCTAAAAACAAGAATAATTTGTTACGGGGTCAAACTGTCACCATCCTTAAACCTTAATGGTGATTTATTGACTTGCCTTTCAACATTATTAGCTTTGTGAAAAGGAAGTTAACCACACTGGACTGTAAAAACAAGAAGCTTTTGCCTCATAGCAAGTAATGGAAATAGTAATCATCCGTTCCAGAGTCTGTCACCGTCAGAAAACCTGATGAAGGTTAAGCTGCATTTGAACATTCGTAGCTGTCATACATAAGTGTAAAAAGAAGTTATCCACAGTGAACTGCAAAAGAAACCCCCCAGCAAGCGACTTTTCTCATTGGAAGTAATGAACTTTAAATAGGGATGCTCCGATCAATCGGCAACCGATTTCTGTAAAAAATGTATGCCGATAAATGACTTTCAAAACCGATCACAAAAAACGATCGGTGTGCGGCGGCAAAGCCTGCACGTGTGCTGTGTCACATGGGGTTGCCAACGCCCGTATTGAGCTGACAAGGGACGCTCTTTGTCTTGTATTGCCGCAACAATCAAAACGAGTCAATAAAACCTCAATGGCTTCAGTTCGACACAGGCAACGCCAATCTGTGCCAGCGCGTTTGATCACTCCCTTATCCAACCTATTGCTCTTCCACTTTTCTTTCATCTTTGTTCACATGCTTTGCCCAGCTGTCACTGGCGGCAGCTAGCTAGCTCGCTCGCTAGCTAGAGCTATCTGCCTTGCTTCTGGTCTTCGGAATCCAAATGTGACTTTTTAACACAGTGACATTTTGTTTTTGCACTGCGGTTAGTTCAGAGCTGGTTTTTGTCCCACGGGGAAGTGGATATCACGTTCATGGGGTATGTGATAACTTTTTAAAGCGTCACTGAACAATTTTGCTGTCTTGTTGTCATGATGCTACTGCTGTCTTGTCCTCCAAACACTATTTGTGTGCGCTGGTTTAGTGAGCATGAAGCCTTATGATGGTGATACTATCACATGGGTCTCCTAGCTCGCCAGCTGATGTTGAGTAGCTCACCAAAGGGCCAAAGAATACCTGCTTCAACTGAATAAGTGTTGAATTCAGGCTTTATGCCTTTATATAATGACAAATGAGCACAAAAGCGCTTCAAGACGATGGCCTCTGTTTGAGTGGAGATGTGCTTGGAGACCCCTGCAACCTGACACATTTCTGTCGAATAAAGATATTTATTTCAATTATTTTATTCTGTTAATTTTCTAATACATCATTAAAGAATTTATATCCCATGTATTCATATTACTCAAACGTGTCAAAGTAAATTCAGGTTTTTGTCAAATGAAAATGAACTGGCTAATTTTGCCAACCTCTATATATCGCCATGTGCACGCGTGTCTGTTTTCCTCGTCTCCCGCCTCCAAACAGGCAGGAAGAGAGTTCATTCTGTGCATTGCTTTCAGCACCTTGGCACGTTTGTTCCATAGAACAACAGCATGAACGAAGTGAGCCCTTTTGTCAGTCATACAGTCTCTTTGTCTCGGTGGGTGGAGGCGGGGCCGCTAGCATACACACAGAGTGCAGAAGAGTGTAACGTAGTGGAAACTGAGTTAGTAGATTGCATTATATTGTAATTTTTTAATATAAATTTTCATTGTACTTTTCTTAGAAAGTCATGTTAAAATCTCTTCTCGTTCTCGGTCTCATGTATGCTTGTAACGGCTTAATCGTCATCTTTTTCCATCTTTATTTTGTCTGCTTGAAGTCATAGCAAACCACCACAGGAAGTAAACAACGCTTAGCTGGTGTGTTTCTAAATTGAAGAGCATACTTACCATTTTGACGGCATTAGAGCTAGCTTTGGGACACACTGATGCAGTTTCTACGCCTTTTTATTGCTATTATGTATACTGTATATTGTTATTCTGCTCTTTTGTGCTTTGCAGCAAGACGGCACGGCGCACTCCTCGTCATCCATCAGTCTCGTGCACAATAGATGCACTCATTTGCCCACCGTGTGTTGTCGTTGTACGTGCAGCGCGGGCTGTTGTGTTGCTGTACGAGGTTTATGTTGTCGTAACGATGATGGGGAGTGCAACACAATCATAAAATATGCCGGGGCTGGCCTCGTAAATGAAAGAGCGCAACAAAAAAAACAAGCATTTGTGTTCTTTGTAGGCTGGGTTGTGTTGGAGGACGTGTTGCACGCTGACTATCAACGTCCTCAGCAGTGTGTGCGAGTGCGAGGAGGAGAGTTGCTGCTATTCTTGGCTGGCCGGGGATGTCTTGGCAGCCTGGCGTATGGGAAAGGTGCTCTTGGCAAGTCTTAACCCAAGCTCTCCATGATGCATGTGTGTTCACACACACACACACACACACACACACACATGCAACACACCAGCGTGGTTGTGTCACTCTGAGGGTTTAGCATCAACTTGCAGTCCCTCACTGGGGGCTGGTGCCGTATGCGCCAAAAAAACTACTACAACAACAATAATGGCCATGTTGTGTCTGTAGTACTTCATAAAGTACTTGATGAGTGAACTAAGGAAATTAAAAAATATTCTCATTCATCGCCGTTAATTGGTTCCACATCCAACCGTGATAAGTGAATGTCCGGCCAGTGGGATTCCTTATTTATAAATGGAATATTTTTGTAGTTAGAGCATAGAAAACCTGTTTACGACCTTCTAAATACAGTTTTTAACATTTTAGAGCCCTCTAGACATGAAATAACAGCTACATAGTCACCTTTACACTCTTATTACTCAATATAGTAGACATAATAAGTAGGAGTGTCACGAGGCGAGACAATACACGAGATTGGGTCTACGAGACGAGACGATATTTTAACATTACTTTTCAGAAAAGTACAATAAAAAATATAAAACATATATGACAATATATTGCAATCCAGTAATTACATTTCTACTACGTTACACTCTTCTGCACTCTGTGTGTATGCTAGTGGCCCCGCCTCCACCCACTGAGACAAAGACTGAGAAGAGGGCTCACTCTGTTCATTCCATTGGTCTATGGAACAAACGTGCCAAGGTACTGAAAGCAATGCACAGAGTGAACTTTCTTCCTGCCTGTTTGGAGGCGGGAGACGAGGAAACAGACACGCGTGCACATGGCGATATATAGAGGTTGGCAAAATTATCCAGTTCATTTTCATTTGACAAAAACCTGTCCGATATGAAAAATAGTCAAGTTAGGGCTTTTTATGGGTGTGTGCATTATTCACGGTTTTCCGCCATTGGCTGGGCGTCCAAGAATAATCAGCTGTGGGTCAATCTCTCCCCATCATAAAACCTTAAACCAATGTTTACAATCATAATTTAACATTCTTAACAGTCATAAGTGTTAAAAAAAAGGTAAAAACAGTAAGCTAATTTTCTAACAGGAGGTAATAGAAATATAAAGAAACAATTCCAGGGTCAAACAACCATAAAGGTAAAGGTGAGGTTTGGATTCACATTTTGTAGCATCATGACTTCCATCAGCTAATAGATCTTCTCTCTCTCTTCTGTCGGCTGTACGAAGGTGACATTACTGTCTCACTCCATCTCTTTCTCCTGCTCTCCTTCCATCCATCCATCCATCCATCCATCACACCATCCATCCATCATCCAGTCCTGCAGCTCTGTTTGCTCGTGTTGCTGTTGCATAACTGCTGCCAATCTGCAAACATGCACCGTGTCCTCTGTGCAAAGGTTGGTGTTGCAGGGTGTGTGTGTGTGTGCGCTCTTGTCTTTCTGTCCTTGTGCTGCAATTTGTAGAGGGTGTCCTAATTTCTTCCCATCCATCCATCCATTTTCTATACCGCTTCTTCCTCATTAGGGTCGCGGGGGCATGCTGGAGCCTATCCCAGCTGACTTCGGGCGACAGGCGGGGTACACCCTGGACTGGTGGCCAGCCAATGGCAGGGCACATCTACAGACCCTTTCCAAAAAATTTGAATGTCATGGAAAAGTTGTTTAATTTCCATAATTCCATTCAAAAAGTTAAACTTTCATAGATTATAGATTCAGGGCCCACAATTTAAACTATTTCAAGTGTTTATTTGTTTATTTTTACATAATTTGGGCTTCTAGCTCATAAAACCCACAAAAACAGGAATTCAAAAAATTAGAATACTGTGAAGAAATCAACATTTACTTCTCAGTTTTTGCAGGAAAAAAAAGAAAGAAATTAGGATCACATCAAATCAATCAAAATATGGCACTTTCAAAACGATATGTCAATCTTCAATACTTGGTTGGGAATCCCTTTGCCTTAATCACTGCCTCGATGCCACGTGGCATTGAAGCAATCAGCCTGTGGCATTGCCTGGGAGTTATGGAAGCCCAGATTTCCTTGATGCTTGCTGTCAGCTCTTCTTTGTTGTTGGGTCTGGTGCCCCTCATGTTCCTCTTGAGAATACCCCATAGATTCTCAATGGGGTTTAGGTCCGCTGAGTTGGCTGGCCAGTCAAGCACTGTGATGGCATGGGCATCAAACCAGGTTTTGGTGCTTCTGGCGGTATGGGCAGGGGCCAGGTCCTACTGGAAGATGAAATCTGCATCTCCATACAGATCCTCAGCAGAAGGAATCATGAAGTCCTCTAAAACATTCTGGTAGACTGTTGCGGTGACCTTGGATTTAAGAAAGCAGAGTTTACCAACACCTGCACCGGACATTGCACCCCAAATCATGACAACAGTCCAGTCCTTCTTCTCCTTGGCCCAGTGGAGACGCTTCCTACGTTGGCTCAGGTTCAGAAGTGGCTTGACCCGAGGAACCCCACAGTTGTAGCCCATCTCCCGGATGCGTCTGAATGTGGTGGTTTTTGAAGCTGTGACTCCCGCCTCATTCCACTCTTTCTGGATCTCTGCCAGATTCTTGAATCTTCCCTGTTTGATAATCCGCTGAAGCCCAAGGTCATCTCTTTTGCTGGTGCATCTTCTCCTGCCACATTTTGCCCTTCCTCTAGACTTTCCATTGATATGCTTGGACACAGCACTTTGTGAACAACCAGCCTCCTTAGCTATGAACTTTTGTGGCTTACCCATCCTATGGAGGGTATCAATGATGGTCTTCTGGCCAGTTGTCATGTCTGCAGTCTTCCCCATATTGAACCCAACTGAGAGAATTGAACCAAACTGAAGCAATTTAATGACACCTGGGGAAGCCTGTGCAGGTGATTTGACTTTAGTAGATGATTAGTGTGTGACACTCAGTTTAAAACATTCATGCCCTGCAAAATTTGGGCTGATTTCTTCACAGTATTCTAATTTTTTGAATTCCTGTTTTCGTGGGTTTAATGAGCTGGAAGCCCAAATTATGTAAAAATAAACAAATAAATACTTGAAATAGTTTAAATTGTGGGCCCTGAATCTATAATCCATGAAAGTTTAACTTTTTTAATGGAATTATGGAAATTAAACAACTTTTCCATGACATTCTAATTTTTTGGAAAGGGTCTGTAGACAAACAACCATTGACACTCACATTCATACCTATGGGCAATTTAGAGTCGCCAATTAACCTCACCTGCATGTTTTTGGAATGTGGGAGGAAGCCGGAGTACCCGGAGAAAACCCCGTGTGTGTGTGGGTTTTCTCCGGGTACTCCGGCTTCCTCCCACATTCCAAAAACATGCAGGTGAGGTTAATTGGAGACTCTAAAATTGTCCATAGGTATGAATGTGAGTGTGAATGGTTGTTTGTCTATATGTGCCCTGCCATTGGCTGGCGACCAGTCCAGGGTGTACCCCGCCTGTCGCCCAAAGTCAGCTGGGATAGGCTCCAGCATGCCCCCGCCACCCTAATGAGGAAGAAGCGGTATAGAAGATGGATGGATGTAAGTAATTTATTTATTTATTTTAAATATGTTAGGTAGCGGGGTATAGCCAAGCTACAACAAGAGAAAAATGGAGGATTGAATCATCTAAAATATGTCACAATGGTATTTTAAACACTTACAAATGAAAATAAGTCAAATAATAAAACCATTAAAATAGATTAATTAATTATTACTACTTACTTTAACAACAAAAAGTTTATTCACAATTCACACATGGCTACGTTTACGTTTCAAACAAACATGACTTCATATGGCTTAAGTATCAAAAGTATCGATGTTTTGATTTGAAAATCGATTTCAGAGCATGAAGAGCTGGTATCGGAAGTATCGATATGTTAGTATCGATCCGCGCATCCCAAGTCAATGACTTATGGACAGTTACAAGGATGTTTTTCTTGATGGCGGCCATGTTTTTCAAGCAGTCTAGCTCAAATTTGACAGACATACTGTAGGCTTGCCAGTCCCCTAAAGATGTGTACCACATTTTGCAGTCGTTTGGCCAAACACTCTAAAGTTACAGTGAGTGTTTTGTAGAGCTGTGTGAGAAATTTCAAGTCAGTCGGACTTATTGGCTTAAATAACGGTGCTGCAATGTGGTGTATTTGTCAGGAAAATAAGAATGCAGGCACCACAGTGGGGGGTGCATGTTCTAACAATTGTTTGCCCTTTTGTGTGCAGCGGTTCAGGAGCAGAAGAGTTACCAAATACAGTACAAACGCCATGAGAGCTTGCTTACGTATGAAAATAGAATCCATCATTTTGCGACCATGTTCCTCCCTGAGTCGCCTCCTTATTTCATTTCCGTGCACTCTTTTTCCGACCACGCACTCCTTGCGTTGTCTCACCGTGGAGGAAATTGGTCAATTTGTCTCGGCGTGGCACGATCACGGCGCCTATTTATCACGATAGACCAACAGAGGTATGCGTCACTGCTGCACGCGGAACCCCCGTGGCGCTCGTTCCTGATTGGCTTTTGTTCACGGCTTTGACTTGTTTTGTCCACGCATGACACGCCGCAGACTCCACGCTGCGTCCGATAATGCCAGATATTGCCTGATCAAAAACATCATTTTTATGTTCTTCGGCCACCATTGTGAAAGTTGTGCAGGTTTGCGTGACCCGCAGCGTCACCACATTTAGCCCACGTTTTTGGATGATTTGAAGGAAAAGGAATGGCGGTTGTGATTTGCTTGCGTTTGTCCAGAAAGACATTCGCCCACAATGCTTTTAAGGGTATTAAAAGAGCACCCTGTTATGTTTTAAATGGACTATTTTGTAGTGACATGAAAGCCACTTTGCTTGCACGTGCCCCCCCAAACGATCAACACACTCTGCAACATGACCCAGAGGAAATACTAGTAGTAATAATCATAATAACATTGCCCTTAAGTAACTGCTGCTTATTATTTTCAAGGCTGTTCGGCATCAAATGAATAAGTCATGAAACATATTTCATCACGTGTGTAATATTTTCATATGTCCTTTAATAAAAAAAAGTGACTTTGAGTGACCTCAGACTCCTGGTAATTACAGTGAATTACCGTACTATTTTTTTCATGAATAGCAGTAGAGCTTGTTTTGGGACGCACTGACGCAGTTCCCCGTGTTCCCCTTGTCCCGTGACCTGAGTGTCTTGTGACACCCCTAATAAATTCTCGCACTCTCCACACGGCTAACCATGCTACCACTCCGCTAAACACATTCAACTCGAGCTAGCCATCCAGGCCCCGCCTCTTCAAGGCACACACAACAAATCACATGTATTACACTACATATCACAACTTTTGAATGCCTTATATTAGTATTTTTGTTCATTTAGACATTTTTTATGCTTGAAAATGCTTCATTAATGCCAAAAATACATACAGTTTGCTTAAATAGGCATATTATTTGTACTAATAGTAGGCCGTATGTAACCACGAACAGCGATCATTAATTCATTCATTCATTTTTGTAACACTGCGAGCGCTGAGTGCCAGGTGTGCGGTCGTCAAAAGCAAATAACTGCCGGAATTTGTAATTAACATCGGGTCAGAAAACGTTGGCATTAACAGCTGTGGCTGTTGGCAACCTCCGTATTTTTTTAAGCATTGTGAGTTGATCTTTAGCTACGTCTGCGTGCGCTTTACAGTGTTGCCCATCGCTGTCGTTGTTGTGAAAGTCATGCGTGTTACATATTTGAATATTGTATAATATTGCTGTCTCACTATAATCAGCAAACTTTGAAACACGTGCAAATGATCGCAAATAATCACACAAATAAACTATTTCATTTATTTAACATTTAACATTTATTCAGATGCACCCGCATGTATTCTATGCACGGTATTTGTAGACAAGTGTGTAGACAAGTGTGTGGACTAGCGAGAAAAAGACTGGGGAGAGTCAGGTGACGCCCCTCGGTTGCCTTGCCAACTAATTGAAGGCAGCGGGTATCTAATGGTAGTTGATTTCCTGTGGAGAGAAAAATGCAAAAAGAGAAAAGCTGACAAACACTGCTTTCATAATATTGTCCATTTGTCTGTTCTAGTGTGTGTGTGTGTATGACTTATGTACGTGCTGGTGTCAACACGCTCCCTGGAATGCTAATTAATACGGATGCACGATATCTTTTTTTCTCAAAGCCATACCGATAACTTTCCGCTTCTCAAGACCGATGTGATAACGATAACCGATAATGTGTTAAATTTAGACTGAAGTGTAGTTTTGGCACACCTGGAGGTAAGAAGGACTGGAACAAATTAGGATTTGTTGATTAGTCCTAATCAAATATAATGACTTTACTACCACCATATCACTACCATCAGGAGAACCAGAGTTCAGTGTTCCCTCGTTTATCGCGGGGGATAGGTAATGAGACAATAAGTGAAATCCGCAAAGTAGCAACTTCATTTTTGACAATGATTACAGTATATATCATTTGTTTTAAGGCTGTTCACCCCCCACCATACACTTTATACACTTTTCTCAGACAGGCATGAACATTTTCTCACATTTCTCTCTTGTTTAAATTCTCAGAAAAGTTCAAACCTTTATTAGAATTTGAATGATCAACATACAGGCCGGACACAAGAAATTATTAAGTCACTCACACGTATTTCACTCTTGTGGCCGTGCCGTTTCGTCCTGGCGCTGTTTCAATGTACTGTAGTGTTTTTGTATGCTCTTTAAAACATATTGCTGCAGTACTCCTGTTCCTCCTTCCAATCGAATATTCATTTACCAGCTAGCAAGCAAGCTAGCGGTGACACAGCCGACAGCGTCATAAAGGAGATTGATTGACAATGGTCTACAGCCAATCGTGACACAGAAATCAATGGGCGGTGCAGACAGACGAGAGAGGGAAGAGAGAGACACTCAACTTCCCACAATGCAATTCTTCTTAAAGGGCCATGCTCGGCCTGTAAGAGCGTTCATACGCTGTAATAAAAAAAGATGCACTAAAACAATTCCTTGAAACAGCGAAGCAAAAAGTTGAACCGCGATAGAGCGAGGGAACGCTGAGGTTTTTTTGTGTGCTCCATGGGGTCCCCTCCCGCACGCTAGTGAGGATAAGCGGCATAGAAAATGGATGGATGGATATTATTTGATATATTATTTGAATATTTAATATATGATTTTTATATATGTGTTTTATAGTCAGAGATAGATCATGTTGACTTATAGCTTGCATGCTGAAAGGTGCGTGTACCTTGAAATACATGTACAATGTATACTCATATTTATCAAGACAGTCAATATATATTTTCTGTATTTATAGTAGGAGGTAGATCTTTGGGACTTGGTCGCTTGCAAGCGTCCCTGATTTATATTATTGCTATTTTATTTTGTTCATGAACAGAACAATTTCTATTTTGTTGTTAATTGCATGCTACTGTTGCACAATTGCTTTAGCATACTGTCATTATTTAATTTCACAGGCTTGATCAGTATTTTGCAGTTTTGTTTATGCGTGGTAACACACACAGAGAGTGAGCTATTCCAGCGTTTTAACCGAAGCAGCAGCACGCCACTTGTAGTCTATTATGCAGCGCCGTGTGTAAACATTACATAATCCTGTCATCAGTGCACTCTGTGAACTGAAGGCCAGTTACACTCTCTCGCCTTTTTCTCCTTCTTTTTCTTCTAAACTTTGCATCACATTTCATCCCTCAGCCACACTCCCGAGACAGCCGGTGCGGGGTCGACTTGTGCGCATCCCATTCACAAACCTGCTCTACGCACGCACACACCAAACGTATGCGTGTGAGGATTAGGGAGGGACAGTAAGGGATGGGCAAATCACTGCTAAGCTCCTCTATTGCTGTATAATCCCCACAGAGTACACACAAGCAGACACACACAAATGGCTTACATGACTTGCAGAGGAACAAAAGCAGACAATCAGACATGCAGACGCACAGCATCGGTGGTGTGCAAGAGACAAAGTAGCTGGAAAAAAAAATAAGGCAAGGAGGGCACACAAATGTGACTGAGAAACTTCCAAGTAGCAGTAAGTAAGTAAGCTCACTGCAGATAATGTGTTGCATCTTATCGGACAGGTCACTGATTCATAACCTTTGATTTACTGTAAATGTTCTAAATACAGCCTGCATGTTTATTTACAAAACGCGCCAAGAGGACGAGGCGATAAGTGGAAGCAGGCGATGATTGGACATACAAGTACGGCCATCAAATGAATGCACATTTTAATCAGATTAATTACAGTTTTCAAATTCATTAATCGTGATTAACTCATTCAAGCCCAGCCATTTTTCAAAATTCAACCCCTTCAGTAGCGGCCATTTTAGACCATTTTGACTGATTTTCAAGGCACACAGAATATTGTGTTTCATGGCTATTTGGCTGTACATGGAACCTACCAAAAACAAGATTAGACTCTCATCTTTCCTCAGAAAAAAAAGTTTGTTTCTACCTTTCTCCATTCTATGGTAATCAGCAGTAGAACATAGGTAAGTTTCAGGTAAAAAAAAAAAAAAAGGGAGAAAAACAACTTTTTGTGAAAAGATACTTTTCAAGCATAACTTTCACACAATTTCTTTGCTTTTTTTTGGCCGCTCAGATGTCTAAACAACTGCACCACAACATAAACAACACATAAAAAGGGTTGTTTTACATCAAAATCATTTATTTACAAATATAAAACCATGAACTATTTACAGCTTTCACATTTGGAACTAAACTGTGCGTGTGCAGGCGTTCACGCACATGCTGCTAGCATGAGAAGCATGCAAATGATCCATGCCGAGCCCTTATCAAACGCACTTCTGCCACCTTGTGGCCGCATTTGCAAATCTGTCTGAAATGTGACCATTCTTACTGTATTTTATTGAAAGAAAGACAAAAGTCAGGACAGCTTGTATGTTTGGATGTCACAAGAGCACAAGAGATTTCTTGTTCCGAAAAAAAAAAAAGTCTCGTGGGCCCTAAGCCAGCGACCATAATAAATTAGGCACACAATAAATGAAAATGAGCTGGATCATTTTGCATGCGTGTCTGTTTTCCTGGTCTCCCGCCTCCAAACAGGCAGGAAGGGGGTTCACTCTGTGCATTACTTTCAGCACCTTTATTCCATAGAACAACGGCATGAACGGAGTGAGTCCTTTTGTCAGTCATACAGTCTCTTTGTCTCTGTGGGTGGAGGCGGGGCCGCTAGCATACACACAGAGTATATTGTCATATATTTTAAATATTTTTTCATCGTACTTTTCTTAAAGGTAATGTCAAAATGTTGTCTCATGTCGTTATCGTAGACCCAGTCTCGTGTATCGTAACAATCAAGTTTTGGTGTCTGACCTGAGAAGGACAGCAGGCATTGGCTCTGGCCGACCGCAGTGCACTACAAAATGAAAGGATGGATTTGAATGGCTAAAAAAAAGTTGTATATTTTCAACGTTGTTTTTAAGGCTGTGATTTCTGTCGTGTTTTACTTTGAAATGTCAGCGGAAAATAACTAAATACATTTGATCGCGAAATGTCTAAGAGCCAGTCACAAAAAGAGCCACATCTGGCTCCCGAGCCCTGCCTTCCTTTATGGAGATGCACCCGTACGCCTCATTCACAAAAATAACATATTCCACCAAATAAGCCATGTTTCTTCTAAATGAAACATGAAATGTCCCGTGACAGGATGTTTATCCTTCCCTTGGTGGGAATGGCTCGAGTGCTCTTTTCGTCTCACGCCTTCATTTCTGCATCTTTTTATTTTTTGAAACATTTACAGTACTTTCAAATGCTCTGCTAAGTGGGCCAGTTTGCTTTTGAAAGTAAACAAGCACACACACTCTACTGAGGTGATCAATCCTGACATCTTGTGGTCAACAGTGGGAGGTGCAGCTGAAAAAATGTCCAAAAGATGAAGTTGCTATAGATAGATAGATAGATAGATAGATAGATACTTTATTAATCTCCAAGACAAATTCACATTTCTAGCAGCTCTCCAAAAATCAGAATAAAGTCATAATCAAGGCAAGACAGGCAAGATAAGAAAAGAAAATAGAAAAAGAATAAATACATAAATAAATAATATGGAATGGTTCACTTCCAATTTGTCGTGCAATAATACATAATAATACATAATAATAATAATACATAATACATAAGGTAATGAGTCCATCTATATACAGTACAGTCAGTCGTATGTAGAGTAATGTGTTTACATAGTATGTACTGTATACAGTATAGCAGTTTTAGCTTGCTGTTGGATGGCCACACCTTTGACTGGTACCGCATGTGCTGTTAGCGTGCATTTAGCTACATATATTGTATATCTATCATGATTGTGTCTATATGGCTTCTTTATGGGGTGTCACTCTTCACTAACCTTCACTCCCCACCGCCCCTAAACCCCTGCCTTCCAGCCCCCCCTTTCCTTTCTGTGCTTGTAAGCGCTCTCTGGGCGTGCAGCCAGCTGCCATGTGTGTGTTTTTTGAATGAATACCTGATGAAGCGTGTGTGTGTGTGTGTGTGTGTGTGTGTGTGTGTGTGTGTGTGTGTGAAGGGCAAACTGGCTCTCATTCAGTCCCTTGCATAATAGGCATTGGAGCTCTGCATGCGGGACTCCCTCCCTGTGGGTGTGTGCAGGTTTTGTGCGACCCATTTTGTATGTCAGAGTGTGTGAGAATGTGTGCAGGCAAATGTGTGTGTGTATGTGCGTGTGTGTGTGTGTGTGCGCGCGTGTGTGTGTGTGTGTGTGTGTGTGTGCGTGCGTGCGTGCGTGTGTCTGTTAAAGAAAAATGTGCAAGGGAGCTTCCTCTACCTTCACTGTCAGGATTTAGCCGAGCAGCCTACAAGCACACAGACTGGTTGTGTGTGTGTGTGTGTGTGTGTGTGTGTGTGTGTGTGTGTGTGTGTGTGTGCGCGCGCGCGCGTGCGCGTGCGTGCGTGTGTGTGTGTATAGCATAAGTTGGGAGAGACAGAGGACGACTCGTGGAGAGGACAGGGAGGAATGGATTGAGAGGGGGACAGCTTGTGGTGAGTACGTGCCACAGTGTGTGTTTGAGCTTCTTTCGTGTGTGTGTGTGTGTGTGTGTGTGTGTGTGTGTGTGTGTGTGTGTGTTTAGTCTTGTCTTTCTATCATGTCTTTCATCCCACTGTTACTGTGGGGATGTTTTCATTGTGTGGACATTCTAGTGTGAAGTCCTGCTATTTTTTTCCTATGATTGAAAATGAAATGTGTGGCACTCCCTTTGGCAGGGGTTTCCAAACTGCAGACCCGGAGTCATTTTCGGACCGCCGCTCATTACTTATTGGCCCTCAGCATAGTTTTAGAATAAAATGAATGCATTATCAATGATATTTTATTCAATATTACTCATTTGCTTTGTCACCTGTAACATAAATCTAAGTTGTTGTTTTGTTCAACTAGCGTAGCATATATTGACCTACACTGGATTGGTTTTAGCATCTTAACCCTTAACGCCAGAGTTTTTTTTCAACAAAATATTCATTTTTGATATTACAAACGGTTGTAGCTTGAAAATGGTTGGCCATAAAGGCATTAAATTCATCATTTACAGCGGGATCTTGAACACCACAGCTGCCTCCTCTGCTATTAGTAGTGTATTACCTGCCGCGCCTTCTACCGTGACTGCTGCTATTTCCACGTTTTTGTTTTTTTTTTACGGTCCCGCTACCACTCCTCACCATTAGCTGTGTTTTGACCCCCAATGCTACACGCATCGTATGTCGTCTTTTAGGAGAAACATACAGTATGAAAAACGCGTCAACCTCCACATCTACAATTTTTTGACAAAATTACAACTTAATTGATCTTTTGTTTTTTTTTATCAGCTTTTTTTTTTAAGCCCTCTTTTCCTGGTTCCATACTAAGTTTTTTTGGCTACTGAAATAATAAAGACAAAATCATTTGCGAGGAAGATATGTTTGGGTGGATGGTATTTCTCCATTTAGAATAAAACTCTATCTGAAACCTCTACGTTTAGCCATCATTGCACTCTGCTTTTGGTTGTTTACAATCAAATATAACTGCATTTCATGTGTTTTATTCTGTTTATTTACATTTGTTTTACTTAACCGGATATGACTTATACGTCTGCGCTGCGTGCGTTGTGTAACCTTTTATGTAGCTTCGTCTCGGTGGAGGTCATAAGACATAAGACAAACATCGGCATGCTAGCGAACTCTTTTAATAATAATCACTAATAAAACAACCCCCAGTATATCACATATACAAAGTATGGTTATTGAGCATTTATGTTCATAAAAACTACCACACCACCTGACATTGCATCTGACCTAGTACTTCATCGTGCATAGAACCGATTGCGTTTCCGGACGGATCGCGCAGTGACAACACCCACAAGTGTTGCTCAGATTAACGTTACAGATGTCCGCCATCTCCTGGTGTGAAATAGTAACTACAAGGCATCATATTTGTCTCTATGGCATGTTGTTTAAAAGGTTAAATGCGCATGCTAGCATCCATGTCATAAAGATATCCCCAAATTTTGCCATCATTAGACAAATTGTCGAAGGCCAGCTTTGTAAAAAAATAAAATAAAGGAATCTTAAAACCAAGCCTATCGTGATGTTGCTGTTGGTGTCCTGTCCCACTCCTTCATGGTACGTTGGTGTCTGTGATATGTGGCGTCTACCACCTTGGACAAGTGCAGCGTTACAGTGTGTATGTGAATGTAGCGCCGGACACTAGGACAGACGCAACTCATTAGCATTAAAGCTACAGGCGCACAAAACCACGTGTTCTTAGTCGGGTTTACTGACGGCGCTGTTGTACCGTCGACATTCCAACATTAAGGCTAGATTTCCATTTCAGTTGAATCCGTCTTGCACGCTGTAGTAACATTATGTGTGAGAGAATCATGAAAAGAGGTGTGTGCTATTGCTTGAGGGGAGACACACACGCACACACGCACACACGCACACACACACTTGCGTTTTGACCTTAGAAGGACAATAGTATAGTGCATCAGTGTGCGGTTTGGCTTTACGGTTGAGTTGTCCTGCCTCGCTCTCATCTCTCTTGCTCACACGCGCGCGCGCGCACACACACACACACACACACACACACACACACACACACACACACACTCACCCAGTATTTTTGTAGTGTCACTAAAAAGAAGTCACATGCACAGACTAGGGTACGACCATTGTATTTGTGAATGTGCGAGGGAACTAAAGCACATGGAGGACAGACAGCTTAGATTTCAGGTCATCTGATAACCACACACGCACACACACACACACACACACACACACTAACACGCTGCCAAGTCAGCAAGATTCAGGTGACAGAGAGCTTTTCAGTGAACGTTGGTGTCAGTTTCAGTGAGGCAATACTCTCTCTTTTTCTAATGTAGGTCACTTCGGCACTACGGCTCCCCCACGTCTTCTTGCTTGCACGTTTCCCGAGCTACTGTATTCCTGCCGCTTGATATCTTCCCTCCTGCTGCTCAATGTGGTCTGTTTCGCTCTTCAAAGTTCCTCACACCATGGAGTCAAGCGCAATTCCCGGAGTGCCTTATTTAACCTTCCAGGCCAGGGGTTTTGTCGACATGCTAACAAGTTAGATATATGTCAGGAATAAACAGCATCTCAGCTTTGTGATATACGAGGTGGAAAAGAGTATTATTAGTAACCACTTTCGTCTTTGCTCTTTTATCCCATTTTTACTCTTTTTTTCCTTTTTTTCCAAATATTTCAGCTTTCTTCTGAAATAATCTTCTTAGATTTTCTTTTTGAAATGTTATTTCTCGATTCTCATCTCGTAATATTCTACTTTTTCCCCCAACCTAATTTTCCTAAAATTCCAACTTTGTTTTGTTTTGTTTATTTCACATAATATTTTGAATTTAAACAAAAAAAAACATATTTTTTCTTTAGTATTTCAACTCTATGCCACATTTTCCTCAAGATATTACGAGTTTATTCTTGTAAAATTGTAGCTTTTTTTGTTAAAATATGACTTTTTTTCTCGTAATATTTTGTCTTCATTCTCATAAAATGACATCTGTTTTCTTCCATCTCTGCTGTTGTTGTTTTTACATTTTTCAACTTTCTTCTTGTAAATTTTCTTCTGGTAATTCTGACTTTAGTTCCATAATATTTTGACTTTATTATTGCAACATTATCATTTTTCTGCAACCAAATTTTCCAAAAATGGCAACTTTATTTGTTGTTTTGTTTGTTTGTAATAATATTATGACTTTATAAAAAAGTCTTTGTTCTTTAATATTTCAGCTTGACGCTACTAAAATTACGTCATTTTTATTTTCTCATTAGATTGCAACTTTTGTCTGTTAATATTTTTTATTTATTCTTGTGTAATTCAGATTTTTTAAATTTGTGCTATTATTTATTACAGTATATATGCTTAATCTATATTTATTTGAAATGTTTTTTTTCTTACTCACATAAATGTATCAATTAAGGCGGGGAAAATATAGAAACAACTTCTTAATTAACTGCTTTGGTCTCTGTTGGCCACACACTCCAGCGCTAGTATGTAGCATTGTACACTGGTCACTAGGTGTCAGCAGTGTTACATTGATGAGACACTAGTCACCCCAGGAAGTTCTGGCCTGAACAGGAAGTAAAAACAGCAAACAACAACAAGAAACTCTCCCTATGCTAATGCATGAGTCCTTATTATGTCTTATTTATGTCTTATATGACTTATTTTGTAGTGATATGTCTACTATATTGGGTACTACGAGCACAAAGGTGACTATAGGGGTGTTATTTCATGTCTACGGGGCTCTAAAAAAAGTGTATTTAGAAGGTTGTAAACAGGTTTTTTATGCTCTAACTTGAAATTATTCCATTTATAAATCAGGAATCCTACTTCAGAGAACCAATTAACTGCGATAAATGAGGCATTACTGTGTATATAGTACATAAATAGGAGAGTAATGATTAAATCCTTGAAAAAGATAAGTAGAAGTAGGTTAAAACGGTATTATTCCATGTTTTGGTGCATGGTTGAAAGTGTCCTTATGGGATGCATGGACCTATTTGTAAATGTTATTCTTTATATTGGCCAAACTCTTAAAGATGGCGTATATTACATTCACTTTACACACATTTTCATGCATGATTTATTTATATACTTTTCTGCCTATTTCAGTAAAACTGACTTCTCTAATAATTGTAATTCTACTGTAGTATAATTATTATAATAATATATGATTGCTTTTGTTTTTTTATCTACAAAATGGAAAAAAATGACAACCGTGAATTGTTTTCTGGAGCCCTGACCTGTTTTATTGTATTCATATTAAAAGCTAATTTTATTCATGGCCTTAATTTATTGTATTGAAGTATAGAAATAAATAGTGATAAGTAGTTGTGCACACTTTTAGGAAGGACCCCAGGCTGCAACTCTCTCTATTATACTAAATGAGGAACTAAATAACCAAGTGTTGTATTGCAGCAACACTGAGTGCAAAGTACACACATGCAGGACAGAATTAGTTGTACAAATATGTGTGTGCTTGTGTGTTTTATAACTAGTGTGTGTGCGGGTGCGGGTGCAGATACGTGAGGAAAAGAACACGTGTCAGCGTAACTGAGCGTGCTCGGATGTCAGCATACTTTTTACATTATGTATGAGATTCACACCAAGCTTTCCAGAACAGATGGTGTCAACATGCACGCACGCACGCACGCACGCACGCACGCACGCACGCACGCACACAGGCCATAACATTAGGTACACCTGCACTATCCAGTCTCCAGCGAGCCTAATGCTGACTTTGTCCGTCTGTCTTTCAGGATCGTGCAGCGTGAGGGGACGCTCGCAGGGCGATGATTCCGCATGAAGCCCGACGCACTCGGCCCCCCGTCGTCCTCGGCGGATGCAGCAGGTGTGACGTCGTGACGCTCTCGCCTAACGCCCTCAGCACACCCTCCGGTTGCTAGAGTCCCCTGGACGCAACAGGCCATCCCACTTCTCCTCCTCCACACCTTTTCCATCTTGAATCCCGCCTCACCTGCTCGCGAGGACCCGCATGCTTCCATAGGAGAACGCTAAGAACGACGAAAACAGCACACAGAGAAGGAGAGAGGAAAGTCTGAAGAAGGTGAGAAAGAAAAGGCAATAAAAGGATTAAGTAAGTACTCCAGAGGGGTCAGGATGAAGTCCAACCAGGAACGCAGTAATGAATGTCTGCCCCCAAAGAAGA
This sequence comes from Dunckerocampus dactyliophorus, assembly GCF_027744805.1. Lineage (NCBI taxonomy): Eukaryota > Metazoa > Chordata > Actinopteri > Syngnathiformes > Syngnathidae > Dunckerocampus > Dunckerocampus dactyliophorus. Next base: position 18,254,578 of record NC_072838.1, on the reverse strand, counting down.
GGGAGCTCCCCTCGGAAAACCGCTCCCCGACTGTACCGCCCGCCCCAGACCCCCAGCGCCCCGACAACGTGGCCTGGCTTGTGGCCGGCGGCAACGGGAGCACTGAGAGCGCCCCTCGCAGCTCCGCACAATCAGATAACTCCCAGTATAAATCCCTCTCCTCCGCATCAGATTCCTCCTCCATGACGCTGGTCTCATCACTTCCGACGGTGTACACATCCCCCCTGTCCCAGACCAACGTTGGAGGAATGGTCCACTACGCCCAGCTGCCTCCCAACCTTCAGTTCATCACCTCGCCTTACAGCGCACCCTACGCCAGCTACATTGCACCCCAGCTTCTTCCGCCTCCGCCTCCGCCTCCCCCTCTCTCCTCCTCCTCTTACAGAAGCACATCCCACACAGAGACTGCTTCCGCTCCCTCCCACGCCTCCAAATATGACCACCAGCGGGTATCCATCCGGCACACCTCCACCATGCCTCCACCGCCCACGGACGCCACCCCGCACCGCGCCTCTCCTCGAACCCTGCGCTCTCCTCAGTCCCTGCACGTCCATCACACGGCAGCATCCCAGTACCCGGACGGAGGAACCACCAGGAAAGAGGAAGGGGGCTCCAGGGAGCTTCACAATGGGGGGTTGGAGCGGAGCCGGCGGTTTGAGGCCCGACTCTCAAAACCAATCAAATCACGTGACGCCTACGAGTCCTGCCAGCTGGTTCTCCCGTCAGACTATTCTCACGACCCTTTGGCTTTGAGGACCTCCGTCATGCTCATGCCCAACAGCCATGGGGACCACCAGCCGGTACCAGCCCGAAGCAGTCCTGAGAAGACGTCAGCCCACCTGGAGAAAGGCAGCATTCTCCTGGGGAAGCCAATCCATCGCACCTCTCTGTCGTCCACCCCTTCGTTTACCTTTCCACCCCCCTTAAGTGTAGACAATCTAAAAGCCGCTGTTGGCCCACTATCGCCGCAGACTGTTATACAGACCACCCACAACTCGACAGTGGACTCAATGGGGCTCCCTTCCACCGGTGTGTACCCCCAGTCCCCAGTGATTGGCTACATAGCGGGGGCCAGCAGCAGCCAGCATACGCCAATCAGCTACCACACCAGCCTACAACAACACGTACTCATCACTGGTGCCCAGCCGGTCATCATCCCAGTGAGCGGAAGTGGAGTGGCCGCGCTAGAGCCCACCACGTCCCAGGTGGTGACATCATCCACCCAGGCCCCATTTCCCGCAGCACTCCCTCACACCTACATTGCCGCCACGAGAGGGGAAGCTCAAGACAATCCCGGTGTCTCGTATCACCATGTCTCCTCGGGCGGGGTGGTCCAAGCCCAGCTGCACCTCCCCGTCGTCCCATCGACAGCGCCCCCGCCACAGTCCAGCACAGCGGCTCCCCCGTCATCACTCCCGCCGTATTTTGTCAAGGGCTCCATCATCCAGCTGGCGGATGGCGAGCTAAAGCGCGTGGAGGAGTTGAAGACGGAGGACTTCATCCAGAGTGCCGAGATCAGCCGTGAGCTGAAAATCGACTCGTCCACGGTGGAGCGCATCGAGGGCAGCCACGCTTCGCCTGACTTGGCAGTGGTTCAGTTCTCTGTGGGCGAGCACCGTGCACAGGTAAGGACCATTTAGTGAGTGTCAACAAGCAGTTGGTTCTCGAAAGATGAACAAGATGATCATTGGAGCATTGCATATTTGCTAGCAAGCGAAATCCAAGCCCATGTCTTTAAACTGGTGTCTTTGTATTGGTGTCAGGTGAGTGTGGAGGTTTTGGTGGAGTACCCCTTCTTCGTCTTTGGCCAGGGATGGTCTTCCTGCTGCCCAGAACGGACCACCAAACTTTTGGAACTGCCTTGCACCAAGCTTTCCGTAGGCGATGTTTGTATTTCACTCACTCTAAAGAACTTGAGGAACGGATCTCTGACCAGGACTCATCCCCCAGAGCTGGCGCCCTCTATGTCAGCCCCAGCCTCCAGCCGTGGGCACCCCAGAGCCCCAAAGCCTCTCTCAAATGCTCCCCAGAGGTGCAGTGGAGGTGGGTCCAGGCACGGGGAGCGGGAGAATGGCGTTGGTCAACGGGGGAGAGACGGCAGCGGGAACGGGGGTAGCAGCGGGGGCGCCGCCGTTGTGCAAAACGGCAATCTCGCATTTGGGGAAAGAGGATCCAGGTTGATTTCGAAAGACGAGCTTGCAGAACCCGGGAAGTGCGGGATGTCATCAGGGGGCAGGAAGCGAAGGTGGTCGGCCCCCGAGGGTCGGAAAGTTGAAAAATCAGACGAGCCGCCCTTGACCTTGGCCAAACCTTTTATCCCTCATGAGGTGAAGGTCACCATTGAGGGAAGGTCGAATATTGGCAAGTGAAGTCTTGCAGGATGTGGAAAGTGGAAAACAACATGAATGCCCACTTTCATGTTTCTTCATTTGTTTTTTTTGTTTGTTTTGTTTTGACCTTGAATTGTGTGCCGTAGAGACAAACACCCTCTACTTGGTACCACTTGATACGTCATCTTATGGATCACACAAACAATCTGTGCTTTTTTTTTTTTTTGTCTAAAGGGTTTTCACACGATCTGGTGAAGAATGGGCAAAGCGCGCTAGCTTAGTGTGGCGCACGTGAACCCGTTGGCTCGTAGCGGAAGGCGTTTACGGTGGGTGTACCACGCAGGTGAGAGAGGGAACACTTCTTCTTCATTAGCTTTGCATTTTAGCATCCTGCTTGATACGCTTATTAAAACGCCCTCCTCGCCCATTTTTAAATGATTGTCAGAAGAAATATGAATCAGGGGTCATAAAGTTGAACCGTGACAGGTCAAAGTTCATTTTATATATAAGCCCGAACCGGACTTTGTACAAACACACTGGCGTGGTGAACTTTAAAGGAAATATTAAGCGGGATCGTTCCTCCCCGTATTTGGTGATAAATTTTCCGTTCTATTTTTGTAACTCGAGAGGTCGTTCCGAGCGCCGTGGGTTCCGTCGCTGAGTTGTTTCTAACGCAGTACTGTATGTGTGTCCGTGTTTCTAAGACGGGGGGGAGTAACAAGTAGCAGCAGCAGCACTTTGGAAGAGCGAAGTGGTGGCCGAAGGGGTGGGTGGGTGGGCTTCGATTTTTTTTTTTTTTTTTTTTTACGGTGCCGTGGATGTGCCTCAAAAGAAATTTGACGAAGAGCTCGCGCCACATGAGTTTTGAAGGGTGTCTTGTCTTTTTGTGTGCTAGATTGTGCAAGACACAGGCCTATGTCTGTCCACACACACACACACACACACACACACACACACACACACACACACTCACAAAAACACAAAACAGCCCAGGCCATCCCTCTAATTTGATATATGTACTGTATTCGTGCTTAGGATGTGTGGAGACGCTTCTATTTCGGTGCGTGTTGTCCCCAGCGGACTGCTTTTTGAACGTATGCACACTCGTAGTTAACAGTACCAGTGCACAGTGCTATGTGGTGTGTTTGTGTGTGAGTTTATGTATACTGTGTATAGACTAATGATACACTCACTTCATAGATCTAGAAATATATAGATATATATAGATATATATATACAGATAATGTTCATGTCCAGTGTTTCCACTTGGAATCTTTTAAGAGAATCTTGCAGTTTGCACATCAGGAGGAAGGGAGTCGGTTGTCGGGTTGTTTTTTTTTATCGTGTGTGGGTGTGCGTGTGTGTGTGGGTGGGTGGGTGTGTGTGTGTGTGTGGGTGTGTGTGGTTGTTTCTTCGGCAAAAGAAAAGAAAGAAGAAAAAAAAACACTGGAGCAGCCCCAACGTCTCCTCACCATTAAAAGTCAAATGAAACACACAAGAAGCTCCAAGCAGACTTGTGCAGCGTGCCTGCCTACTGAACTCTGGTCAACATTTGGCGCCCCCACAGGGGGTCAGAACTGGGGTTATGCAGGGAACACGGCGCCAGAAAACCTTTCACAAACCTTTCACAAAGATGTAGCAGTTATCTCAACATTTGGATATTTGGGGCTTTTTAAGGGGCAGGGGGTGAGTCTATTTGGGCCCATCTACGGGGCAACCTGAGGCCAGCCTAGGAGGAAACATGGGGCGACCATGGAGTGACCTACACAGGGATGGCCCAGGGAGAAATCTTGGGGTGACCTAAGGCAACTTTGGGCCAATCCTGGAGCAATCTAGAGGGCTCTTGCGGGGCGACTTAGACGACAACCAAGCGGGCAATCTGAGGGTGACACCCTCACTGGCTCCTATTGGTGCCCCACTTTCAGGTCTTGGTTTTGGGGTTGTTCAGTCATCCGGCTGGTGGAGGTGATCGCGCGGATGCCGAGCGGATGATGATGATGATGATGATGTGCTTGGTGGATGACGTGGAGCCCCTTTGAGATTCGGAAGATGCTTTATTTTTGTAAGAATCAAACAGGGTTGCGCTGCATTGCCACAGTGATGCATATTTACTTTTCAGAATTACAAGGAAGTAGAAAACTGTATGCTTGTACCCCCCCCATCAAACCAACCAGCTTCTTGACCTCTACGCTTGTACGTCTTCAGGTTGAAAAACGACACAATGTAACTACGGAGCCAAAGCCAAGTGATGCTTGTGTTGCTATGGTTACCTAAGGAAGCAATAGTCATGCACTTTGCCGCACACACACACACACACACACACACACACACACACACACGCGCAATCATTCCACCGGCGTAGTTGGCAATAAACATTTCATAGTCCACCTCCAGCAACAACAACCAAAACCCTCACAAGAAGAAAAGTCCATTTTTCAGGAGCACCAAGTTGAGAAGAATCAGCCAATCGTATTCAGGGATTTGTCCTCGTGTATGCAGTAAGACACCCCTACAAACCTCCAGCCAGGGTCCAGCACTCTCCTTGACACCACCCCCTCTCCCTGCAGGGGGCGCAACACTTCAACCCTCAATAACCGTTAGCTACCTTTCACGCAGTGGCGTAGCGTGGGGATTTGGGGGGGGGAATCAGTCCCAGAGGTGCAAAATCAACATTTTTTACGAATTTGGTATTTCAAAAACCGCTATGTTGCTTAAAACTGCAAAGCAACACAAAAACTCCCACATTTCTTCCTCGAGACCAAAAATGTCCCGTTGAAAATGCCAGGAACGACTGGCTTTTCATTTTCATGTTTGTCCCCCGGGCGGCGCTACGTTTTCCCATCCAAAGCGTGCATCTAACTGTTGGGTCGTGATGATCATTTTTAACAGTCGAGCCATGTAAACATGCTGGCTTTCATGAGGTTACAAACACTCAAGAAGTAATTTGTGAAATATACAGGACATCGTGTTTACTAATGCTCCTAAAAATATCAGCTAACCAAAAACTGCTGGAAAAATATTCTTAAAATATTTGTTATACTTATAAATATGTATATTCTAATTAGGAAATATTGCACTAATCATTTTTATTTATACAGCAGTAGAAACTATTTTTTTAAGTTGAAAAAACTAGTTCAATAATATTTTGGTCATTTTCGGAGCACGTGTGTAAGGTTTTGGTTTTGTTAGGGAAAACAAATCTAACGTTGCAAGAGGAGATAATTGCACAAATAGCATATTTTTCACCTGGCAGTGCCACTGCGTCCAAAACAGTGGAAGGCACGTTGGTACGTTTCACCTTTCTGTTGATTGGAAACCCTAAAATCGATGCGCTCATGTGTTCGATAAACACCTTAGCTTTACTTTACGCCTGCTTTTTCTCTTAACCTCTGCTTGTGGTCTTTTCTAAGGGTTTCATTCTGTACTTACGACACGCGGCGGACCAATAAAAAGCAAGCCTCCAGCTGCCAGTTCAAAAAGGAAGATAGGGGGCGCTAATGTTTGACAACCTGCGCTACGCCACTGCTCACTCGACACGTTTTATTGATGTTTTCCATTCGTTTCAATACGGAAGGCGGTCGACTGTTTCCGAGCGAGGGAAAGCGAACTTTGATGTTTTGTTTTGTTTTTTGAAAGAACCCCATGAAGTAAATGTCCCATCATGTGCAATAGTTGATGTCCCCCTTTTCGTCACTGTGCCAAGCCCATGTAGCAGAATCACGGTTAGCTTTTTTTGGGGTTGTTTTTTTGCTTGTGTTCCTGTCGGCCTTCCTCTGCTCGTGTGTGTGTGTGTGATGATGATGATGATGGCAGCGTGTGTGCGTGAATGGACAAACCTCGTCAAGGTTCACAAAGACCTCATTGCCACAGTGGGGACCACTTGTTGTTTTTATTCGTAAAAAGAAAACTAATAGATGATGCACATGTGAGGAGCGGCGGTTTTTAAAGACTTGATGACGTTTCAGCACTTTTCCAATCCTAACTAGGAGGGGGGCTCGTGGAGGATTGACACAAGGGGGCGATAAATCCTGTTTTTTTTTGTTGTTTTGGGTCCAGGTGTCAGGCGATGTTTGTGGCCGCCGCCGTCGTCTCACGCGTCCCTTCTTTTGTGGGCTTCGTAGCGCTCGCTGTGTCTCCTCCCAGCGTCAGGGCCGAGCTTTTCATGACAAGCGTCCTCACCGGAGGATCACTGCTTTGTTTCACTTTTTGTCTTTCTTCTTGCACATCTTTTAAAAAAAGAATAATAATGAATGTGTGGAGCTTTGACGTTTTGGATGAATTAAAAAAATTAAAAAAGTCAACAGGCATGCGTGCTTGCGTTCACACTTGTCGCGTTTGCTTCGGTTGAAAGGAACTGTGGTGCCTTCGCTCTGCTCGTACGGTTCGCTTGGTTGTTATCCGAAAAACGCTGGCTGGGTTTGATGGGTCTCGGGCCACTTGTCAGTGAGCTCTGAGGCGGTTCGGTTCACTCGGATGCGACACAGACCCAAAAAAAAATGACAGAGAAAGGCATGCAGAAGTCTATTGTAGAAGCTTTTGGTGAAATCCAAGCTGGTAAATATGGCAGAATATAAAAATAAAGCATTGAAACCAGCAGACAGCATTTTGGCTTGGAGTATTTGAGTTACATCACGTAACGTGTCAGGAAAGATCCGCTTTAAAAGTCTATTTTTAAAGCTTTTGGTGAAATCTAGAATGTCAAAATAATGCATTTAACCCAGCAGACGGCATTTTGGCCTGAAATATTTGATTTGCGTCACAGAAGATGGCCTTTGAAAGTATATTTTAGAAGCTTTTGGTGAAATCTAAACTGGTAAATATGGGTGAATATAAAAAATAATGCATTCAGCCCAGCAGACGGCATTTTGGCTTTGAAATATTTGATTTCCGTCTGCAATATGTCAGCTGGAAGCTGCCCAATCAAGTCCGTACTTGCAGCATTTGATCACATGACAGAAATATCTGAGTGAACGCTAAGCAAACTGCACTAAGTATCTTTTTTTATGTTTGGTCGGAGCCACAAGTGTGAACGCAGCCTTTTCTGTGTATGTTCATTTTAGACAAATAAAAGAAGAAATGGGCACTTTTTTGATCAGTTTGTTGTTTTGTGTCCGTAGCGCTGGATAACCAACTCAGGCAGAAAGAAGAAAAAAAGTGTAAATGCCCACTTCAAAGTTTAGTTAAACCCCAATCACTTTTCAAGGTGGGCTGTTTGGGTTCTAAGATGTGTAAATTTACCACAAATAATTTAATATAATTAACAATCATTGACAATTAACTAGTCATTATTATTACATTGTGTGTATTATGCTGGAGATGGCTGGGAGTTTGTTTTATTTTTTTTTGGTTCGTTGACCCCTGCTTACGGCCACTTGTTTCCGAACACTCAGGACCCCCCCACCCCGGACTGTGCAAGAAGTGTGTGTGTGGGGGGGGGGGAGGTCTCTTTGCTCGCCAAGGAACAGAACTTTATGGTGGCAGAGGACAATGTGGCCTGCAGGGGGCGCAGTAGTTCCCAGCCAACTTTGTTTGTACTATATTGTACTCACCGTCTCTCACAGACCACCACCCGCCCAGACCCCACCCCCTGTAGCCATGGAGAAACCTTGTCGGTGTAAACGTATTTGACATCTGTACAAATGCACCTCTTTGGAAAAACAAAATGAAATCTTGACATATCGGGAAGAAACGTCCGCCTTGTGTTTTTATTTCAACTCCCACCCCCTTTACGTGTGTCACATGCACCCCACGCATGCTAAAATATGCCCAAAAAGCTAACCGTGCTACATGTTCTTCCTTGCAGACATTCAGAAGAAGCTTCCATGGTGCTGTTTGGTAGCATTTGTAGTTTTATTTGTTTAAAAAATGAATAAATCATTAGGCATAACTCACTTAAAATCACGTTTAAATTTCCATCCATTTTCTATGACGCTGAATCCTCATTAGGGTCGCAGGGGTATGCTGGAGTCTATCCCAGCTCTCATGTTGAAAAAATATGGAAAAAAAATACAGTCAAACCTGTCTTAGCATCCACCTGTATAGAACGGCCACCTGCCTATAGCGGCCACTGAAAAATCCCCCGCAGCAAATGTACGTGTTATAGACCCTGTGTATAGCAGTTCCCTGTCTAGCACGGCCAGCGGCCACCCATTTTGTATCCCTTGGTCAATATCTGACCGCATATAGCGGCCAAATTACCGACTCAAGTAGAAGCTTCATGCACGAAAAAGTTTCGTTTTTTAATCAATGAAGCCGTCGTGTGTAGACTTTAATTACTGAGTCCTAGCTCAGTCACAATCATTCACAAGATCCACACAAACTGTCAGTTGTTCCACATAAAAAAAGCTGTCTTCTTTGGAGCTTGTTGCAGACAGTGACACCGTTTATTTCCTGGTGTGAGACAATGTGCACTGGTCAATACTGTAATGCCGCTTGTTGTGGGGAAGGAGAGACTCACGTCGCCGATGCACTTTAATGGCTTTATTAACAGCGGTTTATTAGCCTAGTAGTTCTTTACAACTTTTATCCACAGTCCCACAGTGCCCTCTACTGGTCAACATGTAACAGTATAATTATATGTATCTGCAACACAACAAGCTGCTAATATGTGCACGCACAAATTCAAAATGGCCGCCAACCTGTCTAAAACAGCCACCTGCCTATAGCAGCCACTTTTGCCGTTTCCCTTTAGTGGCTGCTATAGACAGGTTTGACTGTACTTGAGAAAATCTACATGATAAAAATAAACAGAAAATTAACAAATATTTTAAAATGATAACATAAATTATTAAGAATAAATGTTGAAGAAAGATTGAGACGTATTTTTGGGGGTTACCTAACGAAACACCTGAAATTATTAAAAGGGAATAAAATAGGCGTTTGTGCTTAACAAATAATAATAATAAATTGTATAAATACCTTTTTGGAAGTGGAAAATATAAAAATGAATAAAATAAAAAGTTATTCATTTGGATATTTGGTTATTTCATATTTTTTTTAAATAGTTTTTAAAACAAAATTTGACTAAATTCTTTTGAATCTCATGTTATACTGAATATATATACTATACTATATCGTTGTTATATGTAACAATATTGCGGAAGGGTGTCACCAGACACTCGGGTCGCGAGTCGAGACGATACACGAGATTGGGTCTACGAGACGAGACGGGAGTTTGACATTACTTTTCAGAAAAATACAATGAAAAAATATATGACAATATATTGCAATCTACTCATTTCAGTTCTACTACATTCCACTCATCTGCACTTTGTGTGTATGCGAGCGGCCCCGCCTCCACCCACAGAGACTGTGTGACTGACAATGCCCTTGTTCTTCTAACAAACGCTCCAAGGTGCTGAAAGCAACGCACAGAGTGAACCCTCTTCCTGCCTGTTTGCAGGCGAGAGACGAGGAAAACAAAACTATCCAGTTTACTTTGATTTATTGCATGATTGATTCATTTCTACTTACCCTCCCCGGCCTAGTGAGTTTTTCAACGGGAAGTCTTGTGACGCCTGTAATCTTGTAGCAACTGCTCATATGTTGTCATGGTTGGTTACGCACTTTGTTGTGTTCCTTGCAAACACACCAGTGAGAGGATTCTGCATGCACTTTTATTGCAGCACCAATTCTCCCGCCACATTTAAAAGTAACATTCCAGCCTTTTGCATTGGATTTGCACATGAAAAAAACTTTAGAGCAGGATTGCAGCCTTGGAATACGCCTTTGGTGTCTTTTCATGCTATGTACTGTCCTGTCATGTTTCACAGTCGTCTGCCAAAGGCCACGTAGTGTCACCACCAGTGCTGTGTTTTAGAACGTCTGCTAGCGACTTGTTAGTGAGCTGGAAAAAGATCTCCTGAGATGAAGTTTGCATGTGTTCCTGCTTCCTGCACTGTTGCACATGCAGACATTTAAACAAACATCTGGCTGGACTGCTGCGTGACTCTGATGAAGGTGGTCCTGCGGCTCAACTCCTTCAGCTTGGCGGCGCCCACGTAGGTGCAGGTGGAGCGCAGACCCCCCAGCACGTCCCGGATGGTGTTCTCCACGTCGCCCCTGTAGGGAACCTCCACCGTCCTGCCCTCGGACGCCCTGAGGCCAACGCGTAGGGACTGTAAGCGACCTGTGCCCGTTCCCTGCCGATGCAAGCGTCTCACCTGTACTCAGCCACCCCGCCCGCATATTTCTTCATGGCCGTGTCCGAGCTCATGCCGTAGAACAGCTTGTACTTCTTGCCGTTCTTCTCGATGAGCTCGCCAGAGCACTGGTCGTGGCCCGCCAGCATCCCGCCCATCATCACGAAGTCGGCGCCGGCACCTGTACAGGTCGGAGGTCATTACGGTATAGTAAAACAACACAACACTTTTATCCAGGTGGGTTTGTAACAATCTTTGAAAGACTCCACGTTAAGAGCCGTGTCTCACCAAAGGCTTTGGCTACGTCTCCGGGGCAACTGCAGCCTCCATCCTTAAAAAAAAAAAAAAAAAAGCGTCGTACGAGCGAGTGGATTTAAGTGACGGCTCCCTCTAGCGGCCATACTGTGACACAACCCCCAAAGTATGCTACTTACAGAGATGATGTGTCCTTTGAGGCCGTGGGCGGAGTCGGCGCACTCGATGACGGCGCTCAGCTGGGGGTAGCCGACGCCCGTCTTGATCCTGGTGGTGCACACTGACCCTAAATCGCACAAAAGTATTCAAAACATCTTTTAATGTGGCCTGCGCCTCATATTATGCTCACTGGTGCATTATGTTGACTCTCCCACCAGATGGTGCCATTTATCCGTCCAAGACAAGTTTTATGCTGTAGTTTAATTCAGGGGTCACCCCAGGGTAGCCCCCACGACCTCATGAGGTGCCCGCAAGCCTGCTTTTCATTCAGGTGTTCAGTTAATAATGAAAGAACAGTAGAAAGAAATGCATTGTGAAATACAACATGTGAGTTGTGGACACCAGCATTTTGTTCATGTTCTGGTAAAACAAGCATATTCGCTTTGTTTGGCTTTAAAATAAGCTCTGAAAATAAATGTTACAAAAATGAGTAGCTCTTGGCCATTTTCATTTTGTAAAAGTAGCTCTCACAAGGACAAACCTTGGTGACCCCTGATTTAATTAGTCTGTATCGCGTTTTTTCCAAAATGAATGAATTAATAAATGATCACTGTTTCGTGGTTGAATACAGCCTATTATTATTTACTTTATTTTTTTTAAAGCATATTAAAGCAAATTGTACTTATTCTTGGCCTAGATGAAGCATTTTCAAGCATAAAACTGATGTAAATACATGAACTAAAATAGAAATACATGAGGTCCCCAACTTACGACCATCCGACTAGCGAACACTCGCGGATATGAACACAAGCCGACTGGTCTATATTTTATTTTATTTTGCCTTGTAGTCGCTCAATCAGTATTTCTACTGCTACTGTACATGCTTGACCAGTAGAGGGCACTGTGACACTGCTAATGCAGCATTAGAGCTAATGGGACCAACAGAGGAAGAGTTAGACGCTGGGGAGATACAGTGTAAAGCTAAATTGTAGCTAGCTGGATGATAGAACCCGGACAGAGCGTGTGATTAAAGTTGATGAAGAGTTAATAGGCCTGCTTAATTCTACACCACCCACAGAACACTACCTCTTTATTATTGTTTTTTTCATGAATTATCCTGGTTTAATATTACTACTGCATCCAAACTCATATGTACATACATACACATATACTGTATATGTATGCACGTACATGTAGTACCTATATCATTGCTAATATTACCTTTTCCCCTACTTAAGAACAATTCAACATAAGAACGGTCATCTGAAACCAATTGTGTTCGTAAGTTGGGGACTTAGTGTACAAGGCAGAAGAAGCATTGTAATTGTGAATGTAGTCCTGCATCCTGTGTACTGTGTACTGTGTACTGTGTCCTGCATCCTGCGTCCTGCATCCTGTGTCCTGTGTCCTGCGTCCTGCGTCCTGCATCCTGTGTCCTGTGTCCTGCGTCCTGCATCCTGTGTCCTGTGTCCTGCGTCCTGTGTCCTGTGTCCTGACTTGCTGACTTTGTCGCTAAATCTGGTGATTTTCCAAACCCTCTTGGGAACATCTTTTCTCAAAAGTGACTAATGACAAATTGAGCCATTTTTTTCCGGTGACATTGGAGATTTTTCTGTTCTGCGGGATTACAAATGTCCTGAAATGATTCGTTTAGTGGGCGTGGCTTGCGTATTCTGTATTTGTGTATTGGCCAGTAACAATGTGTCTGAGCCCTGTGAATTCTGCCTAGCAACAAGCGGCCATGCAAAGCTGCACTGTCCAGGTGTCAGCATAACTGCTACTGCATATGCGGTACACAGTACTGTATGTGTTCACCTTGCAGGCCCGTCCACCCACCTGGCCCGATTCCCACTTTGATGATGTCAGCACCGGACAGGATGAGCTCCTCCACCATCTCACCCGTCACCACGTTGCCAGCCTGCACACAAGAAGACTCGGCATCCTCCACATCATCATCATCATCATCATCAATGGGGGGCAGGTGAGCGGTGGGGACGCCTTCTTACCATGATGGTGTGTTTGGGGAACTTCCCCCGTACGGTCTTGACAAAGTCCACAAAGTACTCGGAGTACCCGTTGGCCACGTCCAGGCAGATGTACTTGAGGGCGGGCACGGCCTCCACGATGGCGCACAGCTTCTCCAGGTCGGCACTGCTGCTGCCGGAGCTGGCGGCCATGTGCTAATGTGTGAAAATGATACGCTGCTCAAAGATCCTCTGTGTGACAGGAGCGCTCGCTCTGCTGTTGTTACCTCTAAGCACTCTGGGTGGTCAGCAGCAAAGTTCTTCCACTGGTCTGCAGTGTAATGCTTGTGAACGGCTGTGAAGAGGGTGTGCTGGACGACAGCAAGACACACCATGTGACCATGCGTATACGTTCATGGACACAACATTAGGTACACGGTGCACAGTCTTATTTTCTTCTTCTGCACTGCACTGATCATAAACACGATTAATGCTTGATTAATACCCGCACATCATCTTGGGATTCATAGTTATTTTGTACGCCACCAAACTGTATATTCCTATTTTCCTCGCTAAAAAAGAATAACTGCAATTCAGTAATAAATATTCACTCAGTAGCGCTGCTACACACCGAATAATCCCCATAAATAGCAATAGCAATAATAATACATTACATTTGTGTTGCGCTTTATGGATACTCAAAGACCAATCATTCTTTTTGATAAGTGAAGGTGTCAAATGAAACTTCCTAAAATAATAGTAACAATAATAATTCAGAATGAAAAAAAAGAATAAATAAATAAGGAAGGTTACTTAAATGACTTGTATGAAAATATATCATTTGAAATTATTCTAAAAAATCATGTGGAAAAAATATTTTAGAAAATATAAACAACAATAAATACAAGACAAAATATTTAAAATGAATACAATGAATTATTAAAAAGAAATAACAAAAAGAAATCTCAAAACATAGTTTGGGGGGGATTATGTGGGGAAAAATGAGCAAACCCCCCAAAAAATGATTGTCATAAAAAAATAGTGAAAAAAAAGAGAACAGATGGATTGAAAGATAAAAAATGCTAATATAAATAATAATTGGAAACGTATGATGAAATGCTGAGTGAGGGCGTCTGCGACGTGACGTCTACGACGTTTGTCCACAGTCTCGCTGAGTATGACGTGAAGACTCCAGACTTTGGACGGTTTCTGTTATGTCAGGAGACCTGGAAGATATCTCCGTTGGACATCTCTGTGTGCAGTCGCATGTTCCGTGCGTGCGTGCGTGCGTGGCTTTTCTCCGTGTACTCGGGCTTCCTCCCACATTCGTTAGGTTAACTGGCGACTCCAAGCTGTCCACGGGTGTGAATGGGTGTGTGTCTGTACTGTATGTGCCCTGCCATTGGCTGGCAACCGGCCCAGCGTGTACCCTGCCTCTCACCCAAAGTCTGCTGGGATAGGCTCCAGCATACAAGCGGCATAGAAAATGAATGAAAGCGTTTTGTATGTATTCATTCACATGCCAGCTGAGGTACGTCGTTGTCATCTGTTGCACCGGTGTACCTAATGTTGTGTCCCAGGATTCACAAGTTAAAGACTCACTTTGCTGAGCACCTGCGCCATCTCAAAGGTGCCCGTGGTGTCCATGTTGGCGGCGATGATGGGCACGCCAGAGTAGGTCTGCTTGGAGTTCCGGAATGTGAACGTCCTCTGCAGGTCCACCTAGAGGACAGAGAGGACATTATGCTCTTATGTCATCTTGAATATTTGAATTTATCAGAGCAGCGGTCGTGCGGGTGTCCCTAATGTTGTGACCGGTGAGCGTGTACACTGCAGTGCGTGCGTCGTGGTCCCGCCACGTTTGGAATGTGCTCTGCAGGACTCGCCAGCGCAACACTCGCTACTATTTTTAAACAAGCTTTCCCAGAAGTCCTCCTGAGGGCCTCGTGTTGCTGTCGCGGTCCATTTGGTACCACGTGGTGTGGGACTGGCACGCAGTCAGGGTACAATAAGGGTCTCTTTGCTAGTCGTGGATAGTATATGACCCGTTGGCTCACTGTTGGCTGCTAAGTTCAAGCCAGCCTGCTCCGGCCAACTGGACGCCTTCTATGTTACGTTAAAATAGACTTTTTATTGCTTGGCTGGGGCGTCTTTCCCACAGGATACATGATGCTATTCTCTCATGTGCAAATCATTCCGTGCACGCTGGAGGAGACAAATAGTGAGAAAAAACACAAAAATCAAAACAAGTACTTTTAGAAATTTGAATTTTTAGCAGTGCCTGCTGCTCGTTGAGAAGAGCGACATGTGCTTTCACGTTAGGGTCTCCAAAAGTGTCCAGTAAGACAGTGGCTACATTTGTCGCTTCATTGCTTTGACTCATTCAATACCAAAGACGTATTCATGTGGGCTTCTTGAGCTCAAACGCTTGCTCCCAAAGTCTTTTACGTTGTTTTGCGCAAAAGGCAAAAAGAGGTGACGCAAGTGCCGTTTTAAGCCGTAAACACGGCCACCCCGTGGCAGAAGTGCATGTGGTCAGTGCTCGGCAGGGATCTTTTGCATGTATGAACACGCCCCCAGCAAGGAGGCAGTGAGAGCGCGTGAGCTCATTGTTTTGCTACATGATGAAAGTCCCGTCCCTGAAAGTGGTGAAGAATCTTCTCCCCCAAGTACCACCTGAAGAATACTGTGCCACCATTTTTTGCTAGCTGGAGTTTGGGACAGGCTCAATTTCAGAGGATCTTGGATTCATACATTTGTATTTGGACGATTATTTCATGTACAGTATATTTTCTTTCTTATTTTTTACAAAAGCCTGTTTCTGCATACCACCAGGTGGTGCCAGTGTACCACCGGTGGCACTTGCGCCATCATTCCCTCATTCGTACACTTTTTCCCAAAATCATGAATCAATAAATGGCGGCTGTCTCGTGGTTGACTATGGCTTATGACAAGTCACAAAACATTGAAAGACAAGTTATTGTGGTAACTAAGCATCAGTAATGTTATGACACATGACGTAGTATGTTCTCCTCTCATTTCGTGTGGAAGTGGTAGGTTTTGGCTTTTTTTTTTTTTGTCCTTCTTCCCCACTCTGTTTGCAACACTTTAAGAATAAGTCAACTGGAGAGGCTAACTAGTTAGCTCAGTAGCTTGCCATGTCTGTTATGTCCCTGCAGTGATACAGTAGCCTCCGCAATGCGATGTAAACAAACAATAATAGGAGCATAAAAGTGACCATGGGGTGTTATTTCATGTCTACAGGGCTCTAATAATGTTAAACCCGTATTTAGAAAGTCATAAGCCGGTTTATGCTCCAACTACAAAAATATTCCATTTATGAATTTACTTTGCGTAAGTTCACTGAGGCGCCCGGGCCTGCAACCAATTAACAGCGATAAACGAGGGATTACTGTAAACGTTCTGCACCATTTTGAAAGCATTCTAATGGGCAATGTCTTTTAAAAATGTGCAAAGGCACAAGTTTTCATCATTGTGCATGTGGGAAACAATTTGAAAAATCATTTTTACTAAAACTATGATTACTAACGACAAAAACAAAGAGCCAAAGACTCACTGTTTGGCTCGCTCAGGGACTTGTTGCTGTTCATTAGCAAGAATTCTAAACCCTTCTCATGACAGTAAATGGGTACACCAGCCATACATGTACATGTTTGGTTGTGTTCGTGTCACCTTCCAAGAAGGTCACACTGCTCTCAGATCAGCCATTACTGCCAGTGACGCACAACTCCAGCAACAACAGCAAACAGGATGATTTACGCGCGTACGGCATGCATGCAGCAGCTCGTGTGCACGTGCGTATGCGTCCTGCATGCAACAGTAGCGAGCTTACCTCCGAGCGACTCTTCAAGCTGCTCCTTTTGGGCCTGAAGAGGACATCCTTAAAGTCCAGCTTGAGGTCTGCGTCCACACGAGGCATCCTGGAGGAGGAGGATGGTGGGGATGAGGAGGAGGAGGAGCAGGCGCTGGGAACTCTCTTGAGGAAGGTTGCTGCTGCAGCTGCAGAGGCAGTGATGAAGGTGGTGGTGGTCCCTGGTCTGGAGCCCAAACCACCAAATCCGAACCTCCAGGCAGCCAGTGTATTTATAGCAAAGGGGGGCGCTGCCCAGCCCCAGCCCCCATGGCTTTATTTGGGCCTTCACACCCTTCTCCTCCTCCTCTCTCTGCATGCACACACACACACACACACACACACACACACACACGCGCACGCACATACACTGCAGCGGTGTATGCTGCAGTGCTGAAGAGCACACCTGCTGTCCACTTGGGGCATTGCGGCCAAACAGGACACATTCAGAAGGTGTAGTACAAGTACTCAAATATTCAATACTTGAGTAAAAAGTACAGTTACTTTGGTGTACTCAAGTACAAGTATGTGTCTAATAATCTAATCGAGTAAAGCTTTAGTAGCGTGCACAATGAGTTAGTAACAGAAGAAAAGATTGTGATAAAACTGCAATAACAGCTTCTGGGGGCTTCGTAATTTATTCATGGATTGAATTTCAAATGTAGAAGTGCTTCATTATGCAAATATGCCTTTTCAATGATGTTCTACACGGTATGTGTCCCTAGAGCCTATTTTTGACATCATGAAGGCTTCGCTACATATCCTAAAACAAAACCCGGAGCTCTGCCAAGTATCCGTCAGTCAGATACAGATGTGGGAGCTGTAAGTTTGATTGTTTTGGTTTTCCTCAGCAGGCTAACCTAGCATGATGTGTAATGTTAGCGCTGTAGCTCACCTAGCTATGCAAGCATGGCTAACGCTTGTGTCCTCTTGTCCCACTCGTTCATGATAAAATATGACTTTAAAATGTACGCAGGAAACAGTAGCACAATGACATCAGAGGTTATTATTGTGTTCATGCAGCAAATTCTCCTTTGCTTTGCACTGCATTGCATTTTCAAGTGAAATGTTGCATCTATTGTGGCATACATGACATACATACTGTACATATGGGTGTTTGTATTGTATGTATTGTATAGTACTTTATTAATCCCACAGCAGGGAAATTCACTTGTTACAGCAGCAACATTTGGAAATGTTTACAAATTCTCGCCACATTGTGGTTCAATTATCGCTCCCTGGCTACATTGTGTTTTAACAGAAATGAATGAATGAATGTTTGGTGGTCTATTATTAGTCAAAAGATAATGACATACAAGTGATATGTACTGCGGTCACTAGGCGGCAGTAATGACACAAAACATTGAAACATTAGCTTGCATGACATTACCTTAACGCTGCATGAAGTCATGTAGTCAGCCATGGCATGCCCCACATGACTGACTGAAAAAAAGGTCTCCTCCCATTCCATGTGGAAGTTTTTGGCTTCTTAAGTTTAGAAGAAATAAATCGAGGCTAACTGGTTAGCTTGCTAGCTTGTTTCGAGTCTTTGCAGCACAAGAGTTGGGCAATGTGGTGTAAACAATGAATAATAGGAGTGTAAAGGTGACTAAAGGGGTGTTATTCTATGTCTACAGGACTCCAATAATGTTAAAGACCACATTTAGAAAGTCATAACCACGTTTTCCATGGTCTAACTACGAAAATATTCCATTTATTAACACTGAATCATATATCGCGGTTGGGTCTGGAACCAATTAACCGCTATAAACGAGGGTCGCCTGTACGTACAGTATACTTGTCAGTGGATTCGAAGGACTGTGTATTGTATTATTTGAAGTGTAACTCCTAAACTCACCAGTAGGTGTCAGCCTACTTATAGAAAAGACAGACGCGCGGTCACGTGTTGGCATAGCAACTTGATGCTTTCAAATGCATTCACTGGCCACAATATTAGGCACAGCAGACCCAAAAAACAAAGATAATATTAAAAATAATAACAATTGTCAAATTTGAATTCGAAGCACACGGTGACTATTGTGCAGGTGTACCTAATGTAAAGGCCAGGGCTGTGATATAAAGTGTTGCTTTAAAGGTTCATCGTGCACTTGATGATAGGCTGTACTTGATAAGAAGTACTAGTGGTTAGCATGTTGTGGGAGTTTGCATGTTCTCCCCGTGTGCGCGTGGGTTTTCTCCGGGTACTCCGGCTTCCTCCCATATTCCAAAAACATGCATGTTAGCTTCATTAGAGACTCTAAATGGTCCATAGGTATGAATGTGAGTGTTTGTCTATATGTGCCCTGCCATTGGCTGGCCACCAGTCCAGGGTGTACCCCGCCTGCCGCCCGAAGTTAGCTGGGATAGGCTCCAGCATGCCCCCGCCACCCCACCCTAATGAGGATGAAGCGGTATAGAAAATGGATGGATGGATGCCATCAGGAAGTGTAGCTAACGACTACAAATAAACTTCAAAGAGACAGCAGATGCGTCAGCGGGCCGCTTCGTCTTTGAACGTTTGCAATGCTGGCAGGACTTGAAATGAATCATGCTTAAAAATTCATTTTGTGTTTACTCCCCGAGGTGGCCCAGGTGATGATGAGGATGGGGAGGAGCCGTGCGATGCTGTATGCGAGTACGGATTAGAGCGCATGCGTGCGTATGTTAGCATGTTAGCATGTTAGCACGGGATTCCTGTTCTGGGTCCAGCGTGAGGCTTTCACACGCTCGCTCTCTTTTCCTCCACATAATCGTATCTTTGAAGTGGACCTTTTCATATTGACGCTCGACCTGGGAGATGATAATAATAATAATAACTTTCCTTGGTTGCTTCTCAATATGTATTATGATCAGCATTATTATGATTATTACAAGTTGTCAATTTTATTTTCATTAAAATAAAATATGTAAAGTAACTTAACATTGAAAAATAAGTGTAATAATAATGTTCCATAGTTTCTACTTGCCTACCCTTCTCAATTTATTATTATTGTATTATTATGAATATTATTATTATTAGTGATAGAACTTATGTGGTGTAATATTCATCTTTTTTCTTATTAGCCATTGTTTGTTATTTATATTTAATATGTAAAAGAGAAATTGTGTTATTGCGTTACATGCACTATTTATTTACTTTATAATTCAAATATATAAATATTGAATACAATAGAATAAATATATAATGTATAATATATATTCTAATATATTGTCTTAATTGCAGCTGTACAATGTTTGTATGATTAGTCGTCATTATTATGAGTTTGGAAATAATAATATTTGTTAGGCTGTTAGGTGTGTCTCCGTTACTATTTAGTATGAAATCAAATGTTACAGGAATTCATTTGAAATGTCAAAACATAAGTAGTCACAATAATTGTTCAATCTGGGAGGTGTAGTTCTCCATTGCGATTTACAATAAAAGTATTTGTTTAAAATGAAAACATAAATATCATTTTATCCTAATCATTTTCCTTGCCTGCCCTTCTCAATATTGATGTTTTTTCGTCATTAGTATAATTTGCTGCGACGTAACACAGTACTGGCTAGAGACGTGTGTAAAATGAACGTCACTTCATCAGTGGTCCATATCAGCGGCGTGCACGCTCTACGGTACGTCAGTGCCATGTGGACTTTGGCTGTCATGCAGCAACGCACTGTACCTGGGAAAAATCTGTATTTATAGCAATGTTTCGTAAATGACTGTCAGAATGTCCCGCACAAAACATGTGACTTTCCTCCATTCCCATGAAACTCTTCATCGTCATCACCTTGCAATATCTGTTAAAGTGTCATCTGTGGGTCAGTGGTTCGAGCCAGCACCAGTTGAGGCTGGTTAGTGGCGCGTGTGAATGAGTGACGCATTCGTGTTGAATATACTTCCTGTTGACTAAACGGTTACCGTGTAAACCCTTTTTATAGTCATGTTTTCATGCGTCCGGTGCCAAAAAAATCAATAAATGTCTTTTATAACCTACCTGATGGCCGGGCCCATGCACCTGCATGAAAATAGTGACGCCAAGAGAGCCCCCACGTGTGTTCTAGTGAAAAAAGAAAACATGATGGCCCACAAGCTGATTGCATTCATTGCTTTCATGATTTTAGATTTAAGGTGTTACGCATCGAGAAGGGCCCACGACCACCTTAAGTGTACTTTTGTTTCCTGCACACAACTTGACAGTTAACCTTCCACCTACTTAAAAACCAGCAGGACCACTTTCTAACATTTCATTTACTCCTCAGGGCCCCCTTGTGTAAAATAATACCAATACTACACTGCAGGGGTGTCCAAGGGTTTCCCAGCATATGGTAAAATCAAAGGACACGGGGGCCACTTTGATATTTTACATTTTGAAGGCAACCCGTGTGACAAGTTATATTTAATAATATATATTTAAAGAACACACAGCCTGCATCTCAGCTTTGTTTTGTGGGTGACAAAGTGTATTACTACTTTTTCTTCACTGCGCCTTTTTCCATTTTTGCTGCGCTTTTTAAATTTTACAAATATTTCTACTGACTTCTTGTCATTTTTTTCATAACACTGTGGCATTATTCCCAGAATGTTTGGACTTTATTCTCGTAATATCATAACATTGTCCCAACCTCATTTTCCCAAAATTGCAACTTTAAGCTTACTTTTCCAATATTGCAAAAATGATTGTGGAAATTATTGTGAAAATTTAATGTTTTTCTCATAGTGTTATGTCGTTATGCTCGTAAATAGTTTTGTCATAATGTTACAATTTTTTAGATTAATATTCGGACTTTATGCCAATATATTTTTTTCTTTATTCTCATAAAATTACTGCTCTTTTCCAAATTTTCTTGTTGGTTTTGTTCGTTTTCTTGTTTAATTGTATTTGGAAAATGTGCCAACAGCCGAAAAAAAAAATCTGCCCCCCGGGCCCCACTTTGCACACCCCTACTGTACTGTAGTGGGTTTTAGTGAATTAAAGTCCCTTTTGTTTGTGTTTTACATGCTGCTTGCCGTTAAGATGCTGCCAATAGTGAATAGGGTGCAGGGTGCATTCTTGTTTGTAGGTTAGCAGGAAGTAAACAACACTGAATGAGTCACACCTACCAGTACACAAAGCCAAGTGTGCTAACATGGACTACATGCTAATGCAATGCGGAAGCAGCTGTGACGTCATGTAGCTTTACCCACGCTCCTTCCATTAGAAAACAGATGGTTTGAAAGAGGAGTAAAGGAAGCTATTTTTGTCAAACAACAGAACCCATCATTGAATCGGAATGGTGGTTTGAGGTTTAATTTGGACCCTGTGTTCAGCAGGTTACTGAGACCAAAACCCACAGCTCTTAGTCTTGCAAATGAGGTAGAGCCAGGGCCGAGCCAGAACAATAGATGCTAACGAGCCAGTATCAGAGTCGTTCATACCCAACTCAGGGAGCGACACTTCCCTTTTATCGGAGGTGCTAATGGAAGGAGAGGATGAGACCACAACTCCTCCCAGTCTTAGTGTAAGGAACCAATAGGAGGAGGGTGTTGGCACACCAATTCCGCCCACTCTTACTGTATTTAAGGCCTAGGCTACCAGCACTTATTAGTTCGCTGACGAAGCTCTTCGGATGAGGAGCGAAACGTCCGACACCTTCTTCACAGAAGTACAGATGACGTCTCAAGAAGCCTTTTCCTTGTTGGACAACTCCTGTACGACTGAGAGCCTACACAGACGCATTAGCTTACACTGCTATTTCCTGATGAATACAGTGGCTTGTAAGGACCAAAAAGCGTGTGGCTCGTGGTTCTTTTCAGAAAGCGGATGCTGGGTTTTGTATATATTATATACTTACTTGTTAATGCAAGGCTCTGCCAAACATTCAGATTTTACCTCCACATGACGAATGTAGTCATGAATAAAAACACAGAACATGTGTTTACTCTGGTAAAAAAAAATCCGCTATATGACACGTGCTTCTGTTTTTAAAGACCTGCTGCAAAGATCCTCTTAATGACAAGATCAATTTGTATGTGTGTTTTTTAAGAACATACAGTACTGCAAAAACACTAGTCGAAGATCCTCTATATGACAGGACCACATTGTTTTTTTGGACATACTACAAAAACAGCAGTCAAAAGGTCTTACATGACAGCAGTCTGGTTTGCGTGGACTGTCAGTATTTCTATGTGTTTTATTAAACACACGTAATAGTTGCATAAATAACAATAGACAAGGTCTTCACATGCCTCTCCTCTAAAAATACACCAAAACTCTAGAGCCGGGTTTGTTTTTATTTACGGTAAAAAAAACCAACTTTATTAATACTTTCTCCTTGGTCAAAAGCAGAATATTATAAGAAGTCAAATCAGAAAGCATACAACAGTGGCTTTTGCTTCAGAAAACAGAAACAAATCGCTACTGATACAATGTGATAAATAAAAAAAACTCCCAACTAACTTGAATCGAGTCAGCAACTAAGAATTTTTTCCCTCTTAGCAGAAAAAACAAATCTGTTGGAAGTTTGCAAACAAAGATGGCGGTGCTGCTACATTAAGGCTGATCCTCTAGCAGGCAAACAGTGTGGATGCAGCTTCCTCATAAAGTGACAATGTACTTTTTTTTTTTTTTTTTTTTTAAATAGAGACATTAAATTAAAAAAAAAAAAAAAAAAAAAAAAAACAGGCAGGTATTGCACAGATCTTTGTACCCTTTAGAAAAACAGACCTCACTTGCGCACCCCAGAGGAGTATACAAGACTTTTTCTGGTCTGCTTTGTTGGAGTTGTTGCTGGAAATGGACTTTAAATCTTTATGGACTTGTGTTCTAAAGTGGAGTGTGAACAAGTGCGCCCCAAGTGAATGAAAGCAGAGCTGCTTAGCCTCTAAAAGCCTCCTCATTGGCATTTAAAACTCAACACAAGAATGTCTCACTCTATTCAATAAAAGCTTAGTCATCAAATGAAAATCAGGAAGCACCAGTATGTCCAGTGCTCTACTAAAACAACATAAAAAGCAAAAAGGTGATGTATCAGCTCAACTGATGCAATCATTAAATTAAACATAGACGACTAAAACTATTTGGCAACACACACACACACACACACACACACACACACACACACACACACACACACACACACTTTGGGGTGAGTGGTCTGTCCATCAATCAGGAGGATGGTGGAGTAGAAACACAAACGGACCAAAAAAATGAAACAAAAATAACGGGGACGTCCAAAAGGTGTGCCTTCACGTGTGGTAGATCTTGTCGTACTCTGTGCAGTTGTGGGAAGAGGCCAGGTCTCGGCAGATGGATGCGGGGATGCCGCCGCCGCCGCGGTGCTGCCGGTTGTCCGCCATGGTCAGGTTGAGCAGGCTGGTGCAGGTGGGCAGGTAGACATGCTGCACATGCTCCACCTCCGAACGACACACTGGACACAACTGCAGAGAAGAAATCATACAAAAAGGGTGAGATATTTTACTCCTCACGCTAACTTGGCGTCGTCTCACCTGCAGCTGAGTGGCGCAGGTCTGGCAGCACACCAGGTGTCCACACGGGCAGAAGGCGGCGTCGATCTGCTCCTCGCAGCACAGCATGCACAGCAGCGCCTCTCGCAGCTTCTGCAGCCTCTCCTGCAGCGCTCGACTCTGCTGGCAGCTGCCGCAGTCCGAGCCGTCGTCATCCTGCTGCTCGTCTTCCTGGTGCCGCCGCCGCCCGTCGTCCCGGCCGGGCGAGGACGGGGAGCCGCTGCTCGATTGTGACATCAGGTCCATGACGCCGGCATTGTAGAGGACGCGGCGGGCGTGGTCGTAGACTTCTTTGGAGGTGCGGCGGATGTCGAAGACGTACTTCTTGCCCAGGTTGATGTTTTCGTTGAGGAAGAGGGACGCCAGGTGGCCCTTGAAGTCCCGGCTGTACTGCATCATCACAGCGTTGGTTACGGTGTCGCACCTTGATGGAGGCACAACATTTTTATTTTTGTCTTCAAAAATCTTTTCCCTGAAAGAAAGGGTGATCTTATATTTGTCGATACACCTGCGGTGCGTTGGCATTACCTGTAGAAGGCGTGGGTTTCGGTGATGGCGCGGTACAAGCCACTGGCCGCCCGATTGCTGATCAGCTTGAACATGAGCACCACGCTGTCATTGGTGTCCTTGGTAACCGTCAGATACACGGTCTTCCCCGACTGGGTGGCGATCTGAATGACGGGATAGCTCACCCTGTCGCGACAGACGGCCGCATTTAGGACTACAAACATTGAAGAAGTCGCAGGATTTTGTCGTGTTGGGAAGCACCGGTTGACGAGGCTGAAGTCCTCCTTGCACACGGCGATGCCTTCTGGCCCGACACCGATGGCCAGGCGCTGTCCGTTGGCGTCGCGGGCCCAGTGCCACTCGACCCCGTAATGCTCCAGCATGGAGACCAGCTGCAGGGCTTGATACTCCACTGAGCCCTGGCTCACCCCGTCCAGAGCCTTGTGTCTGGACACAATGCTGTGGAAGACACCCAACGTCAGCAATCTTCTTACTCGGACTTCTCGTCCAGTAGTGAAGGGGGGTGGACTACTACCCCCTTCAGAGATACCGTGTTGTCTACCAGTATTGATCTCTGGGCTCAACTGTACTACTGAATTGTTGGTCATTGATCTCCATGGTTCATGAGCTTCCTCTACCTGTTGATGGTGGCGGGACAGGGCTCCTCCCCGCAGAGTTCCGAGTACCAGTACTGGGCTGTGTTTTGGTTGTAGTCGCCAAACTCGGCCTGGGCCAGGAGAGCGCTCAGTTCCTCGGCTTGCTCCGAGCCCATGCGCAGGTGACCGTTGTGGAGGTCCTCCTTCACGTGCATGAAGAAGATGTGTCTACAGGTGGAAAAGGGACTCGTTATTGATGCTTTGAGTGTGCAGGCTTGAGTCACTTTGACTTTGTCACTGAGTCAGTGGAACACAGAGTCCACAACACGTGGGCCTTCACCGCCATAATGACTCATTTTCTCTTTCAATGTCTGCACAGTTCCAACTTCCTGTAGAAGAAAAGGCCTAAGCGTCTTTACAATGTTTGGCCTCTGATCCGTACTTGCTGTCAGAACTCTGTGAATAAGCGCACGTGAAGATCTACAGCGCTTTGTTGGGGAATTCTTTGGGCCCACTTGACTTTCCGAACTGCTTTTGTTTGGGTTGAAGAACACAGTGTTCTGGTGTGGCCAAAAACAACAGTCTTCTCCATTGTTTTGTCCACAAGATGTGAGGAATTCTTCACCGCGGGAGGTGAGAACACCCTGACATCATCACGGCCGTCGCTGAACTGGAGTAACCTGGGCCGGTGCCCATCTTCCCTTGACCTATGGCACAGTAACCTTAAGAAGATTGGAAGTGGGGACTTAAGGTTATGTTTTAGGTGTTGCATCTTCCACCAAGCAGTACAGCTCTGTCTTTGATACCAGTGGAGTGGTACGGTATCACACTTGATGATACGGTAGGTACACGAGCCAGATCAGATTTACTGTTAAAATCGTACCGCGACGAACCGCTTGGTGGAAAGATAGCTTAAAAAAGGTCCCCTGCTTTTTAAAGAAGTCCTAGCATTAGATGTGACAAATCTATCATCACTCTGAAACACTGCCTTCCTCCAGACTTGGCGACCCATCCTAAAATAAAAGCTAGACCTCTGCCAGCCAGCTACAGACACGGGAGCTGCAAATTTAATCGCATTGTGTTTTTTCCAGCAAATAGGCTAACCGAGCACAGAAAAACACAGACCCGCCTCGAGAAGACATCACATGCTTCGCAGGCGAAAACGTCCACCGTCCGGACCACAACAAGCGAGCCCCGTAGCCGACTGGTGAGCTTTGATATGGTGCTAAACATCCCACACAAACACTGCTCCATTGTGTCAGGCCCAGCAGGCGTCATGTGATGGAACGCTGCTACCTGCCTGATGCAAACAATAGGCTTGGCTTTAAGGCAGCAGGGTGCCGACCTGGGGTTACTAGAGGGCAAGCAGCCGAGGTTACTACAGTTCAGGTTTGCCAAAGGTTACCCTCGGTCGTTGAGCATCTACCTCCTGAAGGTGTTCGTATTCGGGGCTGAGGCAGATGGCCACCCACCCGAGTCTGCTTTGTGTTGATTTTATGGCTTATATTTGATATTCTTTTACGTTTCCTGTGAAACACTTGACGGCTGCAGGTTGATAAGCTGTATAAAAGAGGAACCGGCATTAATGACACGGCTTCTCTTTATGGTTTTGTTGTGTTAAACACTTCCTGAATTTAAAACAAATGTTCTCACCAAAATCTATGCATTGTTTTGTACACCATCCCTTCTAATAAACAAATGGTGACAAACGCATACGTTCTTTGTGGGTGAGGTCATAAAAATAAATGTTACTCAACACGACTGCAGTTGTTGTGGGCGCTCGCATGCGTCAACAGGTGCTGCTTCTTTAGCAAATCTGAGGTCAGCCATGCTAGAGGACAAACATTAATAATACAATAAGCTGTGGGTTGTAAAACAAAAACAAAAAAAAATGAAGGAACTACGGCGGGGAAACCGGCGGCCCATCCAGTCTGACTGCCCTGAGGCGGACCGAGGGAGGGGACACGGTACACGACAAACTAAAAACATGGCTACTCCTCATGCTGACAATTTAAACAAATAAAAAGACCTGTCCAGGAAAAACAGATCGGGTTTGGTCCTGGCGGTCACGTGTTGCTGGTGATGGAGTGGAGCTCCCGCAGGCGCAGCTGCTGGAGTTTGCTGCCAAATATCTCGCAGCTACCGACGTCGCCCTCTAGAACAGCAACTGTGCAGCTGTGAGGAGTCCAACTGCTAGCTGTCTTACACAAAAACTACTAACAAACTTACATTTTGTGGCAGATGGATAACTCCCTCTCTGTAGCATTACTGCCTCCCGCAGGGCTGGAGTGGAACAGCATTTACCGCATCTTTCAACCAGGCAGATTTTGCAGGTCTACATTACATTTTGCAGTGCAGATCCAGGATTATATTCATATGTAACAGTGGAATGTGATATCTATAACACATTACTGCCTCCTACAGGACAGAAGTGGAGCAGCATCAGCTACCCAAGCTTGCAGATGAAGACGATTCATGTCACAGGATTCGGACATCAGAAGCAGCATCTGTGCTAGGGGTAGGAATCACTCATGATATGATATCACAATAGTATTGCGATAGCGCATTAGTGCGATATAGCAGATTTACAATGAATGCAGGTAAAGAGTATTTCTTTATGTAGTATTTCATTACGTTTCACACTAAATGCACTTGAATCACCAATATCGATATTGGTATATGGATGTATATATATATGGATGCTATACCCTGTCGCGATACCCCGATATTCGTGTGTGCAAGCTTCGACTCCTGAACCGCTGCACGCTAAAAGGGTGAAAGTGTGCCAAAACATGCACACGTACTGTGTTGCCAGTGCTATTAGTTTTCACACAAACACACCACATGGTGGCGCTCTTATTAAACCATATCAGTTGAACCGACTTGAAACTTGTCACACTGCTCAACAAAAACACCGACTGTAACATTAGGGCGTTTATCCCAATGGTCGCTAAATTTGGTACGCACTGACAAGCATTGAGCAGATTGGTTGAAAGTCATGGTCGCCATCAAGCAAAACGTCCATAAGTCATTGGTCGTTTATCTAATAATGATACAACTTTGACGACATCTGTATTACACGTATGCTAGCATGTCTCCCAAAGCATTTTCACCACAACCAATAGGGGGCGCCACAAATACAGTTTCCAGTCAAGTGAACATTGGCGAGTTTGTCCAAGGTGAAGCTCATGTCCTTCACTTAGCTTATTCCTTTAAAAGCCCATTAGGCCTCGACGGGCCTGCAATAAACGGTGAAAATCCCTCTCCACTAAAGAGGCGCGTTCCGTCAAGTGAGCCATTAAGAGTCATCGCAGCATTCCATCGTCCTTTTTAGACCGATGCTCACCAAGTGACAGGAAGTCACCTGACCTACTTGCGTCATGGTCATGCATAGATAAGGTGGGTTGAGGGTGCTGCAGGAAGGTTTCAATGAAAGGGAAACCCTGAGAAGACAAGTCAAGAAGCCTTGCAACAAAGTCAAAGTCAAATAATGCCCTCCGTTCTCTCCTGCTCATCTCTACAATACACCATTGTCCCATTTTACTGTCTACCCCCCAGACAACGTTGCCTGTCCTAGTGGGATGCAGTGAATGTCAGCTGGGTCAGTGTGTGTATACATATATATGTGTGTGTGTGTGTGTGTGTGTGTGTGAGAACAACACATCCACACACACACACAATGTGAAACCCAACACCCCTGCTCAGATGCTGCAAACCCGCCCACTGGCAGCCAATCAGCAGCACAGTCCTCGGTGCTTGCAACAATGCGGTTTGTGCAGGGCGCCCAAAACGCACCGCCTGAGGTTACTCGCTGTCAATGAACTCTAGTAAACTCTGTGCTCACGAATCAAGGCTGATAAAAGTGACTAAAACACATTGGAAACGTGCAGACGAGTTGGACAAAGCAGACGTGGGCATGCTAAATCTAATGAAGACCTCAGAATGATGAGGATGACATTTTTGGACAGCACCAAGTAGGGAGGCTGATAGCTTTCCCAATGTCGGATGTGACCAAAAAAAAAAAAAGCTTTATCACAAGCACACTTGGAGTTATCTGGCATTGCTTAAGTAAATGAGGACATGAGACGTTAAAAGTGGTGTAAAAAAAAAACAAAAAAAACACAGCATGCTAGTTTGCCAAGACAAATTAGAGCCAATTTGGTTGTTTATTTACATTTTTCTGCACATTTGCAATCCGTCCAAACAGCACTTAAGGTACTCGTGGTGCGTTCAAGACCTGCAAGCGTCCTAATTGAAAGTAAAAAGCATGGCTGACATTTAAGTAAAGGAAAAGTGCACTTTTTTTTTGGAATTTTGCCCATCATCCACAGTCCTTGTGTGGGACATGAACATCCGTCTCTTTTCTGTGCGTTCTAAAGATACAAAAACTGCTAAAAAAGCAGCTTATTACTGAACATAAAAGGACACAGCTATTCCACCTACAAAACCCGCTATTAAAAACGCCCCCAAAACCCTCCAACAAGGTTTTATGGATTTCTATCCAGGCTGTGAGCATGTGGTAACAGGTACATTCATGATGGAATACTTACAGTATTTTGGGAACTTCCTTCCTGCGTGCATTGATTTCACATAGCAACATAGAAACGCTACACCTGGCCTCAAAAACAAAAAACACAGCAGCAGTGGCGGCAGCTCCAAAATGTAGCGCTACCTTTCTCTAGTTAGTCTGAGGTGTTGTGAGAGAGTGTGCGATGTGGTGAAGCTGGTCGCTAGCTGGCTAGCCCCTGCATTAGAGGGTGCATCACCTCGTAGACCAGGGGTGTTCAAAGTGTGGCCAAGGGGCCTTTTGCGCCTCGCTGCTTTTTATTTTGATATAACTTCTTAGCATATGTATAGTGTATGTGTTGCTTTACAAAACATCAAGATGGCAAAGTTCCAGCCTTTCATTTTCCACTATGTGGCCCTTGCTGGAAAAAGTTTGGACACCGCTGTCATACATGCCAATAAAGTACGTTTCTTTGCACAGTCATGTCACCAACAGCTGGCCTGGCATGCAAATTACACCGTTTTTTCCCCAGTCATGATCAGGATTTTGATGAAGTTGTCATTGGGTAAGGTTTTTTTCCTAGTTGCTGTTTATAGAGAAAAAGTTGTTAAATATTCAATATTTGAGTTTTGATTGTGGTTAAAATGTCTAAAACCTCCTTTTACAGGCAGTGAGAAGCCAAGATTTCCTCCTTGTTACATTTTAGCCAAGTGAGCTCTTGCAAACACGAGCAGATTAAATAGCTGTGATAAAAATGTGTGCCAGTGGCTGTGCCCTCTGATTGCACCCGACGACCAAAGCAACTTCAATAAGAAGGAAAAGAAAGGCTGTTTTCAAAAACATCCACCGTGTGAGTCGGGTTTAACGACGCAGGGCGACGGAGGGCTTGCTTGGATTGAATCACGGGAAGGAAAAAAAAAACAACAAAAAAACAGATTAATGCAAATAAGATGCTTAACAACAGCAAGCGCTTTTGGAGAGCCTCTCTTTGCAGATTTAGGGCTGGTTGGAGTCAAGCCACTGGGAGGAAGGTCTGTGTGTCCTTACTTCACTCCCTTCAAGAGGGCTCTTTACTTGCACTTAAAGCCTATTTCATGCAAGAAGCTGGCCAAAGTGTGATAGCAAAGACGCACCAAAAGAGGAGCTGCGGTGGAGGATAATAAAAGCATGGCTAATCAAAGAGTTGTGTTGCTTGCTTGCAGGCGTTTTAGATGCAACTTATGCATTAAAAAAGGAACCTAAACAGCCCGAGTGACCCTCTAAGCTCGACGTGGCAGCCGCTTATATAAGCCCTGCTTGGCGAGCATGCATTATGTAATGCACATGTCGTATAAGAAGGGCGTATGGACCCGCGCATCGTAGGCTCCTTCTGCTTTGTTCCAAGCATTTCAACCTTGTTAGAAAAAACACCTGTTGAACATTACCTCTGTGTTCACGCATGGATTATCCTGGGGGCCTGACATGCGAGTCTTTCCAGGAACGGGGTCAGATTTGTGTGCGCATGTGTGATGAAAAGGTGATGTAGTGCGACAGTAGCATTAGTGGGTCAAAGGTGACGCCACACTTGAAATAAGACGCTCAAACTTGGGAGCAGCTTGCATTTTTGCAGGAAATTGAGACACCAAATATGAGGTGAAAGAAAAATGGTAAAAATACAGTAGTAGTCTATCTGTTTGGCATGAGAGAAAGTTAGCACATGCACAATGGACATGCGTCAAGTGAGACGGATGTAACAGAATCCGGGAACTTTTCAAAATAAAACATTAAAAACATTTGAAAAAAATCATGGAAATTATTTTTTCTTTCTGTGCGGCCCGGTACCAAATGACCCGCGGCCCGGGGGTTGGGGATCACTGATTTAGATGATCTGTGACTAGCGTTTTTGCAGAAGGTCATAAAAAGCAGCACAGAGCTCCTGTCATATACATAGATGATCTTTGACTAGCCTCTCTGAAGTAGGTCCAAAGCACTCCAGGCATATAGAGGATCTTTGACGAGTGTTTTTGCAGTAGGTTCTTAAAAAAAAAAACAAAAAAAAAAAAAGCAGAATGCTCCTGTCACAGAGGATCTTTGACTATCATAAGGTTGTGTTTTCTGCCTTTATCAAAGTATGTATGACGATAATAGCCCCTTGTGCCTGCCAGCTCCTTATCGCACCTTTTTACAAACACCCCCCGCACCCCCCAGTGCCCGACGTTGGCCAGCTGTTGATAACAGCTGCTAATCTAGTGAGGTCAGCGCACAGGCAGCCACGCTACACACTCTACACCCCCCACCCTATTTGCCTTTCACTTTCTTCCTCTAAAAAGGTTGCCAAATATGGGCCCAAGAGTGGTGGAGGGGAGAGAGACATAAAACAAGTAGCAACATGTTGGGACGGCGTGAATGAAGCCGACATCAGTTACAATATTTACAATTCCTTGATTACCTCTGCCAAGCAAGTTATTGTTGGTTTGTGTTACTTAGCACACAGGGGTCAGACAAACCAACCAAAATACGGTGGTATTTTTGTCACTTAAGTCAAGATGGAATCAGATCACGCTGCCATGCAATAAAAAAGGTACAGCCCAGTTGTCTTCCGTGCATCACAAGTTATTTTTTATGCTACACAAAGATACTTGTTGCTCATATTGACTCCATGTTGTGTTTTTATGTTACACCAAGCATTCCAAGAGAGATCCCCTTCCCTTATTTGGCAACATCTACTGCCTCCATATTGTCAGAGGACAGATTGCCGATTGCAGAAACCACACAACACGGAAGGACTAACGAACAAATCCACCTTTCCAGGAACCCCCACCACACTTTTGCTAATAGCTCATGTCAGATATCCTTCAAGAACAGTGCAGAGAACTCTTAAGAGGTCTGAAGAAAATATTAGAACGCAACTAGACGAGCTAGTTAGGTGCCGGGAGCTCCAAATCCTCCTATTTATAGCCGCAGACACAAATGGGGCTCCAGAAACACTGAGTCAGAATCTGGGCTTGTCAAGGCTCATTAGTCATGGGTTTTTACCTATGCAGAGTATCGGGATTGCAAAAAAAGTACTTTGTCTTGGGGCTGAAATTGTTGGGAAAAGCCAAAGTGTAAACACGCCTTTCAATTCCAATGACAACAAAGCTGCCACCAGAACATCCCGGACGGGCCCGAGGGTTGCGCAGTTTCCCCAAAGGACAACTGCAAAAATGTCAAAACGCCGCGCTGTGCTTTTGTTTGCCACAAAGCGACGCAGTTATTCTGAGCGTGAATGGGGGGCAGTGACAGAGGTCCTGGCGGTCACAGAGAGGAGGGTCCCCCGGGGGCAGGCTGTGACGGCTCAGAGCTGCTGGCTTACATTTCCTGCTCGGCCACAACGACCGGCAGTAACCCCGGAAGAGCTCGGGGAAGAGGTTACTACAGGGCATGGCGGCGTGTACAACAAAGGTATCAGATTAAGCTCCTGGAAATTGTAAGCACTGGATTGTTGTGTTTTTTGCAGCACTTTGCCACCTCCAGTCTAAATCTAAGGAAACTACTTGGCTGATTCTGTAAAACTGTAGTTCCCTGAAATGTGGCTGTACTTTAGAGTAGTCAGTGCACAGCTTTATTATTCGCTGAAAAAGGAGTCAACACGCAGCCATAATTGTGTTTAAGACAAAATCACCTGGTTTGTTCCTGCAGAATAAGATGAGGCTCCACAAAGAATTTGACTCGCAGTCTCAGCCGACACGGCGCCACGTTGTCCATCTGCTGGCAGATGCGATTCCTCAGATTGAGCCACAAACTCTCGCCTTTACTGCCGGTGAACTGCAGCCCAAAGTAGTCCACCTCGATTATGCCCAACTTTCTGCAAACCTGGGAGGAGACAGGAGAAGCAACTTGAGAATAGGTGGATGCACCATGCAGTTTCAAATGATTTCTCATTATTCTTCAGCTATTTTGAAAATATTTTTTGCATGTTATTGTTTGTTGTATTGAGTTTTTAAATCACTTTTTTCCATTAGAAAAATGCCGTTTGAAGCATTCTTCCTCCCAAAAATGTAAATGGCCCCAGTGGTTTTATTCCAACATACAGTATGTGGTTTACGTTAACTTTGCTGTTGAAATTAAATCAAAAATAATAATTTTTTATTTTTGTGGTGCAATTTGCCCCAGTGACTCCCCCCAACCCCGACTCTACGCCAGTGGAGCCCACGCCCCTTCAGAAGCAGAAGCAGCAGCAGCCTGTGGGATCCTCATTACATAACATGATAAAACCCATTCACTGCATGCATGCATACGAAATGCATTTAAAGTTTTTATTAGAACCCAATGCGAGATCCACTTTCGGAGGGATGTTCGGCTGCGTGCGGCACAAAGTTCCGGACTTGCCGTGGAGATTTAGAAGGTTGAGAACATCAAGTGCTCGGCGAGAGAGAATGAACTGTAGTAACCTTTTGAGAAAAGCCATCCACCTCCGTGAGGATGTCGCTTCACTTTGTTGCATATCGTTATCATCATGGTAAACAACAATGTATATAATCTATTTGTGTAACTTTTTCATTTACATATTTAAAGTTAAAATGTCACACAGTTTTGAAGTTTTGTTTGGCGGTGAAGTCATATATCCCAAATTTGGCATTTGTCACGTTGATGGCATAACTAATAAGGAGTAATCTTATTTGGGGAGGAAAAAACTTAACACAAGAACGAATAGTTGGTGTAAAAGCTCACCTTATTCAAGCAATCTTCTCCGTTCGCCTTCGCGTCAACTTCCACTTCCATCACCACCGAGTCCGGGCGAGTAACGTGGCAAAGCATTTTGTTTGGCTGTGTAAAATCTTTAGTTTATGTGCCACTCCTCACTCAAAAATCAAACAATTATCCAGCTTCCTTCGACGCCCGTCATCTAGCCCCTTTTTGTCACTTGCTTACTACTTTCACTCGCAGTCTGTGTGGCAGAGCTCAACTCGCCGGCTCCGGTCTATATGAACTGAGCATCAGGGACGACCACCACCCACTCACCGCTAAGCCAATGGCAGGGCAGTTTCAATGAACCACTACCGGCTTCTCGACCAATCAGAAGTGTGGCGGCATATGCACTAAGCCAGCGAGGCGTTCAAGCGCCCTCGTCTGGCAAGTAGTGTCAATTAACGTCTCACCTGCTCATAATGAAGCAGACATTTTTTTAAGCAAACTCCGGAGCGGGACGATAATGGCTTGTATACCGCTTTACAATGTTTGTTTGAATTATGCATGAGCACATAGGCCATAAATAGCTGCGAAATGGGTTGCCTCGCTGTCTCTTCAACGCCTTTATGAAAGTTTCATGGTGTTGCAGGTCAAGTTAGCTAGCTATCACTTGAATATAAATACAACAAAAAACATTTCGTTAATGTTGTCAAGCTTGTTATCTGTTACTAATGTCACTATATTAGACGTGAACTTGAAGATATTTGACCTCTCTTTTTAGGAGTATGCTTCTGGCCTAAAGATGAGGACGCTAGCTAGTGTACAAGACAACATCAACACTGCATTCTGATGCAGGAGCACACGTGCTTGACAAACAGGTCCTTCATTACACACTTCTATTACACATGAAACTTAAAAATATCCTACTACTGTGGTAATCTATTAACTTCAAGGTTTTTTTTTTCTCAACTGGTGCCTCTTGTGTGTCTTAGTGTTTAGATAAGGCAGTCTGGAGTCTACAGTGGCAAGCGTCCTTTTGCCCTGTGGTGACGTAAGGAGGCACAATGGCCATAAATGGAAGAACGATGGTGAGTGATCTAACATTTACTTTCTACTGTACATGTACCTACAGCTGGACATTGGACTGGCACTCGTTTTCTCCCCGCGGTCTCCCAAATCCCTCCAAAAAGCTGGATTGTGTGAAATCCTTGGGGGTTATATAACCGGATGAGCTTTGTAGAGCCAACAGAGCATATACTGTACAGATGGACTAATAGTTAATACTGTAACAGCCTCACTGAAAGCTGCCATCGTTTTTTTTACTATGCACGATACGAGAATAGCATTCATGTTGTGGACACACATCATATCTGCAGTTGGAATGCCAGAAATAACAGAGAGATGGAGGCTGTTTTCTGACAAAATATCTTTAATGGTGAACATCCATGCAAGGATCCCACAGGAAAGTGCTTGGATTTGAATGTTTTTTGGTTGGGAGAGTACATAAACTGCTTTAAAGAGTTCGAAATTGTCCCAAGAAAAAAGCCGTGTGATTGAATAAACCTGTGCTGAACTAGAAAAATACAATAATACTGAATAATAGTCGACATACAGCATAACAGAATAGAATGTGTGTTTCATGATTTATATTGTAAAAGCGGGTCCATGTCCAAATGAGGTCATATGTGTAACTGTCACAATGACTTTCTGTGGCAAATTGATATTTTGAGCCAAAGTACTGCCCCTTTTTATGGCCTGCTTAGTCATATTTGTGAAAGCAGATGTTTCTCACCGTGTCATCAAAGCTTTGCGTTGACATTTTGCAATGGAAATAGTATAATTCATAGGTTAGTGTCCAGGCACTAGATTTCATCATGTTTTTGTGTGTAGAAGAAGACATAAGTGGTTGGAAGGACTGTTCTGGTGGCGAATGGATTATGTTGCATGCCTACCAGCGAATGGCGAAAATCCTCAATGAATTGATGCGCCCAAAAAATGATATATTTTCAACACAATGCATTATAATGCAATGTCACCTTGCTGCAAGTTGCACTTTTGCAATTCACAGCAACTATGGTGCGTTCACGGACCACCAAGCAAAGTGCGAAATCCCAATGCTTGACGAAGACATAAACGTAAAAATTGGGGGATTTTTAAAATGTTTTAACAGTGGTACATGTATGCTGTACATTTTTCCACTTTGCCTGACTTAGGGTGAATGAGAGGTGATTTCTCAGGGGAAAAAACTGCCTATTTTCAGAGAAAAAATGAAAAGGGGAATCATTTTTTTGATCAAAAATGTGAAACTTTGCGGGGCCGTGGCTGCTGAATTGTGAATGTGCAGGGAAGGGATCCACTGTACTTGTTCAAAAATGTTTTCATTGGTTGTTTAGCTACACACTAGTGATGTGCGGGTCGATGCTGAAATATCGATACTTCAGATACCGAGTTGTCATGCTCTAAAATCGATTGTCAAATCAAAATATCGATACTTTTGATACTCAAGTCATTTGAGGTGATGTTTGTATGAAATGTTTTTGGTAGGGTGAATTTCAACATGTGTTGTGACTCCCTCCAAAATGGCCTCCTTCCAACATGATACAAACACACCTCTGATGTAAGTACAGCGGCGGATGTTTATCCATGTAGACTTCTCTTTTTGCACATGTAGGTCGATTTTAGTTTCGGGGATGTGTGACATCATGCCATGTGACATTACTCCCCTCGAAGGCTTGTCACCGCACACTCTTAACCGTAGCGTGAACGCATGCATGCGCATGCGTGTGTGTGTTTTGTTTTTGTGTGTGGCCGCATGACATCACGGCATCATCACTGCCCACTCACTGGAAGCAGAGATTATGTCACAAAGTGCCACGCAAGCGGAGCTGCTGCTGCTGCTGCTGTTGTTTTGGCGGTGTTGACGATGCATTTGCTTCCTTCCGTCGTAAAGCAAGCAGAAGTGCAGCGAGGGATTTAGTATGAGGAAAGGCCCCGGGGCTGGATCCTCACGTCCCTGCTCCGACGAGGAGGGCGATCCAGGAGCTCGTTTGTCCAGTCTCATGACAGATGAATCCTCATCATCCGATTCGGAGACGGGGGGGGTGATGAAGAGAAGCCGTGGGTTCAGCAGCTCTTTCAGCCTTGAGGAGGACCCCCAGCTTCAGTCCAACGATGAAGACTCAGAAGATGAATCGGGAAATGACCAAAAACACATGGAACTGGAGACGCAGGATGCTATTTTTGGGAGCAGCCAACCTCAGAGATCAGGTGTTCTCAGGCCTCAGGAGTTATGGTTCGCTGTGTCACAGTGTCTCTCTTTCCGATGGCCACCATGTCTGTCACTCAACAGGCAGGGCAAGAAATTAACCTCCAACCGGCTCCAATCGGCAGGCAGGAAGTTGTCTGTCAGCTCCTCGTCAGCCAATGAGAGCCCTGCAAGGTTGTCACCCTCGCCTAACAGAAACCAAAAGAGGGAGAAAGAGGACGTTCGAAGCAAGGGGTCAAAAAGCGGCCCTATCCCTTTTCGTGGCATCTCTCGTTCCTCCCCGAGGTTGGCCGACGCCAGGCAAGCTTCGGACTCCGCGTTGGCGTCCATGTTGCTGGACAGAGAAACCTTCCTGCGCATAGAGCTGGTGCAAGAAGGCAAGGAGGGAGGCGAGTCGCACTATCGGGCTGAGTGGAAGCTCTCAGAGAGGACCAAGGACCTGGCGGAGGGTGTTTGGATCTCTCGGAGTTTGCGGACGATGAATTAACTGAGGTTTATTGGCACATCAAGCTGTTTTGCAGAATCATCAGCAAGATGAGCCTCTCGTGACGTTACAAACATGCAATTAGAGCAGCTATTTCCAGAGACGCCTCCAAGCACAATTAACGTTTCATTTTCTGCCCTTTTGCCTCTCTCAGAGAACATTTTTCATACATGGCTAGCTCCGTGTGTGGGAGGCCAGAATAAGGCCAACATCACTAAAAGCGTCTTGTTTTGACATTTTGGGTTTCATTGTGCACTTTGTAATGTTCATGTCTTGTTGGTGTGATTAAAATATGCACTCAATGCCTATTCATTAGGTTCACGTGCACAATCCAATGACTCCTAATACAGGAGTGGCATCTAAAATGGTTACTTTCTGTTTTCCTCACGTGCAGGCGTGG
This sequence comes from Dunckerocampus dactyliophorus, assembly GCF_027744805.1. Classification (NCBI taxonomy): domain Eukaryota; kingdom Metazoa; phylum Chordata; class Actinopteri; order Syngnathiformes; family Syngnathidae; genus Dunckerocampus; species Dunckerocampus dactyliophorus. The sequence continues at coordinate 18,215,963 of NC_072838.1, read as the reverse complement.
CTAATGTTGTGGCTAGTGAGCATATAAAGGAAACAGGAGGCAGTGGGATGTTGACTCATGATGAATGGGAGTTGATGTGTTTGAAGGACAAAAGCAGAGGGTGATAGATGATTCCTGCAGGGCTCTTGTGATGTTGGACAAGATTAGACAAACACATGCACATGGCCAGAGGTGCATTTTACATTTCTTCTGAGATGTGTTTGATCAGCATTCTTGCAAGCTGTGTCATGCAGTCTGCACACACCAGTCCTGATTTTTTTTGTTTTGTACAGCACTGTATATGATTATTAATATATTTTATTCATAGGAGCTTGTAATAAAACAGGAGACAAAAAATATATACAAAAATATTACAAGAGTAAAGAGATAAAAAAAAAAATTATACAAAAGTAGTTATGAAATTATGATGAGGTAAAACAAATTATCAGAAAAAACAATATAGTATAATTTTTTTGTAAATTTAAAAGAGTAAAACAAACTGCAAGAAAAAAATGAAGTAAATGTCAATAAATATCTGCTAAATAAAAATTAAACAAAAAATGCACTTTAAAAATGTTGCCCATCATCCACAATCCTTATGTGAGACTTGAACACACGTGTCTTTCTGTTTTCTGTGCGTTCTAAAGATATAAAAACAGCAAAGAGGTAGAGAAGAATGCAATGGGATTCAACTATTCGGCCTGCAAAGCCTTCTGAAAAAACCTCCAAAAAGCACCAGGAGGTGTTTTAATAGCGGGCTTTTTAGGCGGAATTGGTGTGTCCTATTACGTGCATTTATTAGCTGCCTCTTTTTAGCTGTTTTTATATCTTTTACAATGCACAGAAAAAAAAATGTGTGTTTGTCTCACACAAGGATTGCGGACGATGGGCAAATATAAAAAAAAGTGAAGTTTTCCTTGCAACTTAAACATGTGGAGAGGTTTGAATCTATTTTTAAAAAACATGAATTTATTGTAATTTTGTGAGGCTTTACTGTGTGATTTTTTACTCGTACACGCTTAGTTTTGTACGTATTTGTCACTCTTGCCTTGTGTGCCTTGTGCATTCATCTGGGTGCTTGTTTAATCACATCTGGCCCAGTGTGCTCATTTTGTACACCTCAGTGCACAGTACATGCAGGGGGGGTGTTGTTGTCAGTGACACTGAGTGGAGGAAGAACGGAACACATAATAAGCAGTGTCTCCCGTGTTCGCACGGGGAGTATGATGAGTGAAATAATAGGAGGCAGCATGATTGTGTAATGTCTTGTCCCTCCGCCGAGGATGAAGTGAAACAGCCAGCAAGGGCCACAAGGCTGCTGCTTGTGGCAAGTATGTTGGAGAGACTATGGGGAAAGCAGATGGGGCCAAATGTCTTGGCAGATAAGGCCTGCCTTGTTTTTAGCTCTCTCAGAGGCTGCTGAGGAGCGGACCAGGAGAGCTAATGTTGCTTTCAAGGATTGCTGGGAAGTAGAAAGTCCTTTCTTAAAAAGTAAATAAAAAAACATGGCTGATGACTCAGAAAAAATGCCATTTGTGTGATCTCAAATGCACTTTCCCGAGTCGGGACATGCCTGACTTCTCACTTTCATAGAATTTAGCATTAAATGTTCAGTCTGCCGCATGATGGCAGGAGATTGTGGGTTTGTATCTATCGTTGGAACATCTCTGTGCAGAATCTGCATGTTCTCTCCGTGCGTGTGTGGGTTCTCTCCAGGTACTCTGGCTGCCTCCCACATTCCAAAGATATGCAAGCTAGGATAATTGGAGACTAAATTGTCCATAAGTGTGAATGTGCCCTGTGATCGGCTGGCGACCACTCCAGGGTGTATCCCGCCTAGGCTCCAGCATACCCGTGAACCTAGTGAGGACAAGCAGTACAGAAAATGGATGGATGGATGTAATGAGTCTCACAATAGTGTATTGGAAGTGTGTTGTCCAAAATGTAGCCTTGATGCTGGAATTTAGACATTTAAAAAGTGAGCCCTGCACGTTGTTTTGTGTGTCTGTAGCTTTAACGCTAATGAGCCGCGTAAGTGAGCTACAGTGCTAGCATCACACTTACATTTTAACAGCAACACCCTTGCTAGGCTAGCCTACGTACAAAAACAAAATGATGAAAGTAACAGCTTCTGCGCCTGTATTAGCACTGCGCTTTTAAGATGTGTAGAGAAGCCTGCTTTTTCTTCAAAAGCGACTGTTTGAGCACCTCTTCTCTCAATAGCGGAGCAAATAAGTGAGGTAAATGATTTTTTTCCTACGCTTGGTGCTCATAAATAGGCTCAGCGTTGCTGTTAGAATATCATTAAAAAGTCACTTTTGCATCATAGATGAAGCTTCTGCCAACACACACACAATTTGACACTGTTTGTATCTGCTTACTGGCAGACTTCTGTGACCCATTCCTGCAAACATGCTACCATCCAGCCAGGTGTGCATGAGCAGGTGTTCATTGTGCACATTCAATATGCGTGTGCCACCAGAAGAAATGTGCTGCCACTACATGCTGTTTGCAGACGGTGCCACATGTGGAATGCAAATCATCTCCGGTTTTATAGCCTACAGTGAACCTACCACACATGCTATACATGCCATGGAAGTGGACTCTCCACAAAAGTAGCAGAGCATTTTATCTCCCAAAGCAGTCCTGGTCCAGAGTGCGACAGTCACTGTAAAGTTTTTCCTTCCCTCAGTGTCTCGCCTCGCTCCTGCCTCAATCAGACTAATCGTTTCCGTTGTTAATTACTTCCTCGCCCTGCAGAGGCGTCTTGACAGGATGAGACGTGTCGAACTGTGGTGCCATTTGAAACACTGTTTTAAAAAAAACTTTTTTTGCATATAAAATTCTGCTATATGGGGCACATTAATAAGTCCTAATTTGCGCTTGCTGTATAAACGTGACCCACATACGCCACATTTGTTGTTTTCAGACGAGCTAGGGCAACTAAACTAACATGCAAGTGTGAAGTATCTCATGTGGTTACTTCTAAACAGCAATAAAGGATGGCAGATATCCTCCACTCAGTTATTAGATACACCTTCTAATGAGCTAAAATGTATATTCTAATAATAACATCCTCTTTAAACGGCTTGTCACAAGAGGTTTTATTGATTTCATGTTAAATCCATAAGTCTGCATGAGCTAAAGCTGCAACCCAATATCTGGGGCTTATTGGAATTGGATTTGTTTTGCAGAATAAAACCCCCAAAAAGCTCATTCCGGAAGCTTGCATGCACACGATTGCCACCTTTTGCAAAAATGTTATTAGGGCAGCGCTGAAAAAGAAAACAAAAATAATATTACGTGTATGAAATAGAATACAAATTGTCAGCATACGATACAAATTATACAAGAATTAAATTGTCACATTCTGATAATTTTTTTGTTACTTTGCATGGATAAAATTAAAAAAAATCTGAATTTTATAAACAAAATTGTAAAACTGCAAGACCTTAAAAAAAACTGAATTTTACAAGAATAAAACATTAAAAATTCAAGACACAAAAAATAGAATTTTACAAGAATAAAGTCGTAAAATTGTGTGACAAAACAAGTCAGAATATTACGGGAATAAAATTGTAAAATTGCCAGATGATGTAAAAAAAAAACAACCCATAAGTCTTCTAGAATAAAATTATAAAATTGTGTGACAAAAATAATCTGAATATTATGACAATAAAATTGTAAAAGTGCAGAGAAAAATCTGAATTTTATGAGAATAAAGTTGTTGTATTAGGAAAAAAAAAACCTACAATTTTACATACAAAAATGTTTACCTCTGATGTAGTGGGCAGACTGTTTATGCCTGCTCTTAAATTGTGGGCATTCTCTTGCTAAATCTACAACTTCTGGTAATGGTGATTTTTTGTTTGTTTGTTTGTTTTCCTAGAGCATTAACAGTTAATTTGCACAACATTGCAGCTGTTTTTCTCACAGTATTTCCATCATTACTACTGCTGTCTCATGTTGTCAGACCAAACTTTTCAACCTTGACCTGACATTTTAACAAGTAGCAGGTCAAAGTGTGGCCTGGCGCCAAAAAGCTCCTGCAGCATCATCACCTCCGCATTGCTATGTGAGGTGCAAAGGCTCATGGGTAAATGTCTGCCCTGCAGCTCACGTCATCACCGTCATACTTCACACATCTTCTCTCACCTCTTTCTATCGCTTCCTGTTTACACCCCCAAAATACCTTTTAAAGTTTAATGTCTGCAATCTTTTTAGGCAAAAATGTTTGTACGCTGAAAAGATGGTCAGACAAGACTAGTTCAAGAATGCGCATGCTGCGTCTGCGTATGCATTAGAATTGATTTCTCTTTCTTATTGTAACGTCACGTTGCCTGAGGGCGGTGAGCAAGGAGCCACATTCATGAGTGGATGAGCATCTGGGAGAAATGGAGCAGGAAATACGGCTGTGCAATAGAGAAAGCAAGCATACAGTATGTTATGTTATTTCAAACCAGGACGTGTTTTTATTGATGCTAGTCATTGCAAGTGTACAAATCTGCTTGTCTTTTTTTTTACCTTGTTAAACATTGTCCAGCTGCAAAGCTGTTGCAAAGTTCTCCATGAATAAACATTAAGCCTAAATTCCATCTGGCAAACAAGAAGCAAGACAACCTTTTGGACTTTTGAGCACTATAGAGAGAAAGGAGGTCAGTAAAGCAGTAGTGTTAAGAGTGGTAGCAGTAGTTGTAGTAGTTGTTGTTTTGAATGTACAGTACGTCCCCATCTAGTGAGGTCTGCTTTGGTTACTTATCACTGGGGCAAGCTTGTCCTCGTTTCATGTAGCATCTCTTATTCATGCCTCAGCAGCCCCCATCACCCGTAAATGTTTAATTCATTTCAGCAGAATGGAAAGTGTTTTGACCACATGCTTATTTATTAACAAGTATAGCAGAAACAGAATCAATGTTTTCATAGCGGGAAGTGCCATATCGTGCCTGAACAGATGACAATATTAGAAAGACAAGTTATAAAGTGTAACTCGCAAAGGTTCTGTCCCACTGTGCCTTTGAACAAGTCTGTGTGTCGCCGTGTAAATATTTACGTCAGCTTGTGTCATATGGCGGCAAATTCAGATGTTTTGAGCTACGGGCGGTAGACACAACAGTATGAGCAATATCTTAATAAAAAAGATGCTGAAGTATGAGTAACGTCTCATGGCACATCCAACGCCTGAGTAATGTCTGCTTGAGTTTGAGGAACAAAAGGCGTTTAAAGTCACTCATTTTTGTTTTTACACAACAGTCGCCTTTTCATGACGTCATCCTTGCACGTCACACTCCAGTAGGGGTGTCACAAGATGTGATTTAGGTCTATGACATTTTTACATTTTACAGTGGAAAAAATATAAGAACTATATGACTAATCTACTAATTTAATGTGTACTACGTTACACTCTTGTGCACTGTGTGTGTATGCCAGTGCTCCTGCCTCCACCCACCAAGACAAAGAGACTGTATGACTGACAAAAGGTCTCACTCCACTCAAAAACAAAAATGCAGCAGCGGTGGCAGCTCCAATATGTAGCGTTGCCTTTCGCTAGTGGCCTGAGGCATTGTGAGCGAGTGTGTGTGGTAAAGCTAGTCGCTAGCTGGCTAGTAGCTAGCCGGTGTGGTGCGGTGTCACTATGCAAATAACATAGTTCTTGGGCGTAACAATGTTAATAACAATAATAACAATGTCGTTGTAGCTTGGTTAATATGCAGGTCACATTATGAAAATGGAGCGTTGTTGGTGCTTTTTGGAGTTTTTCTCAGAAAGCTTTATACTGTAGGTGGAATAGGTGCGCCCCATTAAGTGCATTTGTGAGCTTCCTCTTTTTAGCTGTTTCTTTAGAACGCACAGAAAAGACAAAGACGTGTGTTCATACCTCACATAAGGATTGTGGATGATTGGCAAAATAAAAAATAAAAAAAAACTTTTCCTTTAAATATGTCTTGTACATAGTTTGATGTGACTTTACAAGCAACATCTTCTTGCAAGGCCCTAATAAAAATGCCTCAAAAATGCATCTAGTGCCATCTTGTGGAGTAAACAATGCTGTTACTGTTAAGTCACTGCAGTTTATTAAATATCTGTCAGGTTTGTGCTTATCTCCATGCAGTTGCAATATCATGGTGTTTCCACTTCACACTACACTGTGCCTTTCTCCACAGGAGGGACAGAATATTCAAAACACATCTCAGTACAGTGAGGCAAGAGCCTTTGTAATGTCGGTAAACAGGCGTGGTTGGTTATTACTGGGGCAAGTTGTCCTTGGTTCATGTAGCATTTCTTATTCATGCCTCAGCCAGCAGTAAATGTTTGATTTGTGCAGATAAAGAATAGGGAACGAGGTCTATTTTTAACCCATGTGGAAAGTAAACAATGCCATGTGTCACCCTTAGGACCATGACCTGTTAAGAACAATTCAATTAAACCACGTAATTCCTCATTAAATACAGCAAAGCTCAACCAATAAAAAAGCAAAGACCCGATTAATCCATCCATCCATTTTTTAAAGCCGCTTGTCCTCATTACAGTTGTCGGGGTGTGCTGGAGCTTATCCCAGCTGACTTTTGGGTGAGAGGTGGGGTACACCCTGGTGGCCAGCAGGGCACACAGACAGACAACCATTCACACTCACATTCATACCTATGGACTATTTAGAGTCACCAATTAATCCAACATGCATGTTTTTGGAATGTGGGAGGAAACCGGAGTACCCGGAGAAAACCCACGAGCGGGGAGAACATGCAAACTCCACACAGAGATGCCCAAACGGAGGCTTGAACCTAGATCTTTCCGATCTCCTGACTGTGTGGCCAACATGCTAACCACTAGGCTACCGTGCGGCACAGACCTGATTTAAATACAATACAATCAAATGTGTACTGTATGTTCTATGGAACAAACGCACCAAGGTGCTGACACCAATGCACAGACTGAACTCTCTTCCTGCCTGTTTGGAGGCGGGAGAGAAGGAAAACAGACACGCATGCACATGGCAATATACTGTATTAAGGCCGGCAAAGTTATCAATAAGGCAGGAATTTATTTGATTTATTGTCGTCAGGCCTTGTGCCTACGAGACATTTTTCTTTCCAGAACAATAAATCTTGTCAGATCTTGTGACACGGCTAGTGTATAGTATTGACTGTTGGTCATCATTGAAACTACAGTAGTAAAGTCCACGTGTATTGCAACATCCAACCACTAGATGGAGACAGTGATCTATTAAAGTCCCAACTCACAACGTGCATTACTTCTGTTCTAACAGAACAAACGTGACCTCAACAGTCAAAGAAAAAGGGAGAATAATTCTCATGGCAATATAGAGGCTGAGGTGGTCATGTTCAAATAGATAAGGATGTCCAGTCATGGATTTTTAGCCCGGTTACATGAGCTGTGCTGTGTAGTTTGCTAGTGCATTTGCCTGCAGGGCTTTAAGGCATGAAGCAAGTGTGTCCTCCCTCACATGTAAACACGTATGTTATACACATTCTACACCAGCTTTTCCTCCCTTGTTAGCATGTGGCTTGCTTGCTCAAACCACTAGATGGCAGTGTTTCATTTCGTTCCTCTTTTCGTTTAATTTTGTTCCTCTTGCTCCAAAAGGCTGTTCAAGAGTTTGTATTATTGTAAATGCTGTAATTATAGCCAGGGCGTTCATTTACCTAAACCGAAAGAGGATGTGGCGTTAATCAGCAGCAGGCACTACTTGGAGAGAGGCTTATCTTTGTCAGCCCACACGGTCGTTTATTAACAAGTCAAACAGCAGCACCAGAACCAGTGTTGTAACATCAGGAGGAGCAACATTTTAAAGTTCACGCAGAGGAAGATAAAGCTGCTGGATGCTGACCACTCGTGATACTTCAAATACAGCTAATAACGTCTTATTACTTCCGGAGGTTGCCTACAGCTGTTGCCGCCAATGTTTTTTGATCCGGTGCCAATTATGCACCGGCAGTTATTTGTTTTTGTTGACAACGCATACTAGGACTTTTGACGCTGTGGTTAATTGAATAGAGGTATTAACCAGAGCATTTACTGTATTCTCTCACTGGTTTCTGTTTTTTTTCATGCAGTGGCAGTATTGTCTTGCATAGTTTCCAGTGCATAGTGTAAAATATTACAAACACATCTCAGATGAGACAAGATTTAAAATGTATTTTTAAGAAAAGTACAATGAAAAAGTCTAAAAAAATAAATGACAATATATTGCAATCGATTAATATCATTTCGACTATGTTACACTCTTCTGCACTCTGTGTATGCTAGCCTGAGACTGACCACAGGGCTCACTCCCATCATGCCGTTGTGCTGAAACGGCAAGGTGCTGAAACTAATGCACTAATGAGTGAATCCTTTTCCTGCCTGTTTGGAGGCGGGAGATGAGGAAAACAGACGCATGCACATGGCAATATATTGAGGCAGGCAAAATGATTTACTTCATTTTCATTTTTTGTGTGATTAATACATTATTTATTATTGTCCCCGGCCTAGTACCCACAAGACATTTTTTTTCTCAACGATTAATCTTGTCCCATTTTAATCTCGTGACATCTTGTGACACCCTTCTTGTTTATTCTTCTTGTCTCCGCAGCTGTTGCTCCACCCACCACCGCCTCCACCCAGGCCCGTCTTGTGGTCCCAGCCAACCTTCAGCACCTTCCCAGTAAGCGACCATCTGTCTCTTTGACGCTCCTGGTAGTACGTACAGCTACGGGAGGCACCTTCTGTAGCTCCAGGAAACCGCTCTATTTTGCTGTCATCTCGAAAGATGTCTGCGCGCACCGGCGAGGGAGGAAGTCGAGAGATGTGCCTGATGTGTAGTGTTGCTAGGCAACCAGTTTGTGCGAGTTTGGGTCACTGTCAGATCAGAAACACTCGGACGTACGAGAGAAAGGGGGGGAAAAAGAAATCAACACAATGACAAGTAACAGCTGAGAAACAATGTAGGGACTTGACAGTTTGTGTTAAGAGCACGTGGGAGGTTCTGCTTTCTGCCAGCCTCAACCGACTGGACTCTGTTGCAGGAATAAATGTGTCTTCCCACACGAGCGCGAGCCTACTTTGTGCTGTCAGTGTTTACAACGTCCCACAGCACTGAAAGGAGGCAGTGACGATGGCAACCGAAGGCACCACAAGACCAAAGCGCCAGTTAGCATCAGTGCTTGCACACACAAGCAATGTGCTGACTTACAGCACCATGTCCAAACACATGGAGATCAGCAGTGAAGGTGCAATTCTCAGCACGGTCGATACTCTGCCAGGTCTCATTGGACTTTTTGCTCAAAAAGAGTTGAAAAGTTTGCACATGGCCTAAAGTGTCTGGGCTGGAATGCGCGCAGAAATTCCATAAAACTGGCATGCAATATGTCCGTTTCCAAGGCAACTGTGTTTTTATGTCTGCACTTTTTTGCTCGCTCATCTGTCAGTTGCCTCGGCTCAGCTTGGCAGTTTTTGTCCGCCGAGGCAGCCTTCTGTTTGGAGACGTCAGCTCTGCTTCGTGCCTCGTCAAGACTGAACGTTTATGGGAGACAGTGTGCAAAATCTATTTATGTTTTTAATTCAAAGGGATCATGGGGCTTTAGTAAGAAAAGCTGGCCCGTTTATTAGCACCAAATGAGAGACAAATCCATCATCCCCTTACTTTTTTGTGAACAGGTGCTCTAGTGGTCGCTTTTTAAGTTGCGTGTTTTCATGATGAAATGTTTGAGTTTGTTTATCACTAGAAGAGATGAGTCGGACACACTTCTCTGTATTTTCAATCTTTAGTGAAGCAATTGTCTGGAAAATGTCACAAAACTCAGCGCTGGGGCTTCAGTCCATTCACTGTAAGAGACAGAGGAAGAATCCTTGAATTAGGAAGTAACTGCTCTATATGCTATTCTTGGGTCCCACCCTTGCAGGGGTGGGACTGCTCCCCTACGTGTGTCAGTGGCTTGTCTGCGTGTCTGCTTCTAACCGCTTCCAGCTCCTGTCAGTCTAGGGCAGTGGTTCCCAATCTGAAGCCATGTACCCCCTACTAATGCACACTTAAAAAACATAAACCTTGTTATCTTAATTACCTAGAAATATTGAACACAATTAATTGATTCATTAATTTAATAGTAATTCCGGGTGCAGCACTTTGGAAACAGTGTTTATAAATAAAGTGGATTGGATTGGATTGTTTTGCATGGTCACATTTTGCTAAAGTTTGACATGAACATTTATAAATAGATAAGTAATCATCCTACATATATTTTTATTCCATTTATTGTTTGCATCCTTGCCTATGAATGGGGTGAATTTGGGCTTCACTTTTTTGTCCACTCACCATGGCTATGGTTTAAGCATGCATATTAATTTAATACCAAATTGAAGGGGAAAGTTGAACAATCATGATGAAGTGCAAAAATTCATAACATACAAACAACGATTAATCCTAATTTTCAGGGGAGGAATCCCCACCCACAGTGACGGGTTTTCACCGCTGTGCCGTGCGGGGTTTGGAACGCTAATACAGTATAATGAAATCTCCAAGATGAAACACTCTTAATGCACAAAACAATCAGACTTAGATGTACGCATAGCAATGAACAACCTCATACTCTGTCTGCTTTCTGCTGCGTTGTCATTGCGCCGTGAGGCCTTCAGGCGCACTCGTAAGTGTGAGTGATAGACGCTAATTGTTTTTCATTTTAATTCACAAACCCCCTATGACAATTGGTGCACCTCCTGAGGTTATGCGTACCCTATTTTGGGAATCTAGGCTCTAGGGCAGGGGTCTCAAACACAGTTTACTGGGGGGCCGCTGGAGGTAGAGTCTGAGTGAGGCTGGGCTGCATCAAGTATTGGGAGTAGGGCTGGGAATCTCAGGATACCTCACGATACAACACGTGATACATGGCTCACAATGACAATATCTTGATACGGTAATAGGATGAATCAAATAAATAATTTCACAGTTTATATTTTGGGGTGGGGGTTTATAGCTTGATTGGTCCGTTAATGCCTCAATGTCATGATGTTGTAAATGTGCCTCGTCTCAGCTAAATTTTAGCCTCATTGTCAGAAAGTTGCCAGCGCAAATGAGCCGTGTATGCAGCGACCGCGGAGGCAAACGATTCTTTAATAGTTCCCATCAGCTATACTTAAAATGCATTGAAGGCCAAGAAAAGGGAGGAGGTGAAGGACACGAGTGAAGGAGGAGAGATTGGTGGGAATGTGCTGCTCTTCACAGCATCATGCTAATGAGGAGGATTATAATGCCCCCCCAGGGCAGCGGGTGTGGCGCAAGTGTATATTTGAGATGGATGTTTAATTTTCCCGACACCTCCTGAACGTACCTCATTAGCTGCTCAGTGTTTACAAGGAGAGGCTGCACCTTTTGACCTCTGAGTCATGTCAACACAGCTGCATGCGGTCGAGGATGAGAGGCGTTCACAGGTCAGGAAGACACACATAATCATCTGTGCTCTTCCTCATGTGCACAGCCTCCCCCTCCCATTCTCCCCCCTCGCAGCAGCCAGCTCTACTCGCCTCCTCTTGCTCTCTCTCTCTCTCTCGCTCTCGCTCTCGCTCTCACTCGCTGTTCGCCGTGTGCCTCGCCTCTCCTCAGCTCGACACAGGCGTAGCATCTTCTCCTTTGCATGTGCACGTGTGCTCTTGTGTGCATGCGAGGCGGCGTTCCAAACACAGGAAGTGATCTTCATGAGAATGCAGGGCTAAATGTGTGTGCACGTGTAAGGATGCGTGGTGGGCAGGTGGCCTTGTGATCGGTGGACTTTGGGGTGTCAGACCGTCTCGCCTCCCCTGCTGCTGCTGCTGCTGCTGCTGCTGCTGCCGCTGCCGCTGCCGCTTCCAGTTGTTCCTTTGAGGGGAAAAAACACACAAACAAAGCAGGCGGGATGTCCACCTTGCCTGGTGCAGCCGACGGCAGCCAGAGGAACTCTTGTAAGCACTTTTTTGTTGGATGTTTTGTGTACGTCACGCCTCCTTTTTGTCTCCTGTGTCATTCACATAGCTTTTATTTTGTAAAGTGTAGGAGTGAGTATAGTAGTAATAGTAATAGGTTTGCATATATAGTGTTTCCTGCAGCACCGCCATCTATTGTAAAAAAATGATACGCCTTTTATTTCCAGTAGTTTGTGTGCATGACGGCGCACTATAATGAGGGCTCAGGCTACAGTTTGTTGTAGCTGTAAAGTGTAACAGCTATTGAGGGTGTGGGAGGGTGTGCTACTGTGTGGTGCTTCATTGTGGCCTTCAGCAACTTACACACACACACACACACACACAAAGTTGTGGGTGATTGATAAGATGATGTGACTCATTTTTGACTCGTATGCATCACACATACAGAGGCTGGTGCCATGGCTGTGGCACAAGATCATATTGGAGGGGGTATGGGATTAGAGAAACAGGCTTTTTATTGCTTCCATTATTATTACAGCCCCCCCTTCATCTTTTTTTTTCTATCCTCTGCTCCCACTCTCATCCTCCAGGCTTTCATCTGTCTTTTTCTACACACACACACACACACACACACATATCAATCCCCTGCTGTCCTCCATAGTGTTATTCCCTACATCTTCTTCACCCTTTATTTATCCTTCTTTGTGTGAAGGTGGCGTTAGCAACACAAAGACTCCACCACAATGACACGGTGAGGCATTTTATCATCATACTGTTTGTTTTGATGCTAATTATTTTGTTTGGGCGCTTGTCAATGTGCATCCATCACATCACCTTCTTGCGGAGCGGCAAAGCAATCGACCACAAGTTGGCTACAGGCTACAGTTTACTGAGTGTGTGTTACATAACCAAACTCTTCAGAAGAATTCATAATCGTTTTCTACTGGGAAATATTGGAATGTACCATCACAAAAGTGTTATGTAATATACTACTTGACGTCTTCGCATGGGTACAAATGTGGTATTGCCTTCTTTTAATTTGAACGATGCATCACATTTTCTGTGACATAGCTGTAATTCACCAACCTCTCCACTAGGTAGAGCCCTACCTACGTACTCGAACCGAATCGATTTTTTCCCATAAGAAATAATGCAAATCCAATTCTTCTGTGCCAGACACCCAAAGCACTAAAAAAAACAACAACAAAGTTTTACATGCAGAAAATGTTGCTTTTGCCTGATTGATGACGTGATAGTTAGCAAAAGCAGCGAGAGTCACATTGACACCCCCTTCGTGTTTTGCAATGAATTATTTCTTGAATTCAATAGCGGTTCTCTTTACAGATGCTCCGATCAGGGTTTTATGCAGCTGATTCCGATACTGATCATCCATGAATGAAACTGGCCAACACCGATCACATGGATTCATTCTAAATTCTACATTTACATTTTATTTTTCCTGTGTAAGAGGGAAAAGTCAGGGAGCCCCAAAAAAGGTGATTACTAATAACATTAATGGGTTTTAATTAATCCTTAATTGCTAATTGTTGTTTCATTGTTTTCCCTGTCACTATGTTACAAGCACACTCAGGAGTTGTCAATATACTGTATGCGTGTATGTTTGTAGTATTCTTTTATCGTGTAGTTCAAAATGTACAACAATATATCAGTACACTATTATCACGGTTCAGTATCTTAGTTTGAAGCGCCACAGTTTGCTTTGTTTTACGTGTAGTGTAATAGTATCTAGGTATGATAGTTTAAAGGGTTTTTTTTTCGGAAAGTGCAAGACAAGTGCAACAGTAAGAGTTTGAAGAGTGTATGAATCATGATTTTATTTTATCCACTTGCTTTTTCCTGTTTATGTATTTCACCGGGAAGGCCAAGTGTTTCTAAGCAGGAGAACTGGCTTTTCAAGCTCTGGCTCCTCCTTGGCACTGTTGCTAGCCATTTTTATGGACTAGACGAGCGCCTATATCGCGAGGCAGTTAAACTTCCTGTCGTCTGCTGTGCCGTACCGAAAACTCTCCTTATGCACGCATTTATGGTTGCTGCACATTAAACATACTTTTATGGTTATAAATGGAAATCCAAACAGTAATTACATAATTTACTCGCTGACAATACAAAAATAGAGCTTTTTGTGAACTATTTTAAGATGCTGCAACTTTATTTGTGTTTTAAACGCTGCGTGTACGCAACTGCCACTCCTCCTTCATTCTTTTTACCTTCATCTCGCTTCCTCTTCACCTGTCCTCCTTTAACATCCTTCCTCAAAGCGCTGCACAGCATCCTCAGGTCCCCAAACAAACTGTCACGTTACCACATTAGCAAGCAACATGCTTTCATTTGCATATTCAGATATGTAAACATCACGCACTGGGGCACGTTCCATTTTCATTGTCTGTGTGGGTTTTGAGCTTCGGGCGTGTTTTTTTTTTTTTTCTGGGAGTTCAAGTGGAGGGCATGTGTAGTTGCATATTTTCTTGCAAGCAGTGACGATTGTGCACAGTGCAGTGGGTTAAACCAACGACTTCTCTTGTGACATTGTGCTGATGTCTTCTACTTGGGGGAGCAGGTGTTAATTAATAACACCTCATACTACGTAAATGGCATGACATCGTAGCTCTGACACACTATATCTAGGTGCCGCAAAGGTGACGTGAGAGGTCGTTGAAGGCCATAAAGCTGAAGACAAGACAGAGGGTCCTCGTGTGTGTAATAAAAAAAAAAGTGGAGAATGGCAAGTTGGAATGAGCGCTGCAGGAGAACAATAGGAGCGGGAATATTGATAAATAGAAGGCAATATGACAGATAATGACAGAGCGGGTTGCAGGCAGACATCTGGGGACCAGTTAATTGCGGGAGGTTGCACAGACAGCGACAGGCTGCAGGAGCTCACACAGTCTAGACGCATCATGTTGTTGTTGTTTTGTTTTTTTCGCAAAATGAATGTTATAATTATTCCAGCTGTAGCACATTGTTTAAGACGCAATGTTAAAGGATGCAGCTGCTACGTGCTTCCTGAACATAATTGTGGCTCCATTTTCAGGTGATCTGTGTTGACAATTTGCAACATTCTTTCACAAGTTCTTCATTTATGGGACCTTTTGCACATGAGGTGCAAATGCACGAGTGTGTAAACTCTTACCTGAGGCACGCTGTGACTGACCCTACATCAGGGGTGTCGAAAGTGTGGCTCGGGGACCATTTTTGGCATACAGCTTGTTATTATTGGTACGTGGCACATTGTAGAAATAAAATTAAACCAAAAAAAACCCAAGCAAAAATGGTGAAAATAGAACAAAAAGGCAAAATGTAAAGAGACAAAATGGAAATGTTGATACTAATAATAAAACAAAGCTCTGTCTCCAAATATACTGTATATAATTTTTTTTTTAGCCCTTTTTTACAAAATTGAAAAAAACATAATATCAATGCGGCCACCTGCGCCCTCAATGAAAAAAGGTTGGACTTAAATTACTTTTTGAAAAACCGCTATAGAACGAGGGAGCAATATTTGAAGTGCGATGTTGTCAGGGACAAATGTATTCTAACTTATTGGGATGCACCGATATAACCCTCACCTTTCACAATAAAAAAAAAAGCAATAGAAAGGATCCAAAATAAAGTATTAACTTGCGTCTTTGCACATGTAATTAAGACATTTAATTAGTGTGATGAATAAATCTAACATTTCTACCGTAGTTTATTGTCAGGAGAATTCATGCAAACGTGTCAATGCATCATATCTGCAGAGCGAGCGCTCGGCAGATGCTGATCTACAAGGCAAACAACTCTTTGTCATCAGGCAGCTCTCTTTGGACGTTGACTAACAAAGCCAAATGCTGCATGCAGTCCCTCCATCTTCCAGTGGTGTATCCATCCGTCTACCATGAATCCATCCACGGCTATCCAAACAAGAACATTTGGTCCGTGTTGTGTCTCTAGTCCGGCCACAGATGGTTTCCATGTGATGTAGGTGGAATATCTCCCCCCGCGCCACCCCCATTAGCTTCATGCTCGAACAGACTCTTTTTACAGTCAGTACAGTTTTTTACTTGTACATTTTGTGTGTGCATTCCTGTCGCCTTGACAACAACCCAGCTCTTCACAGCGTGCGTGTGCCATAGCGCACACTTTGCCTTATGTAAGGCTGAATAAGTGCGGCCGTGCAGAGACAAAATAAACCCCTGGAGGGCCCTCTCATTAAGGCCGGGGTCATAGAACACATCCTCTATTAGCCATCTCGCTGACTCTTTGCTGTGCGGCAGCAGCAAGTGAATCATCTCACAGCATCCACATCTGTTTGTGTTTGCACATAACTGAGCCAGCGCCAGCGTGAGTCGACTTGTGGAGTGCGAATGTGCGCGCTGTCAACATCCAAAAACAACACGGTAAAAGCAGGTTGCTGGCGCCGGGCTGCGGTAACATTGGCATGAAAATTAGAAAGATAACAGAAAGCCTTGCATCACCTCCACAGCAGCCCCACGCACCCTGCTACGGAGCTAATGAAGTCATACCAGCGACTAACACATGCTCTTTCCTGCTTTCCTCTTTATGGGAGCCTTTCTTTTACCTCGGGCTAGGATTTGGCTCTTTGCGATTCAACGCCGGCCCTCACAGGAGGCAAGGCTGTCTGCGCACACACTGGAGCAGCTGAAAAGGCATGAACAGACGGGTGAAGATGACGCCGGATGAATACGCAGTGACAGAACAGAGAATTGGAGCTTGGGCGAGACAAAGCGATGCGGCCGATTGCTTTTGTTATCTGTCAGCGTCTTAGCAAGCGTTTATAACCATCTCCAGAAAGAGGCTTTTGTACTTTGAACTGGTGGCATCCCATAATACTTTGTCTAATTTGAGATTCCTGCCTGGTGCCACTTCACATGCATAGACTCCATATGCTCCTGACCTTTCCATCTGGCTGGTGTCAGCGTGCTCGTGGTTTTGTTGTGCTGCTCGCCGACGTGGAGTACACGTGCACACGCTTTAGATGTGCATGTTTATTAAACAAAAGGCTGCGCCTGCAGGCTTGACAGTGTTTAGCGGTAAAATGTCATCGAGCGTAGCGCTTTAAAGGGATGCCTTCACATCGCATCAAGCCGACGCAACATGGTGAAGTCAGGACAGCGACGCCGTCATGCCTTGTGTTATGTAATTGTTTGCAGGAGGAGTTTTTGCAGATTGTTTGCTGTACAATAACCTCAGCTTGCAATAAAAAAAAATAAAGTATTTTATAAAAACAAACCACAAAGGACATTATTGTTATGTTATAAAAGTCAAAGTAACGCTAACCTGCTGATCAGTGGTACAGGTGATTAGCAAGTTAGCATGATGGCGTACTGATACACCTAAACTTTTATAGACTCGCAGTGATTGTTTTCCTTGCCCGTGCCCATCTTGGTGTGTCGCAGATAACAACAAAAGCAACATTGTGTATTTGTTAGTCTCAGCATGGGGTGGGGGGGATGCCTCTGGCAGAAACCTGAGCACTTATAGCGAGTGGCTAAAAATACCACGGCTGAGTGAGCGGAGCTTAAAGGAGAGGAAACGACGGCCGTCCTCCTCTACGTCAAGGCTGCACTCTGCTGTCTGCGAATGAAATATTAGCCTCCCGTGAGCAAACAAATCTATCTGTGCAGACAGCTCATTTAAAGGAAAGGCTAGCTCACAGGTATCGACTGCGACGGCAGCGTGGATGGATTGTTTTTGCACAGAGGAGGTTGATGATTATCAACTTCATCCAGGCCTGTTCTAAAATGTTCAAACAATACCGAGCACAGGACTCTGGGCTCTTGCTCAAATTTTCATCCAAACTCAAACTCACAAAAGCGAGGTCTCTGAGGACCATCCTGGTCTTTGCCAGGCATGGAGGACAAATTGGCCGCCAAGTCCAGCAACGCTTTCATCCACCAGACCTCCTCCCTGGTGGCAGTGCCCACGGGGGGCTCTTTGCTCCAACATGTGAAGCGCACTACAGAGGAGATGATATTTTTATTGTTATTTGTGGTTGCATGAAAGCCTTTCAGAGCTTGAAATAAATCAGTGGTTGAATGCTGAGGGAG
Source organism: Dunckerocampus dactyliophorus (assembly GCF_027744805.1). Classification (NCBI taxonomy): domain Eukaryota; kingdom Metazoa; phylum Chordata; class Actinopteri; order Syngnathiformes; family Syngnathidae; genus Dunckerocampus; species Dunckerocampus dactyliophorus. The sequence continues at coordinate 18,198,027 of NC_072838.1, read as the reverse complement.
TCATGCCCATGTTGGATTATTCTTCCATTGTTCATTAAATACTCCCAATTACTGACACTAAGCATGCTCACTTCTGGTCACATCACGGCAAGGGGTCTGTGACGTCAACGTTTTCAGGAAGAAGCGGGTGGCTTCTCTACACGGAAATGACAAGCCGGTTTCAGATTTTCCCACTCTGGAAAAAGGATACCTTTTCAGGTCACCCAGAACGCTCTTCCTGTGTGGATGAAAGGCTGAAACCATAAAATGCTTTGTTTCTGTGTGGATAGCCCCTTTGTTGCTAGTTTGTTAGTTGATTATGAAGCTACTTTGCACTGAACAGGAAGTCAGTGTGTGCACATTTGAATGCTGTGCAGCAGTCGTTGCTGTTTATGTGTTTATGTTTCTTATGTTCTTATTCTTTCATTTGTTTTCTTTCTTTTCTTGGGAGAATGAACAGAATAAGATTTTCATTGCATGGTATAACTGCTGTTGTACTATGCACATGACAATAAAACTCTCTTGAATCTTGAATCTTGAATCTTGAATAAACAAAGCGACTTTTCATAGAAATGACCTTTTCTATTGACCGTACATGTAATATGTAATAAGAACACGGTGGACCAGGACTTAATGCTTTGATCAAAAGCAGGTTCCACTCTATTATTAAATTATTCAATCTAAAATTATATAAATCAAGATGACATAGAAAATAAACAAGTAGAAATTATGTGAATAATTAAATTTTTTTGGCTTATGTGAGCCAAGCTGCTACATAAAATGACGTCACTGTGTGAAAAGTCAGATGTTAAATACTTGAATAGCATGTCCTCCATTCTCAGATGCTTCCCGTGTCTCTGTAGCGACAAACAGCACGTAGTTTGTACGCGTTTCTCTCGATGAGCACGCACATTTGACCTGTCATACAAATATCCAATCAGGCTGTTTGTCAGGTTGTTTACCCTGTCGAGTGTCTTCGTTTCAAACAGGAGCACGCAGGTGCATGATCACCCACGCCGCCCACTAACACACGCAGTGACATGCAAACCTGCTTCCTGCACAAGATGTTCCGTCTGTGCAGTTACGCTGAAGAATATTACATCGTGTTCTTTTCAACAATAACTTTGTGACTTTCAGGCCTGATTTGTCACAGGACTCGTGCACGACAGCAGCCCACTGACATGATCCCCGGTGACTCATGTGCAAAGGGGGCCCCATCACCGCCAGCTGCGTAACATCGCAATGCACATTGTTGGCGGCAGTCACGTGACAACCTCTTCTTGGCTGGTTTATGAACACAGCTGCTGTTGTGCTATAAAGTCATCAGCAAAAGTGGAAAAGATCCCGCAGGCTAAATGTGAGCTAACGCTAAAAATAGGGACCCCCCCACCACCACCACCACCACCACTGCCACCACCACTACTCCACCCCCTGGAGCTACAAGAACATGCAGCGCAGGATGAGGGTGGCGAAGGAAGTGCAAAGACGGATTAGGAAGAGAAAGTTCCTGGCAGGTGGTTTCATGAAGCCTTTAAAAGATAAGGAGCTCATCAGGAATGTGCTTAATTGAGAGTTTTTTTCTTAAATCCCTGAGCTGAGCTGACAGAAGCGCACACAGTGAAGCAAGAAGACCCCAAGGAGCTGATGCTTTGCCTTTACTCCCACTTCCATATTTGACCTTTTGCTACCACTGACACCTTGAATATAATCCTACTTCATGCACAACCATGTTGCTACATTTAAGTATATTCATAAGACTCTTTACAGTCATCCCTCGTTTATCATGGTTAATTGGTTCCAGACCCAACCGGGAGAAGTGAATTCAATATTAATAAACGGAATATTTTCATAGTTAGAGCATAGAAAGCCTGTTTATGACTTTCTAAATATGGGTATTAAGCCTGTAGACATGAAGTAACACCCCTATAGGCACCTTTACACCTATTATTCTTCATTTACATCACATTGCACAGGCTACTGGATCACAACAGGGACGTAACAGACTGCCACCACCAGCATAGCGAGCTAGTGAGCTAACTAGTTAGCTTCTCCAATTCAGCTCTGCTGGCTCAGTAGCCAGTCTCCATGCAGGGTGAAAGGTCATGTCATCTAACGTCATGTCATAACATTACTGATGCCTAGTGACCACAATACTACATACAACTTGGCTTTCAATATTTCTTGACTAGTGATAGGTCCTAGTCAAGCACAACAGCAATCATTTATTAAAACCTCCATATAGTGAGGGAGCAACATTGGAATAAATCGCAATAAAGCGAGGGACGACTGTATTATTTTTAGCAGTAGTTGTTGTCATGTTAGAAATCCTTATCCTAATCTTTAGCATACAGTTACAGTTACATGACCCTAACTTTACTTTAGACCCAACCTGTATTTCCTAACACTACCATGACTCCTAACCCCCAACATTCTGCAAAACCCTAACCCTACCCCGACCTTTGAACTTGCCCCAACATTAATCTAATTCTGCTCTAACTTTGCCCTAATCCTGAAACCCTAGTCCTGCTCCAACCCTTAACTCTAAACCCTACATTTAGCCCAGAAACCTGAAGCATAATCTCCAACCCCTCAAATGTATTACGCTACATCCAGCCCTAACCCCGCCCTTACTTAATCCCAACCTGTAACCCCTAACCGTACTTGTCTTGACATACATGTTGTTGTGAATGAGTGATAGTGTCATCCCTCGTCTATCGCACTTAATTGGTTGCAGACTCAACAGCGATAAGTGAATTTTTGTGAAGTAGGATTAATTATTAATAAATGGAATGTTCTTGTTATGACCTTCTAAATGTTTTTTTTAGCATTATCGGATCCCTGTAGACATGAGATAATACTGGCATTACCCAATATAGTAGACATAATAATAGAAAATTTGCCATCTTGGACATAAAAAGATAAGACTCGGATGTTAGCATTGACAGCTCCTGTGGTGGCAAGTGTCTCATAACATTACTGACGCGTAGAGACCCATGTGGAATACTCCTCTCCTGCCGCTGTTTGTGGGTTAGGAGAGACTCACAATGCACTTGAGTCACGTTAAGAACCAGCAGTGAACATTCACACAGGAGCTGCTGCTGTCGCCCACTCTACACTGCTAGCCTGCTGCTAGCACTCAGCTGACGTCACACACATCACTTCCCAGACCCCAATTCTTAAAGGCATGGATACTTCATATCACGTCTTCTGAATGCATTATATTTGTATTTTTGTTCATTTAGACATTTATATGCTTGATTTAAGCCAAGAAGATGTACGATTTTCTTTAAATATGCATAATTTCTTTACCAAAAGGCCGTATTCAACCACAAAACACCGCAATAGAGCGAGGGGGCGGTAATGGATGACTGTACTGTATATCATTTTGATATACTTTGGCACACAAGGTTGTCTGGTAAGTTGACTCCTACACAACAAGATGCTACCTAGGTGGTCTGAGAGAAACAACGCAGGATCAGAATGAACTGACAATTAGTGTGGCGGATAGGAGAACAGAATCTTTACCTCGGGCCAACCCCTCAGTGAACCCACCATGCTGGCCTCTAAACTAATCTAAGTGCAGTGTCTACCACACACACACATACGATGGAAATAAATACATATAAGCAGCAACTGAAGCAAGCAAAAATGAAACGATGTATGTTGTGGCCAGTGCACACAAGTGTTTTTATGCAGGGCCGTATCAGAGCTGCAATATCAGCAGGAGATGAGATCTGAAGAGACAGCATGAACCACACTGCAGGCTGCACACACACACACACACACACACACACACACACACAGGGTCAGTCCTTCCGCCTCCTGCAGGCTTGGCCTCGCCATCTTCACCCGCCCCAGCAGGGCCAAGTGTCCTGCTGGGGCCAATCACAATTTGTCCCCCCAGAGTTCTGTCTAGACTAATCACAGTCCACGCTATGATGTCATGGATCAAAGGCTGCCTAGACGTGACCTGATACTTTTATTTAAAGGTTATTCTAACAGTTATGAGTCCCTCCAGCCTGTTTATGAGCTCCAAATGTGAGCTAGATCCAACAGCTCCCTCACTTGTTTGATGAAAATCAATGAAAATGAATTCAGTAATTTTGCCGGCCTCAATATATCGCCATGTGCATGCGTGTCTGTTTTCCTGGTCTCTCGCCTTCAAAGGTGCAGGAAGAGGGTTCACTCTGGGCATTGGTATCAGCACTTTGGCACATTTGTGGCATGAGCAGATTGAGCCCCTTTGTCATACAGTCTTTGTCTCAGTGGGCAGAGGCGGGGCCGCTAGCATAAACAGTAGCTTGAAGCTTGCAATATACTGTCATGTATCACTTCATTGTACTTTTCTTAAAAGTGATGTTAAAATCTTTGTCTTGTGAACTGAGTGTTTTGTGACACCCCTAATTGCTAAATATCCTAAACGAAGCCATCATACTAGAACTCATTTCTATACTCTCTTCACTTGTCTTTCCAGTGGAGCTGGACGCCACTCAGAAGGTGGACGGCACAGAACCGGGAGGAGGGTTGCCAGCGGGCCAGGTGAAGCTGAAAGACAGGCAGAAGTTCTTTGAGGAGGCCTTCCAGCAGGACATGGAGCAGTACCTGTCCACGGGTTACCTTCAGATCGCCGAGAGGCGAGGTGAGAGGCGGCAACGAGCTCAAGTTCATCTGAAGTGCGTACAGATGAGGGTCGAGGCTGCTTCCACTCGCTTAAAGTCTCTAGCAACAGGAAACCAGCATGCACTTCCTCTGTAATCCCCTGCTTATTAGTGGAGGATTGCGGCATGCTATATGGAAGCGCTAAGCGAGCTCATTATGCAAAGACCAGTTTGCAGTATTTCAACTCGGCACTTCAAACGAGGCGAGGGAGATGAGACGTAGTAGAGTCAGAGCGCTGCCTAATTGACGCCATGTTTGTGCAGCAGTTTAGCAAAGGGGAAGAGAAGCGGGGTCCCACAGAAGAAGCTTCACGGGAGGATGAAGGACAGCCCATGTCGCGAGCCAGTCAGCCATCAAAAGCGTGTCTCAAGGGAGGGGGCGTGAATGCTTAACACACACTCTTATTCTTTCTCTCAAGTCAGCTGCAGGCAAAACACGCTCCTTCCCAGCAGGGGGGCTCTTATTAGGCGAGGTCACGCTGCACAAACGTGTCACATGACCCGTCCACAGTCACCAGCCACAAAACTCTTCTTGACGAAGATAAGTGTAAGTGCGCTGCCTAGTGGTGAGATAGTGAATTTGACTTTTAATGAAGGGAACAGATTAGATTGGCTCTCACGTCTTTTACAGTCACTAACGTGTGTGTGTTGTCTTTCATGTGTTTTTTAAGGTTTTTTTTTAGGAGAGGAGGGTTTTCCATGGTAAATAACACCCCCATGTCCCCTTTTTTTCTTCTTCTCTCCCTCCCAATGCGGACCCACTCCGCTCTCCTCTCTTCCTTGAGGTACGGTAGCCACTGGCGTCATCTCTCTCACTGCTGTGCACCGGCCAATCATCTTCTGCCTTCCTATTGTGACCCCCCCCCATTTCCTAATAACTTTCCCCCACC